>NC_091958.1:53673787-53973787 GCF_031021105.1 Erythrolamprus reginae
AATGGTGCTAGCAGAGTATTTAATGGCCAGACGCCCTTCCTGTTGCTGATGAGGAGTTTTCTTCAGCAGATATATTCTCATTGTGCCCAGAGAGAGAGAAATACCTGCCTCTACCTAGGATTGAACTCACAGCCTCCTGATTGTGAGGCTAGAGCTCAAATTCTAGGCCACCACAACACTCCTGACACAAGTCACAATATCCCCCACAATTCAGGAAAGGGAAAAAGAAAAAAGAAAGACCCCCTTTTCACCCCAAAATGTTTGTTTTTCTGTACAAGCTGTTAAGAATGCGATACTCACATCCCGATATTCAAGGAAAGTTCCGATAAAAGGCAAAGGTCTTGGCCCAGGAATTCCCAACTTCTTAAAGAAATTATACGGCCAGATCCCATAGCTGGAAAAAAGGAAAAAGAAAACAATATAAGCAGGATAATCAGGCAGGACAAGCACTGGATGGAAACTAATCAAGCAAAGAAGCAACCTAGAATTAAGGAGAAATTTCCTGACATTTAGAACAAGTAATCAGTTGAGTGACCTGCCTCCAGAAGTTGTAAATGCTCCAACAGTGGAAATTTTAAACAAGAGATTGGGCAGCTATTTGTCTGAAATTGTAGCAGGGAGTTTGTTTGTTTGTTTGTTTGTTTGTTTGTTTGTTCGTTCGTTCGTTCGTTCATTCATTCATTCATTTATTCATTCATTCATTCATTTATTTATTTATTAGATTTGTATGCCACCCCTCTCCGTAGACTCGGGGCGGCTCACAACACAATAGAAACAGCTCATGACAAATCTAATAATTTACAATTTAAAATATTTTTAAAAACCCATTATTAGACAGACATACGTTCAAACACACCATACTTAAATTGTATAGGCCCGGGGGAGATATCTCAGTTCCCCCATGCCTGACGACAAAGGTGGGTTTTGAGGAGTTTACGAAAGGCAAGGAGGGTAGGGGCAGTTCTAATCTCTGGAGGGAGCTGGTTCCAGAGAGTCGGGGCCGCCACAGAGAAGGCTCTTCCCCTGGGGCCCGCCAACCGACATTGTTGAACTAGAAGACCTCCAAAGTCCCTTCTAACTCTGTCCAACTTTCTAATGTCAGAGGGATCTGAACAAGGAAAGCTTGGCTGGTGGAGAAGATCAGAAGATCCACCATCTAGGACATCAAAGGTGTCCTAGATGTACAGGATGGGGGAGATGACCTTGGTAAAACTATGCAGAAACTGTTTGCTAGATAAAAGGGGCTGAAACTTTCTCTTAAGTCAAGAAAGGAGGTTTGCACTTTGAAGGAGTTCAAGCAAACAACTCCATGTTGTATAAGGAGGCCCTGTTATATAAATAAACTTGCTTTGACCTGTTATCACAACTGATGTCCATAAAAGTAAATTTAGTCTCCCAGTGCTGTTGAGTTTATGGTCCAGTCTTGCCAACGGGACTGGCGTAGGGAGAGAGACATGGGTAGCTATTAATTAACCCCATAGGGTAAATTTCACCCATGCCCAGCTGGGTTTTTGCCAGCAGATAGATACTGCAAACCCTGCAGTTTTTCACTGGCTATTTTCCATGTGGCTCAAAGTCTCATGGAGTAAAGCAAGAGGAAAACATTGGAAAAATGAGAGGAGAAAAAAGTAGGGAAAGAAAGTTAAGAGAGTAGAAGAGAAGAGAGAAGAGTCGAAGAGTGGAGAAGAGAAGAGGCAGTAGTGTAGAGTAGAGTAGAAGAGAGTGGAAGATAAGAGAAAAGAGTAGAAGAGTGAAGAAGAGAAGAGAAGAGGCAGTAGAGTATATAGAGTAGAAGAGAGTAGAAGAGAGTGGAAAAGAAGAGAAAAGAGTCGAAGAGTGGAGAAGAGAAGAGGCAGTAGTGTAGAGTAGAGTAGAAGAGAGTGGAAGATAAGAGAAAAGAGTAGAAGAGTGAAGAAGAGAAGAGAAGAGGCAGTAGAGTAGAGTATATAGAGTAGAAGAGAGTAGAAGAGAGTGGAAAAGAAGAGAAAAGAGTAGAAGAGTGGAGAAGAGAAGAGGCAGTAGTGTAGAGTAGAGTAGAAGAGAGTGGAAGATAAGAGAAAAGAGTAGAAGAGTGAAGAAGAGAAGAGAAGAGGCAGTAGAGTAGAGTATATAGAGTAGAAGAGAGTAGAAGAGAGTGGAAAAGAAGAGAAAAGAGTAGAAGAGTGGAGAAGAGAAGAAGCAGTAGTGTAGAGTAGAGTAGAATAGAAGAGAGTGGAAGAGAAGAGAAAAAAGTAGAAAAGTGGAGAAGAGAAGAGAAGAGGCAGTAGAGTAGAGTATATAGAGTAGAAGAGAGTAGAAGAGAGTGGAAGAGAAGAGAAAAGAGTAGAAGAGTGGAGAAGAGAAGAGGCAGTAGAGTAGAGTAGAGTAGAGTACAGTAGAGTAGAAGAGAATAGAAGAGTAGAGAAGAGTAGAGAAGAGAAGAGAAGAGGCAGTAGTGTAGAGTAGAGTAGAAGAGAGTGGAAGAGAGTGGAAGAGAAGAGAAGAGGCAGTAGAGTAGAGTATATAGAGTAGAAGAGAGTGGAAGATAAGAGAAAAGAGTAGAAGAGTGAAGAAGAGAAGAGAAGAGGCAGTAGAGTAGAGTATATAGAGTAGAAGAGAGTAGAAGAGAGTGGAAAAGAAGAGAAAAGAGTAGAAGAGTGGAGAAGAGAAGAAGCAGTAGTGTAGAGTAGAGTAGAATAGAAGAGAGTGGAAGAGAAGAGAAAAAAGTAGAAGAGTGGAGAAGAGAAGAGGCAGTAGAGTAGAGTATATAGAGTAGAAGAGAGTAGAAGAGAGTGGAAGAGAAGAGAAAAGAGTAGAAGAGTGGAGAAGAGAAGAGGCAGTAGAGTAGAGTAGAGTAGAGTACAGTAGAGTAGAAGAGAATAGAAGAGTAGAGAAGAGTGGAGAAGAGAAGAGAAGAGAAGAGAAGAGAAGAGGCAGTAGTGTAGAGTAGAGTAGAAGAGAGTAGAAGAGAGTGGAAGAGAAGAGAAGAGGCAGTAGAGTAGAGTATATAGAGTAGAAGAGAGTAGAAGAGAGTGGAAGAGAAGAGAAAAGAGTAGAAGAGTGGAGAAGAGAAGAGGCAGTAGAGTAGAGTAGAGTAGAGTAGAGTAGAAGAGAATAGAAGAGTAGAGAAGAGTGGAGAAGAGAAGAGAAGAGAAGAGGCAGTAGTGTAGAGTAGAGTAGAAGAGAGTAGAAGAGAGTGGAAGAGAAGAGAAGAGAAGAGGCAGTAGAGTAGAGTATATAGAGTAGAAGAGAGTGGAAGAGAAGAGAAAAGAGTAGAAGAGTGGAGAAGAGAAGAGATTTAATTAATTTATTTATTTAATTAATATTTTAATTAATTGGATTATGTATTGGATTGTTTTTTTCACTTGTTGTGAGCCGCCCCGAGTCTTCGGAGAGGGGCGGCATACAAATCCAAATAATAAATAAATAAATAAATAAGAGGCAGTAGCGTAGAGTAGAGTAGAAGAGAGTAGAAGAGAATGGAAGAGAAGAGAAAAGAGTGGATAAGATAAGATAAGATAAGATATGACAAGGCAAGACAAGACAAGACAAATAGAAACATAGAAACATAGAAGACTGACAGCAGAAAAAGACCTCATGGTCCATCTAATCTGCCCTTATACTATTCCCTGTATTTTTATTTTAGGATGGATATATGTTTATCCCAGGCATGTTTAAATTCAGTAACTGTGGATTTACCAACCACGTCTGCTGGAAGTTTGTTCCAAGGATCTACTACTCTTTCAGTAAAATAATATTTTCTCATGTTGCTTTTGATCTTTCCCCCAACTAACTTCAGATTGTGCCCCCTTGTTCTTGTATTCACTTTCCTATTAAAAACACTTCCCTCCTGAACCTTATTGAACCCTTTGACATATTTAAATCTTTCAATCATGTCCCCCCTTTCCCTTCTGTCCTCCAGACTATACAGATTGAGTTCATTAAGTCTCTCCTGATACAAGACAAGACAAGATAGAGAAGAGAAGAGAAGAGTGTGGAGTGGAGTAGAATAGAGTAGAGTAGAAGAGAATAGAAGAGAGTAGAAAATAAGAGAGAAGAGTAGAAGAGTGAAAATAAGATAGAGAAGAGACAGTAGAGTAGAGTAGAAGAGAGTAGAAGAGAAGAGAGAGTAGAGTAGAGTAGAATAGTAGAAGAGAAGAGAATAGAGTAAAGTAGAGTAGCAGAGAAGAGACAGTAGAGTACAGTAGAAGAGAAGAGAAGAGAAGAGAAGAGAAGAGAGAAGAGAGTAGAGTATAAGAGAAAAGAACAGAACAGAAGACCAACAGCTTCTACACTAATCTGACTCGGGAGCCAGTAAGTGATTGTCCTCCCTGCCTTCCCACTGAATGAACCCCTCCCCAGCGCACCCAAGTCCCTTCATCCTACCGGGCACCCAGTGAAGTAGCCCATGAGATCATCTGCTACAATATCCTCCCTGTCAATGACTACTTCAGCTTCAACCACAGCAACATACGAGCACACAACAGATTCAAACCGCTCCAAACTTGACTGCAAAAAATATAACTTTAGTAATCGAGTGGTTGATTCATGGAGTTTATTACCTCACTCTGTAGTGTCATCCCCCAATGCCCAACATTTCACCCTTAGACTGTCCACTGTTGACCTGTCTAGATTCCTAAGAGGTCAGTAATTGGCGTGCATAAGTCCACCAGCGTGCCTTCCGTCCCCTGTCCTAATGTCTCTTTTATGTTTATCCCTAATGTTCTTCTAATCTTCTCAAGCCTACATTACGGACTAGACAAAATAAATAAAAATAAATGAATAAATAAAAATAAATGAAAAGAAGGGGGAAGATGAGAGGATATAAAGGAAGACACCCCCCCCCCCCCGCCCTAAAAATCAAATCAAATCACAACTGAACAGAACTGCAATCAAAGAACCGGCTCAATCTTCCGCTTTTACGCCACCGAGCGCTACAATCCCGTAACTCCGGGGAAGGGACTCCTTCCCCGCGTTTGGCTCTCCCCCTCCCCAAACCTCCCCCGGCCCCCACCTACAGCACCAGCAGGCCCAGGAGGAGCAGGGCGAGCGCCCAGGTTTCCAGCGCCCAGCCGAGGATCGCGTCTCCCATGGCGAGCGCGGTTGCAGAGCCTCCGGCGAGCTTGGCAACTTTTGAACCGCCGCTGGAAGTTCCCGAGGTTTTGTAGTCGCCCTCGGAGTGGACAATAGCCAAGGTCGGGGCCCCCCCTCGGGTCACTCTCCGGGGAGGGGGGGTGTTCATACGTCCTTGACTGCACCGGCCGACCCATGACTGCTGGAGAGATTCGCTCCTTCTCCTCCTCTTTCAACATCACTGTTTCTCCTTCTTTCTCTGCCTCCTTCTCTCCTCTCTTCCCTTCCTGTCTCCCCCACCACCATAATTCCTTCTCCTTCATTCTCTTTCTCCTCTCTTCCCTTCCTGTCTCCTTCTCCACCACCATTTCTTCTCCTCCACCATCATTCCTTCTCTTTCTCGTCCTTCTCTTTCTCCTCTTCCTTTATTCTTCTCCACCACCATTCCTTCTCTTTCTCCTTCATTCCCTTCCTGTCTTCTTCTCCTCCACCATAATTCCTTCTCCTTCATTCTCTTTCTCCTCTCTTCCTTTCCTGTCTCCTTCTCCACCACCATTCCTTCTCCTCCACTCCGAGGGAAGATTTAATAAATCCTAGACTGCTTGGCCAACTCAGGACTTCTGGAGAGGTTCGCTCCTTCTCCTCCTCCTTGTTCAACATCACTCTTTCTCCTTCTCTCTCTGTCTCCTTCTCACCTCTCTTCCCTTCCTGTCTCCTCCACCTTATTTATTTATTTATTTATTCATTCATTCATTCATTCATTTATGTCAAATACGTATTGGTAGTATACAAAGATATAACAATATTTATATATATATGATACTAATAAAAGAGAAACAGGGGATGGTAGGCACGCTGGTGCACTTATGCACGCCCCTTACTGACCTCTTAGGAATCGGGATAGGTCAACAGTGGATAGTCTAAGGGTAAAGTTTTGGGGGTTAGGAGATGATACTACAGAGTCAGGTAGTGAGTTCCATGCATTAACTACTCGGTTACTAAAGTCGTATTTCCTGCAGTCGAGTTCGGAGCGGTTTACTTTAAGTTTGTATCTGTTGTGTGCTCATGTGTTGTTGTGGTTGAAGCTGAAGTAGTCGTTGACAGGAAGGATGTTGTAGCAGATGATTTTATGAGCTATGCTTAGGTCGTGTTTAAGGTGATGTAGTGCTAAGATTTCTAAACCTAGGATTGTAAGTCTTGTTGCGTAGGATATTTTGTTGTGAGTGGAGGAGTGGAGGGCTCTTTTAGTAAAGTATCTCTGGACATTTTCAAGAGTGTTTATGTCCGAAATGCAGTGTGGGTTCCAGACAGATGAGCTCTGGTTAGTAGTGTGAGATTACCAGAGCAGAAGCTACGTGGATTAAGTTAACAACTCTTAAAGCATTTTGTTGCAGTGGGCTTTGGCACTTAGGTCGTTTGATATGAGCATTCCAAGGTCTTTTACGGAGTGAGGGTTGTCTGTAAGGTCTTGTTTATTCAGCTTATATTTGTTGTTCTGATTCTTTTTGCCAATATGTAGGACAAAGCATTTGTTGTTTGAGATTTGGAGTTGTCAGATGTTTCACCATTTGGCCACAAAGTCAAGGTCTTTTTGGAGAGTACTGTAGTTTGTCATGAACCACTGAGTCAAAGGCTTTACAGAGGTCAGTGTAAGTTGCATTTATTGATTTTTCCCTTGAGCTGAATCCACTGCCAGAACTCCTAGCACCAAATGAGTTTTGACAGGGTGGGATACAAGTGTACTGGATCACCTGTACCAGGGTTGGGTTTGACAGTACCTCCACTGTGTCGAACACATTGTGGCTGTAGTGACTTAGAAAAAGAGCACTTTTTGGATTGCATGCCAGACCCAACAGATCATTTGCTTCTAAGAAACAGTGAAACCATCTCATGTATGCCTCCCACTTCTCCTCCCTAGATAGAATGACACTGACGGATGGAAGGCAGACATGCTTGGCGCGTTTCTTTCAAAATTTGCCTGGCTGGTTCCAATGCCTTAGGTGCAATTGTCTTCATTCCCAAGCTCTGGAAGCCTTCATTGTCAGTTCAGAAAGACAGACTTTCTGAACACTGTTTGATTGGAAACTCTCTATACCAGTGTTTCCCAACCTTGGCCACTTGAAGATATTTGGACTTCAATTCCCAGAAGGCCACAGCCAGCATTCGCTGGCTGGGGCCTTCTGGGAGTTGAAGTCCAAATATCTTCAAGTGGCCAAGGTTGGGAAAAACTGCTCTATATCAGTGTTTTTCAACCAGTGTGCCGTGGCACACTAGTGTGCCGCAGCACATGGTCAGGTGTGCCGCGAGAGAGGGGAGAGAGAGAGAGAGAGAGAGAAAGAAAGCAAGAGAGAAAGAGCGAGAAAGAAAGCAAGAGAGAGAGAGAAATCAAGAGAGAGAGAAAGAGAGAAAAAGAAAGAAAGTGAGAAAGAAAGAGAAAGAAAGAAAGAAAGAAAGAGAAAGAGCAAGAAAGAAAGCAAGAGAGAGAGAGTGAGAGAAAGAAATCAAGAGAGAGAGAGAGAAAGAAAGCAAGAGAGAAAGAAAGCAAGAGAGAAAGAGAGTGAGTGAGAGAAAGAAAGCAAGAGAGAGAGAGAAGGAGAGGAAGGGAGAAAGAGAGAAATGAGAGAAAAAAGGGGAGAAAAAAGAGAAATGAGAAAATGATTGAGGCAGAGAATGAAAGGAAAGAGAGAGAAACAAAAGAGAGAGAGAAGTGACTCTTGATTTAAAGCATATGATAAAAAGCACCCA
Source organism: Erythrolamprus reginae (assembly GCF_031021105.1). NCBI lineage: Eukaryota > Metazoa > Chordata > Lepidosauria > Squamata > Dipsadidae > Erythrolamprus > Erythrolamprus reginae. Next base: position 53,681,585 of record NC_091958.1, read on the forward strand.
AAGAACAAGAGAGGAAAACTCCCCAGCCCTCACATGTTTTTGGAAAGAATAAGAGAGAAAAAACCCCCACCCCTCACCTGTTTTGGGAAATGGTTCAAGAGTGTGTATACACACACACACACACACACAAGGGGGGATAATATGTATAATATGTACTGTCTTAGAGTATCATTTTGTGTCATTTTGGTTGGTGGTGTGCCTCTGGATTTTGTAAATGTAAAAAATGTGCCACGGCTCAAAAAAGGTTGAAAATCACTGCTCTATATAACCAGCAACTTTAAGTCTGATAGCTCTCCCTTTTATAGGGACCTGTCAGATGCTTTAACCAATAGCGTTTGAGCATTCTTCCGCTCAAACACTGGACTGGATGGAACCATGTTTGACTGTCAATACACAACCCCACAGCTGATTTTGAAGGCATCTAAAATTGTACTTAAATACAGTAAGCAACATTTTGATCTTCTAACCTAGCTGTATCATAAGACTTCTTCAATTGTCGTACCAAGATCTTTCTCCCAAAATAGGAATGTTTCCCTCCAGGCCTAAACTTTATTATGCATTTGTATTTATCAATTTTTCAAACATGTACAAGATAACCGATATAAATATGAACATGGACACAGATGAAGGAAATGAATACAAGCGCTGGTGCACTTGAGTTTGTATCTGTTAAGTCCTCGACTTACAACAACACCAGAAACACAAAATCCTCGACTTACAACCAAGCAGCAAGACTGATGCTAAAGCCTGATTGGCTAAACATCAGAGGCATTTTGAGCAGTTCAAGCATTGTGATTGGTTGGTTATCTGACAGCCACCATTAAAAAAAGGAGCTTTCAGAACTCTGGTCGCTGTTCTATATAAGCTGAGCTGGAGTGGTGCTGAAAGTGCCAGAATAAAAGATTCCCTGTTGAAAAAGTCAACAATTCTGCTAAGTTCCGTCAGTGCAAAGACTCACCTATCTAACAGTATCTATTGTTTGCCCGTGGATTGTTGAGGTTGAAGTTGAAGTAGTTGTTGACAGGTAAGACATTGTAGCAGACAATGTTGTGTGCTGTGCTTAATTCATACCACAAGTGATCATATGTCATTGATCGACACCCAGAAGGTGTTGTGTAATGCAGTGATTTTCAACCTTTTTTGAGCCGCGGCACATTTTTTACATTTACGAAACCCTGGGGCACATTGAGCGGGGGGGGGGGGGGGGCGCTAAAAAAGTTTGGACAAAAAAATTCTCTCTCTCTCTCTTCCTCCCCTTCACTCTATTTCTTTCTCCCTCCCTCTTTCTCTCCCTTCCTTCCTCTTTCTCTCTCTCTCTCCATCCCTCTTTCTTTCTCTTCCTTCCTTCCTCTCTTTTTTGCTCTCTTTCGCTCTCCCTCCCTACCTCCCTCTATGTCTTTCTCTCTTTCTCCTTCCCTCCCTCTCTTGCTCTCTCTCTCTTTCTCTCTCTCTTTCTTTCTCTTGTTTTCTCTCTCTCTTTCTCTCTCTTTCTTTCTCTCTCTTGCTTTCTTTCTCTCTCTCTTTCTTTCTTTCTCTCTTGCTTTCTTTCTCTCCGAGCTTCGCGGCACACCTGACCATGTCTCACGGCACACTAGTGTGCCACGGCACACTGGTTGAAAAACACTGGTGTAATGGAATGAGGTCACCTTGTATGGTGAGCTCTTTCCCCCAATACTTTGTAATGACTGTTGTATTCAAAAGTTGTGTTTAGAAAGGATGCTAGTATGCTTTTATTGTGAAATATTTTCATGACTAACGGGTGCTTTTCCTTCTCCAGGTGCAGTAGTTCTCCACAAAACCACTTTTATTTATTTCATCACCTTTCTACCCCATCAGTCAAGGAACCCCAAGGCAGCCCTTCATGGCACTGGACCAGAATATCTCCGAGACCGCCTGCTGCCGCACGAATCCCAGCGACCGATTGGGCCCCAGGGGAAGAGCCTTCTCTGTGGCGGCCCCGACCCTCTGGAACCAACTCCCTCCGGAGATTAGAACTGCACCTACTCTCCTTGCCTTTCGTAAGCTCCTTAAGACCCACCTCTGTCGTCAGGCATGGGGGAACTGAGACATCTCCCCCGGGCATATACAATTTATGAATGGTATGTTTGTATGTATGTGTGTTTAGAAAATGGGGTCTTTTAAATATTTTTAAACAGTAATTTAGATTTGTTGTAAATTGTTTTCACTTTGTTGTGAGCCGCCCCGAGTCTGCGGAGAGGGGCGGCATACAAATCTAAATAATAAATAAATAAATAAAATAATAAAATATCCCACTTCCCTTCTGGAAATAACCAATCGCCATTGTCCATCTCTGTCACCTTCACCCTCACGTCATGCTTATGGAGTGCAGCTTTAAAGGGACTTGCTTCTCACTCCTTCTCAAGGAGACACGAAACTTTTATTATTGATTGATTGATTGATTTTGTCCAATACACAATGAGGGTTTTAGTGGGTATACACATAGTAAAATACATGATGAAGGTTATAGAGGAGATACTCATAGTAAAATATATCTAAGAAAGAAGAGAAGAGAAGATATAGGAATAGAACATATCAATGAAGGAATAGAAGAAGAGATATAGGAATAGAAGAAAGGTATAGGAGATATAGGAGAGCAATAGGACAGGGGACGGAAGGCACTCTAGGGCACTTGGACTTTGCCAGAAGAAACGAAACTTATGAGGGCCCCTCCAGAACCTTCCCCTCCAAAATCCCCTATATCCCCACCCCCTCCCCCTGTTATTTATGACAGCCGAAGCATAGTGGAATGATGAAATATAGTGAGGCTGAGGCTGTCTAAATAAGCATTTAATTCTATAGGTTAAGATTGCTGTTGTTATGTGACATGAAGGCCCAACAGGAAGGGGAGAAGGAAGGAAGGAAAATGGAAGGGATGGTAGAGAAAGGAGGGAAGGAAAGAAGGAAGGTGGAGGGGAGAGAGGAAGGGGGGAGAGGGATGTAGGGACGGGAGGGAGGGAAGGAAGGAAGGAAGGTGGAGGGGAGAGAGGGACGGGGAAGAGGGAGGGAGGGAAGGGAGGAAGGAAGGAAGAAAGGAAGGAAGGAAGGAAGGAAGGAAGGCACCACTGCCTCTTTAGAGCCTCCAGAAGATCTACTCCCCATTTTTCACAACGACCCTGGGCACCAACTTCAATATGACGGGCTTCTTCGTCTTGAGTAATCCTTTGTCTTCCAGCTCCAGGGGGATCTTCCCCATTGACCGAAAGAAAGGGAGATAGAAAACATCAGAGGCATGGAATTAAACAGAGGTGACCTACTATGTTTTACATACATGCCCTTTTCCAAGCTTATGCAATGCCTTGGTTGCATTTTGTTCAACTCAAACATTCCCTCTCCCACACGCGCACATACACACACAACATGAACGTGGTTTCTCATCCTGATAAGATGACCCTGTCTTTCCAAAGAGATCTTGCTTTCACATTCATCACCTCCTTGTGTCTTTGAACAAGACATATGTGTCAGATGAGGAATCGGTTGAGTAAACTCTTGAGGAACCAACTTCCAACCCAAGTTGTAAAACTCACCGGTGTTTCCTTGCAGGTTTGAAAGCGAAACCTTTGCAGCGCCACCACCAGGCCCATTTTCAGCAACAGGAGAGCGAAACGAATCGCGATGCAGTTCCTCGGACCGGCTCCGAAAGGGAGGAAGACATATGGGTCGAGGTTCTTTTTGTTCTCTTTACTAAACCTATTTGCAAGTCGGAAAAGAATAATGACTGAGTAAGGCTACTATTCCCAACGCTAAGACATCCCTTTGCTCCTTTTCACCCCTGGATAAACTGGACTGAGACCAGTGAAGAAAGATAAATGTTTGCCAAGAGAGATCATTGGAGTTCAGCGGTTAAATGAGGAAATATGGACTTACGATAAATCAATAAAAATTCAATCAATAACGAACATGACAACATAGAAAGAATCTCGAACTCAGCCACAAGGTCGCTAGTATCAAGTATCAACGATATGGTTGACAAACTAATCTTAATTTCATAATTATTTCAAATAGAAGTTAAATTTATGATACAAGCCGTTTATATATCTCATATGCAGGGTAATGCAATTCAAACAATTTTATGAAGATATAGAAGGATTTAGAAATATAGAAACATAACACAAACAAATATTATATATTGAGCGTACTTAAATAAATTATCTAACTCTAAGTATTTACTTATCTACTTAAATATATTACTCTATTGCTCTTAGGATATTTCATATGACACACTATAGATGTCTATTTTATGTTTGCTTGCTTCATTTTCAAATTTTGTATTTAATGTTATTTATTGTTTATGTACCTTTTAAAAAATGTATATAATTAATAAAGAGTTTTTTAAATCTAAAAAAAAAGGGAGTCATTATGTTCCCGCAGTCTGAGTTCAACCCCTTAACCTTCATTTGTCCTTATCTGGTTCCAATTTAATGTTGAACTTTTGATTTGATTTTTGGCTTGAGCAATAAATCTTCTGAATTACAACATAGCATACGTTCTGATTCTCTGCCTCTAACAAGTATATTTTTAATGATGCAAGGGGTTACTTTGGCAAGATTCTATCTACAGGCCTGTTGAGAAGTAGTTTCTGCTTAATTCATTTGGACCTCGAGGACTTATGCCAAAGAATCCTGGAGTCTACTAGGACAGGAGTAGGCAAAGTTGGCTCTTCTATGACATGTAGACTTCAGCTCCCAGAATTCCTGAGCTAGCATGATTGGCTCAGGAATTCTGGGAGTTGGTCCAAAAGTCATAGAAGAGCCAACTTTGCCTACCTCCATACTAGGACATACAGTTAATGACAGCTAATTCCTCACAACATACCTCTCAGGTCTGAACTCTTCAGGCTCAGTCCAATATTCTGGGATCCGATGTAGGACATACGCTGGAATCATAACCACTGTCCCTTTTGGGATGGTCACTCCCTGGATTTCTACTGTCTTTTTGCAGACTCTGTCAAGTCTTGTTCCCGGAGGGTAAAGGCGAAGAGTTTCATTCACCACCATATCTAGATATTCCATTTGGTGGATTGCGTCATAGGTTGGAGGGGCCTGCAGAAAAAGCCCAAACAAGACAAAATAAAGGAATATGGCATTCGACTGTGTAAGAAGTATGAAACAGTGGCTCAGCGGCCAAGACACTGAGCTTATCACTCAGAAGTTCGACAGTTCAGTGGTTCGAATCCCTAGCACTACATAAGGAGGTGAGCTCCTGTTACTTGTCCCAGCTTCTACCAACCTAGCAGTTTGAAAGCACATAAAAAATGCAAGTAGTATTACCTGCGTTTGACTGGTTTTTGCTCAAAACTGGAAAAAAGAAAATGTACCATAAGAGGATCTACTAATTAGCAAAATACTGGAATTCGCACAATGGAGTAAACTTACTTTAGAGTTACAGAATAAGCAGGACAAAGAATACTACAATGTTTGGGGTACATTTTAGAATTGGATCGATGGAAAGAACGGAATAGAATAACCTGTAAATTCAAAGAAAAACAGAGAAACCAAAGATAAAGAAATGCAACTGTAAATGTTTTTTTACGTTTGTGTTTTTGTTGCATATGGCTTTTCTTTTGGTTGTTCTGTTGTTTTTGATATCTAGATGACAAAATTAAAGGTTTTAATTTTGGGAGGTTTGATGAATACCGGAAGTAATTTATATGGAACTAGTAATTTTGGGGGGGGGGCAATTATATATGTTTTACTAATCTGATACAGTTTTTGTTGCAATTGGAAGGTATTTTGAAATGTAGAATAGAATAGAATAGAATAGAATTTTTATTGGCCAAGTGTGATTGGACACACAAGGAATTTGTCTTGGTGCATATGCTCTCAACGTACATAAAATAAAATATACATTTGTCAAGAATCATGTGATACAACACTTAATGATTGTCATAGGGGTCAAATAAGCAATGAAGAAGCAATATTAATAAAAATCTTAGGATATACGCAACAAGTTACAGTCATACAGTCAACATGGGAGGAAATGGGTGATAGGAATGATGAGAAAAACTATTGAAGAAAGTTTGTATGGAGGGGAAAAAAATAACCCCCCCCCCCCAAAAAAAAAGACTCACCTATGCCATCAAACCTGGGGCCCATTTGAGTTTGCCCCATGGCCGATAAATGTATAGTGGGTTTGTTGATTGAATGGATACGTGTGTACTTTAATTGCTTCCTTAGTTTTTAGATGTAACTTCGAATTTTAATTTATTGTATTTTGATGTATATTGTCTTTTTATATGTTGTAAGCCACCCCAAGGCCTCGGAGAGGGGCGGCATATAAATCCAAATAATAAATAATGAAAATAAATAAATTGTGTGTGTGTGTGTAAGATATTATTTCTGTCAAATCACCCTGGTATACCCGACATAAAAAACATATAGCCCCTCCCTGGTACAGAGCTGAGGGATCAGGTCTGGTGGCTCAGCTGTTAATTCTCTGCCTTACAAGGCAGAAGCTGCCAGATCAAATCCCAGTAAGGGTGTGGCTAGCTGATGAGGCCAGAACAAGGCCGAAATGGTGTCATCCTAGTCTCCCTTAATTTAAAAAAAAATTCAGCAAAAAACATGTGATACATATACAGTGATACCTCGTCTTACAAACCCCTCGTCATACAAACTTTTCGAGATACAAACCCAGGGTTTAAGATTTTTTTGCCTCTTCTTACAAACTATTTTCACCTTACAAACCCACCGCCGCCGCTGGGATGCCCCGCCTCCGGACTTCCGTTGCCAGTGAAGCACCTGTTTTTGCGCTGCTGGGTTTCCCCTGAGGCTCCCCTCCATGGGAAACCCCACCTCTGGACTTCCGTGTTTTTGTGATGCTGCAGGGGAATCCCAGCAGGGGAATCCCAGCAGAGCAAAAACGGGTGCTTCGCTGGCAACGGAAGTCCAGAGGTGGGGTTTCCCAGCGAGGGGAGCCTCAGTGAAATCGCAGCATCGCAAAAACACAGAGGTCCGGAGGTGGGGTTTTGAGGACTTTGGTGTTTTTGCGATGCTGCGATTTCACTGAGGCTCCCCTTGCTGGGAAACCCCACCTCCAGACTTCCGTTGCCAGCGAAGCACTCGTATTTGCGATGCTGGGATTCCCCTGCTGGGATTCCCCTTGCAGCATCACAAAAACACAGAAGTCTGGAGGTGGGGTTTCCTATGGAGGGGAACCTCAGGGGAATCCCAGCAGTGCAAAAACGGGTGCTTCGGCTGGCAAAAGGGGTGAATTTTGGGCTTGCACGCATTAATCACTTTTCCATTGATTCCTTTGGGAAACATTGTTTCGTCTTACAAACTTTTCAGCTTAAGAACCTCGTCCCAGAACCAATTAAGTTTGTAAGACAAGGTATCACTGTATATGTATATATATATATATGTGTGTGTGTGTGTGTGTTTTCGTAGATTTTCACGGGTACAGGTATGACGGTCTTGGTATATTCGGGTTTCTTCCCGTGTAGGATTTGGAAATTTCTGGCGACGTTTCGACGAGGTCTCACTCGTCATCTTCAGGCTGGTGCTTCTGTCCTTGTTCGCCTTAGACAAGGACAGAAACACCAGCCTGAAGATGACGAGTGAGACCTCGTCGAAATGTCGCCAGAAATTTCCAAATCCTACACGGGAAGAAACCCGAATATACCAAGATCGTCATATATATATATATATATATACACACACACACACACATAGTAAAATACATGATGAAGGTTATAGAGGAGATACTCATAATAAAATATATCTATGAAAGAATAGAAAGAATAGAAAAGTAATAGAACATATCAATGAAAGAGTAGAAGAAGAGATATAGGAATAGAAGAAAGGTATAGGAGATATAGGAGAGCAATAGGACAGGGGACGGAAGGCACTCTAGTGCACTTGTCCTTGCCCCTTACTGACCTCTTAGGAATCTGGATAGGTCAACCGTGGATAATCTAAGGGTAAAGTGTTGGGGGTTTGGGGATGACACTATGGAGTCTTCCATTGATGCAGGAAAAAATGAATCAAGTTTACAAGTTTCTTCTGAAAGTACCGTTAAGGAATTTCAGAAAGTTTTATTTATTTTTATTATTATTTTATTAATCAGATTTGTATGCTGCCCCTCTCCGCAGACTCGGGGCGGCTCACAGCAATAATAATACAATGTAAACAAATCTAATAAGTTCCTTCTGCTAGCAAGGCAGAGGTATTTTCAAACGAACAAGAGACGCTTGAAGAAACATACCTGATTGGGAAAAGTGTCATTGATCTCTTGGTACAATTTCTCTTGAACATCAGGGTTGGTGGCCAGGCAATAAGACGTGAAGCTGAGGGAAAGACCGACGGTATCATAGCCGCCAAAAATAAAAGCAGTTGCCTGGGCCAGGATCTCTTTGTCTGTTAAAGCTGTTGGAGGAGAAAGGAAAGGACAGAAGAAGCTTTGGATCAAACCCACGGCATTCAGTCTCATGTCACACCTACACAACAGCACATATCTCGGATTGACTTGTGGCTTTCAGGGTAACCCGATGATCCAGGGGACCTGATTCTACTTTGATTCAGCAGATTGAAACATCCTTGTTCTGTGGATCAGCAAGCGGGGAGGACATTGGAGAAGTTGGGAATGGTTTTAACAAGTTTTGTGGTTTTATTAGATGTGTTCTAGTTACGTGGGTGTATTGCCTGCTGTCTGTCTTGTTAGTTGTTTATAGCTTGTTAAAAGGGCATTATAAATGTTTATTATTATTATTATTATTATTATTATTATTATTATCATCATCATCATCATTATTATTATTTCAACAACTTTAAACATTTCTCTCTCTCTCACCACACAAAGAATACAGCAACAGCTGTATTTGCTATTGCTATTGAATATCTACAGTATTTCTATCTATCTATCTATCTATCTATCTATCTATCTATCTATCTATCTATCTATCTATCTATCTATCTAACTAGTCAACTGTTCTGTTGACTATTATTTTTGAAGGACCTTTTTCCCCTTTGTGTTTAATGTTATACTTATGATAAATTGGATATATGTATATTATCTTTTCTACATGAACATTTTGTTATGGTGTGTGTGTGTGTGTTTATTTTTGTATGTAAATAGTCAATAAAGGATATTTTTTTAAAAAGTAAAAATAAATAGATAGATAAAACAATTCAATTTATTTTTATTTATTTATTCAATTTAAATATTATTTAAAAAATTAAATAAATTAAAAAGTTCACGTATGAACAAAAAATGTAAATAGTTTTGTGTGTTTGGTTTTTGTATGTAAATTGTCAATAAAGGATATTTTTTTAAAAAGTAAAAATAAATAAATAGATAAAACAATTCAATTTATTTATTTTTATTTATTCAATTTAAATATTATTTAAAAATTTAAATAAATTAAAAAATTCAGAGAAGAGCCACTCAGATGATCAAAGGCCTGGAGACTAAACCATACGACGAACGGCTGCAGGATTTGGCCTTGGCTAATCTAGAAGAAAGAAGGACCAGAGGGGGGGACATGATAGCAGTATCCCAGGATTTGAGGGGCTCCCACAAAGAAGAGGGGGCCAAATGATTCTCCAAAGCACCAGAGGGCAGGACAAGAAATAATGATTGGAAACTGATCAATGAGAGAAAACAACCTGGAGTTAAGGAGAAACTTCCTGACAGTAAGGACAATTAACCAGTAGAACAGCTTGCCACCAGAAGTTGTGGGCGCTCCATCAATGGTGGTGATGAATACCTGGTAAGCAGATTCTTTTCCCTATTGTCCTCCCCAAAAACTAAGGTGCACCTTATACTTCAAAAAATACAATATATATATTTCAAAAGCAAGTTCTGTCACTTTACCTTTCTCTGAATTTGGGTCTGCTGCTTGAGCTTCTATCATGAGCTGAAGGAAATCAACTCGGTTCTGGAATGGTAGAGAGACCAAAAAATGACATTAAGGAGATCGAACTGTCATTGATGAGTGTGATTGACCACTGCAGAGTTAGAAGGCATGTGAGGGGTCCTTTGTGCTCTCCGAGCTTCCTTGCTTTTTTGGCAGGTGTTTCATGACCCAACTAAGAACATCATCAGTGCTGGAAAGGAGAGGGGTTAGGAGGAGGAGGAGGAGCAAGAAGAAGAGGAGGAGGAGAAGGACTGGAGTCCTTCTTGACAATATCATCTAGACCAGTGTTTCCCAACCTTGGCAACTTGAAGATATCTGGACTTCAACTCCCAGAATCCCCCAGCCAGCATCTGGTCTAGACAACATAACCAGTGCTATTAGGGAGAGAGGTTTCATTATCATCATAGTGAAGGAAAAATTCATTACGTATAAAATAGTTTGAGTTTTATTTTAACAAGATCAGTGTCTGCTGTTTTAGGTTCTGTTTTAACAAGATAATTTTTTCCTGTTTTTCTTTTAAGAAGATCGGTGTCTGCTGTTTTTTGGTTGTGTTTTAGCAAGATAAGTGTTTGCTTTTTAAAGTTTTGTGATAAGAAGATGAGCCTCTGCTGCTCTTGTGGAAGGGACTGTTTACCCAATTCGTATCTGTTTAGGGTATATAATAAACCGTGTAAGGTACTATTCATCTTTAGGAGAAAGGAAACAGGATGTAGACCATATTTAGGCAGGAATTCTGTGTACCTCTGTGATTGGTTGTAACCCACCATGCAAGATTAGCTAGCGTAGGATTGGGAGGTCTTGTGTTACTATATTAATTATTATTATTATTATTATTATTATTATTATTATTATTATTATTATTATTATTATTATTTATTGGATTTGTATGCCGCCCCTCTCCGCAGACTCGGGGCGGCTAACAATAACAGCAGTAAAACAGTACAACAAAATCCAATACTAAAAAACAGTTAAAAAACCCATTATATAAAAACCAATCATACATACACACATACCATTCATAAAATTGTGAAGGCCTAGGGGGAAAGAGGATCTCAATTCCCCCATGCCTGGCGGCAGAGGTGGGTTTTAAGCAGCTTACGAAAGGCAAGGAGGGTGGGGGCAATTCTAATCTCTGGGGGGAGTTGGTTTCAGAGGGTCGGGGCCGCCACAGAGAAGGCTCTTCCTCTGGGTCCCGCCAAGCGACGTTGTTTGGTTGATGGGACCCGGAGAAGACCCACTCTGTGGGACCTAACTGGTCGCTGGGATTCATGCTCTTTAGCTTCTGTCTGGTGTCTCTTCCTGCGAAGAGCACCATGCTTTGCAAATCATTTTTGGTATTACCCAGAGAGAATAAACATTTCTGTTCTCTTTGTCCAAATGTCTCATGTGAACTTTTTCATCAAATTTCAGCGCACAACTGCACTGATGGTATTGTGAAATGAGTGAAAGAAAACAATCAAGCTCAAGAGGACTCCCCAGTTCTTCCCCCGTCTCCTCCTCTCCATCACTCCACAAATAGCACTCTCTTCTAGCACTGATGATGTTCTATAGTTGGGTCATGAAACATCTGCAAGAAAACAAGGAAGCTCAGGGAACACCAAGGGTCCCACAATTCCTCCTCCCTCCCACTCACAAACCCAACTCCCTTATAGCACTGATGTTAACCTAGTTTGTGTCATGGAACGTTTGCAAGAAAACATAGAAGCATAGAAACATAGAAGACTGACGGCAGAAAAAGACCTCCTGGTCCATCTAGTCTGCCCTTATACTATTTCCTGTGTTTTATCTTAGGATGGATCTATGTTTATCCCAGGCATGTTTACATTCAGTTACTGTGGATTTATCTACCACGTCTGCTGGAAGTTTGTTCCAAGGATCTACTACTCTTTCAGTGAAATAATATTTCCTCACGTTGCTTTTGATCTTTCCCCCCAACTAACTTCAGATTGTGTCCCCTTGTTCTTGTGTTCACTTTCCTATTAAAAACACTTCTCTCCTGGACCTTATTTAACCCTTTAACCTATTTAAATGTTTCGATCATGTCCCCCCTTTCCCTTCTGTCCTCCAGACTATACAGATGGAGTTCATGAAGTCTTTCCTGATACGTTTTATGCTTAAGACTTTCCACCATTCTTGTAGCCCGTCTTTGGACCCGTTCAATTTTGTCAATATCTTTTTGTAGGTGAGGTCTCCAGAACTGGACACAGTATTCCAAACAATAAAGCTCAGGGAACACCAAGGGTCCCACAATTCCTCCTCCCTCCCACTCACAAACCCAACTCCCTTATAGCACTGATGTTAACCTAGTTTGTGTCATGTTACCTTTGCAAGAAAACAAGGAAGCTCAGAAAGCACCAAGGAGCCGTCCTGTCAACCCTGAGCTACAACTATTCTCCTTTATCAGAAGCTGTTTGAAACACACGAGGGAGTTCTGAAACCTGCTTGGTGTCAGCAATTACTGTAAAGTAGAAGGAATGCTGAGTCATGGTGCATCAGCAGAATGATGCAATGTGTTCCACAGCCTGATTGGTCAATACTTGTATATATTGCAATACACCTTTGCATAGGTGTGGCTTGTGGTGTGATAGTGGTTAGCTGGTTGGTCGTCAGGTGTAAGAGTTTGGTTAGGCGTTCTGTAATATAGTACAGAGTTAATAGTTTGGATACTAAGAAGAAGTAAAAGCCTTCTGAAGAAAGAACTCCAGCTGAAGTGTCTTTATTGTCCAATATCTGGTACCCTCCACGTTTCCAAAGCAAGTTCAAAATTAACTCTGACACTTGGAAGGCACAAATATACACCAAGCGCATGAAGGCTACGGAAGAAGAGCAAGCCTCCGGGACCGCCTTCTGCCACACGAATCCCAGCGACCGATTAGGTGCCACAGAGTGGGCCTTCTCCGGGCCCGTCAACTAAACAATGTCGTTTGGCGGGACCCAGTGGAAGAGCCTTCTCTGTGGCGGCCCCAGCCCTCTGGAACCAACTCCCCCCAGAGATCAGAATTGCCCCCACCCTCCTCGCCTTTTGTAAGCTCCTTAATACTCCCACGTCTGCCATCAGGCATGGGGGAACTGAGATATTCTTTCCCCCTGGGCCTCTAGAGTTTATGCATGGTATGTCAGTATGTATGTCTGGTTTTTATAATAAGGGTTTTTTAGTTATTTTATTATTGGATTGCTACATATTGTTTTTATCATTGTTGTTAGCCGCCCCGAGTCCACGGAGAGGGGCGGCATACAAATCCAATAATAAAATAAAATAAAATAAAATAAAATAAAATAAAGTAAAGTAAAGTAAAGTAAAGTAAGGTAAGGTAAGGTAAGGTAAGGTAAGGTAAGGTAAAGTAAAGTTAAGTAAAATAAAATAAAATAATAAAATAAAATAAAATAAAATAAAATAAAATAAAATAAATAAAATAAATAAAATAAATAAAATAAATAAAATAAATAAAATAAATAAAATAAATAAAATAAATAAAATAAATAAAATAAATAAAATAAATAAAATAAATAAAATAAATAAAATAAATAAAATAAATAAAATAAATAAAATAAATAAAATAAATAAAATAAAATAAATTAAAATAAAATAAAATAAAATAAAATAAAATAAAATAAAATAAAATAAATTAAAATAAAATAAAATAAAATAAAATAAAATAAAATAAAATAAAATAAATAAGCATGAGATACAAAGCCCAGACTGACCGTGTGATCCTTCTTTTGGCGCTCCTTTTTGATTTTCTTGATGACCTCGAAGAAGTAATCTGTGGAAGACTCGGGGAATATGCTGAAGTTTAGCTTTCCCAAAACTGGGACAAGGAATGGGAAAAGGACTGGGGAGGAGGCATGGAGTGGGGAGGAAAGCAAACAGATTATTTGCATGAGCACAACCCAGCTGTAACATGAGCTTTGTCAAGGACAGATTCTAGCAAAATTGTAGATACAGGTGATGGTAACAATTATGAATGAAGCAGCCTAAATCTGATTCCGGCAGCAAATAAATAAATGATGCTTAATAAAATTACTGGCTTGAGCAGCTAGTACAATAGCGATAGCACTTAGACTTATATAATGCTTTACAGCCCACACTAAGTGGTTTACAGAGTCAACCTATGGCGCCCAGCAACCTTGGTCCTCATTTTACCAACCTCAGAAGGACGGAAGACTGAGTCAACCTGGAGCCTGGTGCGATTTAAACTGCTAAACTGCAGGCAGTCGGCAGTAAGCAAACGTAGCCAGCCTGCAGTAGTGCATTCTAACCATTGTGCTCATCAATAGCTTTCTTGTACTCAACAGATTCCTAAATTACTATCCCCACTATTAACAACTAACGGTCTTGGGATGGTAGCCAATGAAGACCTTGGGTGATGCTAATTTAGGACAAATATATTGGGTATGGCTAGTTTAATGAAAAGAAGGACTATGGGAGGACTATGGCAGAGTTCCAATATCTCAGGAGTTGCCACAAAGAAGAGGGAATCAGCACCTGAGGGTAGGACAAGAAGCAATGGGTGGAAACTAATCAAGGAGAGAAGCAACTTAGAACTAAGGATAAAATTGATCAGTGGAATGATTTGTTGTTGAATGCTCCAACACTGGAAGTTTTAAAGAAGATGTTGGATAATCATTCATCTGATGGTAGTGTAGGGTCTTCTGCCCAAGCAGGGGTTTGGACTAGAAGTCCTCCAAAGTCCCTTGAGTAAATAGTTCACATCATCATAATAATTTTTTCTCAAAATTTCATATTTCCAAATTTATTAATAAAGAATTCCCAATTTAAATTATCGAATGACTTTTGTGCATTGAGGAATATGAACGCTGCAGGTCCAGTATATTTCTTATATTGTTTATAATATGTCTCTTGGGGAGAAAACCATTCTGGTCCGGGTGAATAGCCCTAATTATTATTTTTTAACCTTTCCACTATAATTGTTGTGAATATTTTATAGTCAGCACTTGGCAGCTAGATTGGCCTATAGTTTTGGATCCTCTGTCTCTCTTGTCTATCTTTAGGAATTAGGATTATTAAAGACTCTGTTCATGAATTCTTTCTCCTCTTTTCAACTAATGTTTACAGAAAGGTTAAACTTTTAATCTAGATTAAAAATTAAATTTTTAATCTAAAGATTAAACTTTTAAACTACAAAACTTTTGCCAGACCCATCTTTGAATACAGTTCATCTGTCTGGAACCCATACCACATCTCGGACATCAATACCATTGAAAATGTCCAAAGATACTTCACCAGAAGAGCCCTTCACTCCTCCACTCGAAACAGAATATCCTACGAAAGCAGACTATCAACCCTAGGTCTAGAAATCTTAGAACTACGTCACCTAAAACACAATCTAAGTGTTGCCCACAAGATCATATGCTGCAACGTTCTACCTGTCAATGACTACTTCAGCTTCAATCTCAACAACACAAGAGCACGCAACAGATTCAAACTTAATGTTAACCGCTCCAAACTTGACTGTAAAAAATATGACTTCAGCAACAGAGTTATCGAAGCGTGGAACTCATTACCTGACTCAGTAGTGTCAACCCCTAACCCCCAACATTTTTCCCTTAGACTATCCACGATGGACCTCTCCAGGTTCCTTAGAGGTCAGTAAGGGGCGTGCATAAGTGTACCAGTGTGCCTTCCGTCCCCTGTCCAATTGTCTCTCCTATATCTCATTTATCTTTTCTTCCTTTCAAATATGTTCAACCATACTTTTATATCTTTTCTTCTATTCTTTTCTTTATTTATATTATTACACATCTATTCTCTTCAATGTGTATTATGTATTGGACAAAACAAACAAACAAATAAATAAATAAATAAGTTATGGGAAAGAACATGAGAATTTTACAAAAGTATCATCTGACTCCTCCATAACAATGTGAAATATGAAGGGCGGCCTATGTGGCCTACAAAGAAATTTTACCAGACAACATTAGAACAGGGCCAAAGAAGCTAAATTTGAGGAACTTCTCCATGTGCACAACAAGTGGATCGTTGGGATGGTTGAGGGAATCAATGTTGACACCGAATGAGCAGCTAGTTACCACATCCAAGCTGTAGGCAGCAAAGATCCTGGAAGGAATGAAGAAGAAGCATAGTGTAGAGAGATTCAACCATTTGAAGCCACCTCATGATAAATTCAACAGAGGATCTCAGGGAATCCTTAACAGTTGGACAAGGGATTCCACGTATTATGGAAAATGTGAATCCACTGTTATACGTTTGGATTACAAATTCACCCTTTCTAAATTTCTGTTGGAAAAGGAATGCTTCCTAGCCAATCTCACAGATATCACTCACAGCTTCATATCTAGGGTTTCCCCATTCTCCAATTTCTTCTGAATGTTCTTCTCCAAGATTTTGTTATAATGGTTGATGATGGGCATCATCTGAAAGAAAGACCAATGGACAAGATGCTGAAGACACTTTGTAGAATGAAAGCAACAAGTCAACTCAGACAGCAATTTTCACTACTTCAACCTGAATTGTGTGGCAAAATTTCTGAAACATTTAAAATGTGCCTCTTATTATGATCTTAAATTAAACAGCTCGCAAACCTGATAGCTGTTTCTTCATTTGTTTTAAGCACGAGCACAATTAAACTTCCCAGACTTATTTAAAACCTTATTTAAAATTTTAGAGTTGGAATCCCAGTGTACCTTACTTTGATACAGGAAAGGTGGAGTAGCCAAAAGGGTTCGTATACCTACTCCAAGGTGGGCTGGAATTTCTTAGACAGTGAGGAGGACGAAAATCAGTAATGAAGGAAAAGCTTTTCAAAAAGATACTGTCTGTCTTAATAGCTGAAGGGAATTAATGGTTAATTAATTAATCTGCATTGGTTTCCGGTCACAATTCAAAGTGTTGGTTATGACCTATAAAGCTCTTCATGGCACCAGACCAGATTATCTCCGGGACCGCCTTCTGCCGCACGAATCCCAGCAACCAGTTAGGTCCCACAGAGTGGGCCTTCTCCAGGTCCCGTCAACTAAACAATGTCGTTTGGCGGGACCCAGGGGAAGAGCCTTCTTTGTGGCGGCCCCGGTCCTCTGGAACCAACTCCCCCCAGAGATTAGAATAGCCCCCACCCTTCTTGCCTTTCATAAGCTCCTTAAAACCCACCTCTGCCGTCAGGCATGGAGGAACTGAGATATTCTTTCCCCCTAGGCTTCTACAATTTATGCATGGTATGTTTGTATGTATGATTGGTTTTTAAAATAAGGGTTTTTAGCTGTTTTAGTATTGGATTGTCGCATGTTGTTTTTACCACTGTTGTTAGCCGCCCCGAGTCTACGGAGAGGGGCGGCATACAAATCAATCAATCAATCAATCAATCAATCAATCAATCAATCAATCAATCAATCAATTAATGGGTGTGTTTAAATTTGCATTTAGATTTCATCAAGGAAAACATACAAGACCCAACAGGAAGGCTCAAGAAAACTTAGTTAGGCAATCCAGACTAAGATTTATAGGAAATGTAGAATTTATTGGAAATGTAGTCTTTCCTTTTAGGACAGGTGGATTTCACAGACTTTTCCAAGGGGATCAACCAGGCTGCTAAACAGTTTAAATCAGGTGAAGCTCCCCTGATCTAGTTAGGGAGGGTTCCCCTAGCTAACGAAGGCAGACCTAACATTAACCACTGACAATGCTTAAGGGCAGGCTGTGTTTTCTTCAGGCAATGCAAGAATCCTTGAGAAGTCCAAAAGGCCTCCAACCCTCATTTCTTTTCTTTTTTTCCAAATAAATAGACAAAACTAACAAACATACATTTAACATAAAAGTGGGGGTTGTTTCTTCCCCACTTATTCTAGAAATAAAATTCCAATACAGAAAAAAGAATACATTCAAAAAAATGCTTAAAATCAACTTATTACCTTGAATGAAAAGAAGAAAATTGTTTAACTTTTTATAATAAATCTTCATACATAAACTAATTATAACATAACTCTTAAATCTTATCACTACTAATTCTAACATAACACTTAAATCATATCTCTCCTAAAGCAATTCTCTTATTTATTTATTTATTTATTTATTTATTTATTTATTTTTACTTTTAATATTACTTCTTATTTATCCATATACAGTGGTACCTCGAGATACGAGTTTAATTCGTTCCGGACCTGGGCTCTTAAGTCGAGCAGCTCTTATCTCGAATGACTTTTCCCCATAGGAATTAATGTAAATAATTTTAATTGGTTCCAGCCCTCAAAAAACTCACAAAGTTAGTCTAAATTATGCAGAAAGACATGTTTTTAATGAAGAAATGTACATGTACATATAAATGAATAATGAAGTTTCTTTCACTTAACTTGTAAACTTTCTTAAACTTTTAAATTTACATATGTTCAACTTCTCTGCCACCCAATCCTGTAGGACAGAGGTCCCCAACCCTTTTTGCACCAGAGACCGGCTTTAAGCGATCAAGAGAGGAATGGGTGAATGAATGGACGGAGGGTGGGAAGGAAGGAAGGAAAGAGGGAAGGGACAGGAACAGAGGAAGGAAGCAAGGAAACTTATGAAAGGGGAGAGTAAGAGAGGAATGAGTGAAGGGAGGGAGGGAGGGAAGAAGGTGGGAAGGAGAAAGAAAAGAAGAAATAGAGGAAGGGAAGGTAAAAGAGAGAAAGAAAAAGAGCAAGAAAGAAAGAAAGAAAGAGAAGAAAGAAAGAAAGAAAGAAAGAAAGGGGGAAGGGACAGGAACAGAGGAAGGAAGCAAGGAAACTTATGAAAGGGGAGAGTAAGAGAGGAATGAGTGAAGGGAGGGAGGGAGGGAAGAAGGTGGGAAGGAGAAAGAAAAGAAGAAATAGAGGAAGGGAAGGTAAAAGAGAGAAAGAAAAAGAGCAAGAAAGAAAGAAAGAAAGAAAGAAAGAAAGAAAGGGGGAAGGGACAGGAACAGAGGAAGGAAGCAAGGAAACTTATGAAAGGGGAGAGTAAGAGAGGAATGAGTGAAGGGAGGGAGGGAGGGAAGAAGGTGGGAAGGAGAAAGAAAAGAAGAAATAGAGGAAGGGAAGGTAAAAGAGAGAAAGAAAAAGAGCAAGAAAGAAAGAAAGAAAGAAAGAAGCGACAGGAAGGGACAGGAACAGAGGAAGAAAGCAAGGAAACTTATGAAAGGGGAGAGTAAGAGAGGAATGAGTGAAAGGAGGGAGGGAGGGAAGAAGGTGGGAAGGAGAAAGAAAAGAAGAAATAGAGGAAGGGAAGGTAAAAGAGAGAAAGAAAAAGAGCAAGAAAGAAAGCTGCAAGCACCCCCCCGAGCCCCCCAGGCCGGCTGCAACCTTTTAAAACACGCGCGCCGCTTCGCAGCTGTCTCCTGAAGCCGAACGCGGAAGTTAGCGTTTGGCTTCAGGAGACAGCTCCTTGGCGCTTGTATCTCGAATTTGGGCTTGTAAGTAGAACAAAAATACCTCTCCCCTCCCAGCTCTTATCTCGAGTTGCTCTTAAGTAGAGCAGCTCTTATGTCGGGGTTCCACTGTATACACTTTGTTCCATATCTCATAAAATTCTGTTTCTTACCTCCTTCAACTTCCCACCAGTGAAAGTAGGGGACAAGGCATTGCGAATCTTCTTCCAGTGTTCATCGACCACAAAGGTTAGGGATACATCCAGTTTTCCATTCAGACCAAAGTCCTGAGGTGAAAAAAATAAAAGCAGAAATCTCTCATGTTGCTCTTCTCAGTCCATATATACATATATATATATATATATATATATATATATATATATATATATATATATATATATATATATATATATATATATATGACGGTCTTGGCATATTCCAAATCCTACACGGGAAGAAACCTGAATATGCCAAGACCGTCATACCTGTACCCGTGAAAAATCTACATATATATGTCACATGTTTTTTTTTTTGCTGAATTTGAAAATTAAGGGAGACTAGGATAGATCTATTTCGGCCTTATTTTGGCCTCATCAGCTAGCCATACCCACTGGGACTTGAACCTGCAACCTTTGCCTTGTAAGGCAGAGAATTATCCTCTAGGCTACAGTATCCAATCCCTTCAGCTCTGCACCAGGGAAAGGTTACATATTTTGTGTCGAATCACCCTGGTGTATTGAAGGAACATCACAGCTCCTTATTTGCCTCTCGGCCCAACCCAGAGCCATTTCCAAGGCAGTTAATTTTTATTGATAGCCGACAATTCTATCTGTATGTGTCACATGTTTTTTTTTGCTGAATTTGAAAATTAAGGGAGACTAGGATAGATCTATTTCGGCCTTATTTTGGCCTCATCAGCTAGCCATACCCACTGGGACTTGAACCTGCAACCTTTGCCTTGTAAGGCAGAGAATTATCCTCTAGGCTACAGTATCCAATCCCTTCAGCTCTGCACCAGGGAAAGGTTACATATTTTGTGTCGAATCACCCTGGTGTATTGAAGGAACATCACAGCTCCTTATTTGCCTCTCGGCCCAACCCAGAGCCATTTCCAAGGCAGTTAATTTTTATTGATAGCCGACAATTCTATCTGTATGTGTCACATGTTTTTTTTTTTGCTGAATTTGAAAATTAAGGGAGACTAGGATAGATCTATTTCGGCCTTATTTTGGCCTCATCAGCTAGCCATACCCACTGGGACTTGAACCTGCAACCTTTGCCTTGTAAGGCAGAGAATTATCCTCTAGGCTACAGTATCCAATCCCTTCAGCTCTGCACCAGGGAAAGGTTACATATTTTGTGTCGAATCACCCTGGTGTATTGAAGGAACATCACAGCTCCTTATTTGCCTCTCGGCCCAACCCAGAGCCATTTCCAAGGCAGTTAATTTTTATTGATAGCCGACAATTCTATCTGTATGTGTCACATGTTTTTTTTGCTGAATTTGAAAATTAAGGGAGACTAGGATAAATCTATTTCGGCCTTATTTTGGCCTCATCAGCTAGCCATACCCACTGGGACTTGAACCTGCAATCTTTACCTTGTAAGGCAGAGAATTATCCTCTAGGCTACAGTATCCAATCCCTTCAGCTCTGCACCAGGGAAGAGTTATATATTTTTGTGTCAAATCATATATATTGTTTTTTCGTAGATTTTCATGGGTACCAGAAATCTCTGAAACCTATCTATCTATCTATCTATCTATCTATCATCTATCTATCTATCTATCTATCTATCTATCTATCTATCTATCTATCTATCTATCATCTATATCATCTTCTCTATCATCAGTCTGCTTGTCTTCTGTCTGATAGACAGACAGATATTCTACTACTATTCTAGAATTCAAGATGGAATGAGGCTTGCAGGATTGAGGGAGACCTTGGACCCAGGTCTCCCCAGTGCCAGCCCAACACCTCAACCCCAATACAAGGCTTGTTTGTTCCCTTGCAGGCCTTCTATTTCCCCACCCCAGTAAAGTTCTCACAACCTCAGTTTTGGATACCTACCCGGCGATTGGTGAAATAAGTATAGAATTCTTTGACCATGATGGTTTTAATGAAGGCAGGATCTACAATGACCATAACAGGTTGCCGGCCATCAAATATTCTGATAGTCAAAATAAAAACAGATGTTTTGAAATGTAGGCTTTCTCTTTATAAGAAGGCAGGATTAAAGCTTCCTATTTTCCAGCTGCCCAACTGAGATAACTATCTCTTCCCACTTATTACTACAACAATCTTGCTTGCATCTTTCAATTTATATTGTTTTTATTTGTTTCCTAGTATGATTTGATAGCTTACTACTAACCTTGACTACCACTTTTTATTCTTGATGAATGTATTTATACTGTTCAAGTTGGGGGCGATTTTCACAGAGTATTAACTCAGCACAACGAGATATCATAGATTATTTTTATTGACAGGAATTCCCAATCAATAACTTATGAAGTGTAATCTTTCCCATTGTACAGGTAACATGTTGCTTTTACATGCTGACTTTAGTGAAAAAACAAAAAAACCCTCTGGACTGCTCTCTCCAATTACCCTCCTCCTGGATCCGAGCCAATAGGAATACACAGATGTGGTCACATGTAAAATTACATTACCCAGAGTGCAATCTGACTACATTTCCCCTAATGCAATGTCTTAAAGAAACATGTCTTAATACAAACTAACCACAGTGGTACCTCTACTTACGAACTTAATTCATTCCGTGACCAGGTTCTTAAAGTAGAAAAGTTTGTAAGAAGAAGCACATTTTCCCATAGGAATAAATGTAAAAGCAAATAATGCGTGTGATTGGGGAAATCAACAGGGAGGGTGGAGGCCCTGTTTCCTCTCAGGAGATTCCTAGAGAGGCCCCATGGAGGCTTCTCCCTGCCTTTTCTGGCCCTGTTTCCTCCCAGGAGATTCCTAGAGAGGCCCCACAGAGGCTTCTCCCTGCCTTTTCCAGTTCCAGTTTCGGAGGCTCGAGTTTGTAAGTGGAAAATGGTTCTTGAGAAGAGGCCAAAAAATCTTGAACACCCGGTTCTTATCTAAAAAAGTTCGTAAGTAGAGGCGTTCTTAGGTAGAGGTACCACTGTGGTGACAGCACACTCCCCGCCTGGAATTTGTAAAATTCCACCACTAACTAACGAATAAATTGAAATAAAGAAAGGTACAAGCTAAACAGTGCAAGGTAACTATCTGAGTAACTAAACAAGGCATATAATCAAACAATGCAAACATTGAGGTAGATACAAGGCATGCAAAGCTTGAAGCTCAAGACTAGATTGGTGACTGATCTGGAGTAGAGCTTTTTGGTGAACGTCTTTGATCTGGGCAGAACTTAGAGTACAAATCCCATGTGCCAAGAGCTTGGCCAATAAAGAATTCTATTCTGTTCTGTTCTGTTCCGTTCCGTTCCGTTCCATTCCATTCCATTCCATTCCATTCTATTCTATTTGACTGTGGGGAAGTTGCAATGGTTGTTAACTGTGAGGACCTTCTGGAGGTGACAATTGACAGGTGACTTACCCCCAGATCTTGCCATACTTCTCATAGCAACTTTGGTCGAACATCAAAATCCCCTGTCGAATTAAAGAGGAAGATCCATGAAAACTTGGCAATGCCATTGTTTCTCCAGCAAAGACTGGAAAAGTATAAGAGGCTGTTAAAAATTGAGATTGAGCCAAGGTAGTGCAGCAGGTAGAGTGTAGTACTGTAGGCCACTAAAGCTGACTGTAGATCTGAAAGTCAGCGGTTCAAATCTCATCACCGGCTCAAGGTTGACTTAACCTTCCATCCTTCCGAGGTGGGTAAAACGAGGACCCGGATTGTGGGGGCAATAGGCTGGCTCAGTTAAAAAGTGCTATTGCTAACATGCTGTAAGCCCCCCTGAGTCTAAGGAGAAGGGCGGCATAAAAAATAAAATAAAACAAACAAACAAACAAGCAAGCAAGTTTGAATCTGCACATCTTGAATTTCGGTTGATGAGATGTTATGGGGACAAGAGTTTCAGAATGAAGATCACGGAGGTGCCAAAGATAGGCAGTTGGCTTTAGAGCCAATCTTCAACTTACAACTGAATAGAATGGTTGGAAGTTGAGGACTAGCTGCACTAGTAGTCCTTTATTCTCCTGGATCTTCTTTTGAGGAGGCCAAGAAGAGATGACACAAGGCGCATGAAAAATTTTAATCAGTTTTCAAATATACAGTGGTACCTCTACTAAAAACTTAATTCGTTCTGTGACCAGGTTCTTAAGTACAAAAGTTTGTAAGAAGAAGTAATCAATGTAAAAGCAAATAATGTGTGCAATCCCATTAGGAAAGAAATAAAAGCTTGGAATTTGGGTGGGAGGAGGAGGAGGAGGAAGAAGAGGAGGAGGACAGTCGCTGCCGAAGGAAGAAGGGGAGGGGAATCAAGAAAATCCTTGCCTTTCGTAAAGTTCTTAAGACCCATCTTTGCCGTCAGGCATGGGGGAACTGAGACATCTCCCCCGGGCCTATACAGTTTATACATGGTATGTTTGTGTGTATACTTGTTTTTAATAATGGGGTTTTTAGTGTTTTTTAAATTATTAGATTTGTTCTTATATTGTCTTTGTTATTGTTGTGAGCCGCCCCGAGTCTACGGAGAGGGGCGGCATACAAATCTAATAAATAGATAGATAGATAGATAGATAGATAGATAGATAGATAGATAGATAAATAAATAAATAAATAAAAGGATTTTTAAGGCTTAAAAAAACCTGAGGTATTCTAAGGAAACGAGGAGGAGCATGCGCCTCCCATACACTGCGCCAGAGAAAGAAACCCAGGGGGAATGGCAGGAAACTGACCGCGCCTTCGTGCCGCTCTCAAATTTCCTGGGAAATTTTTCCGGGCTCGAGTTCTTAAGTAGAAAAATGGTTCTTAAGAAGAGTCAAAAATATCTTGAACACCCAGTTCTTATCTAGAAAAGTTCTTAAGTAGAGGCCTTCTTAGGTAGAGGTACCACTGTATTTTAAAACAGACAAATAAATACCAACAAAAGACAAAGAAAGACAACCACAAAACAAAAACAAAAAAAATTGTGATATCAGCAAACATTTACTATTTCTGCAATGCTACCTCAGAGATGTCATTAACTCCTATAATAATATACATATTCATTAATTACCATAATATTCATATCATTTCATACAATCACAAAGTCCCTATTCAAATCATTCATATTTTCATATTTATATTCCTTATATATCTTTTGTGATCTTTCCATTTCTATTTCTGAACTCAATCCATCTGTGCCATTTTGCCCGTATTTCATGATATTCAGAATCTTTCTGGCCCCTTAATTCCATCGTCAGTTTATCCATTTCAGAACAATTATATATTTTGTTAATTACTGGTTTTTTCTGAGGGGGGTTCTGCATTTTTCCAATATTGGGCAAAGGTAATTCTGGCCGCAGTCATAATATGTAATATTAAATATTTTTCATCCCCTTTTAACACCTCCACAATCACTTGCAGGGTGGACTCTGCACAACTGAATGGAGCTAGCAGAGTATTTAATGTCCAGAATCCGTTCCTGTTGCTGATGAGGAGTTTTCTTCAGCAGATATATTCTCGTTGTGCCCAGAGAGAGAAATATCTGAATCTACCTGGGATTGAATCCATAGCCTCCTGATTGTGAGCTGAGAGCTCAAACTCTAGGCCACCACAACTTTGGAAAAGAAAAGAAAGAAAGACCCCTTTTCAGCCCCAAATGGTTGGTTTTCTGTACAAACTATTAGGATGCGAAACTCACATTCCGATATTCGTGGAAAGTTCCGATGAAAGGCAGGGGTCTTGGCCCAGGGATTCCCAACTTCTTAAAGAAATTATACGGCCAGATCCCATAGCTGGAAAGAAAGGAAAAGAAAACAATATAAGCAGGATAATCAGGCAGGAAAAGCACTGGATGGAAACTAATCAAGCAAAGAAGCAACCTAGAACTAAGGACAAATTTCCTGACATTTAGAACAGGTAATCAGTTGAATGACCTGCCTCCAGAAGTTGTAAATGCTCCAACAGTGGAAGTTTTTAAGAAGATGTTGGATAACCCTTTGTCTGAAGCAGTGTAGGGTTTCCTGCCTAAGCAGGGGATTGGACTAGAAGACCTCCAAGGTCCCTTCCAACTCTGTTGTTGTTGTTATTGTTGTTGTTGTTGTTGTTGTTATTATTATTATTATTATTATTATTATTATTATTATCATCATCATCATCAATACAACACAGCAAACTAGATCACTATGCTGGATTTCGTATTTCATCCCCAGTCGGGCGCTTCCCAAGCACCTAGGACTGTGTGATGTAGCAGTGAATTATGTTTGCCGATCCCAGTAAAGCGGCCTTTTGCAATTTGCAGATGGAGATTTCATCAATTCCGATGGTTTTCAAATGTCCGCTGAGATCCTTTGGCACTGCGCCCAGTGTGCCAAGTACCACTGGGACCACTTTCACGGGCTTATGCCAGAGTCGTTGCAGCTCGATTTTTAGATCTTCATATTTCACTAATTTCTCTAGCCGCTTCTCCTCAATTCTGCTGTCCCCTGGGATTGCGATGTCGATGGTCCATACTTTCTTTTTCTCCACAATCACAATGTCTGGTGTGTTATGCTTCAGAATTCGGTCAGTCTGAAATCAGAAGTTTTGCTTGCTTATTTTCGATCACTTTTTCGGGCTTGTGATCCCACCAATTCTTTGCCACTGATAGATGTTCCAGTGGATCGTCTGTGCCACAGCATCGTGTCTATGCTTGTAGTCAGTCTGTGCGATCTTTTTGCAGCAGCTGAGTATGTGATCGATTGTGTTATTGTTATTGTTATTGTTATGCCAAGTTGGTTGGGGACTGGACCTGATTTTGCTTCATTTTATTTTAATTTGTTTGCCAAGGTCAACAGTTGTGGTCCCGTAAAGTCTCATTTAATAATGGCAAAAATATTTAAAATAAAATAAAGCAAAACCAGATCCAGTCCTGTGGTGCCTCGCTTAACAAGCGATTTTTCCCCTCCCTTCCGGTCCTGACTGCGTTTGTAAGTCAGGAATCAAAAGAAAAGCCATGATCTGAGCCAACCATTCAATGAAGCCAACAACACACCCAAAGCACGTGGTAAGAATACAACAACTTGTATGCTGATCATCTTGGCAGGGCGACACAGTGAAAACAAAGAAATGAACTTTTGCTGAAGGGAACTGAACAACATGCAAAAGGACAAAAACATGTGCGGGCTAGCTGCAGAATTCTGCATTGCTTCTCCCAAAGGATCCTTTCTCCTCCCTTGGTCAACAGCAAAGTTGATTTACTTGAAGCACATGCCAAGTTGAAGTAGGTCAGCCTTTGTTGCCAGCTACCAGTTGGAATCCAAGGAGGCGAAAGGAACAGAGAGAGCTGCAACTGAATTCATATATTCCCTCCCTCATCTGCCTGCTGGTTTAATTATTGCCTTTATTTAAACAGTGACCATTGTCCTGTTTTGTTTTGTGTTTACATTATCAAAAATTCCCACTCGGGATTTAAAGAACCATTAAAACCAGAAGAGAATAGGAATAGAATAGAATAGGAATAGAATAGAATAGAAATAGAATATCCCCAAAGAAGAGGAAGTTATTAAGAAAATATTAGAATGTGCTGAAATGGATATGATGACAAGACGGTTAAAAGACCAAGAAGAAACAGAATATTATGAGATATGGAACAAAGTGTATACAGTATATGGATAAACAAGAAGAAATATTAAAATGATGAATAAACAAATAAGAGAATTATATTAGCAGTGATATGATTTAAGATTTACGTTAGAATTAGCATTGATATGATTTAAGTGTTATGTTAGAATTAGGTTATGTTTGAAAATTTATTATATAAGGTAGAACAAATTTCTTCTTTTCATTCAAAGTAATAAGTTTGAATTTAAGTATTTTTTAAATGTATTCCTTTTCTGTATTGAAATTTCACTTCAAAAATAAGCGGGGAAGATACAACCCCACTTTTATGTTAAATGTATGTGTGTCAGTTTTGTCCGTTTTATGAAAAATTAATAAAATATATTTGGAAAAAAAAAGGAATAGAATAGAACAAAACAGAACAGAATAGAATAGAATGGTCTGAAACTTTTGCTTAAGTCAAGAGAGGAGGTTTGCACTTTGAAGGAGTTCAAGTAAACAACTCCCCATTGTATAAGGAGGCCCTGTTATATAAGTGAACTTGCTAGGACCTATTATCACAACTGATGTCCATAAAAGTACATTTAGCCTCCCAGTGCTGTTGATTTTCTGGTCCAGTCTTGCCAACAGGGATGGCCTAGGGAGAGTGATATGGGTAGCTATTAATTAACCCCACAGGGTGAATTTCACCCGTGCCCGGCTGGGTGGTGCCAGCAACTGGACAGTTCAAATCATGCGGTTTTTCACTAGCTATTTTCCATGTGGCTCAAAGTCTCTTGGAGTAAAGCAAGAGGGAAACATCAGAAAGGAGAGAGGAGAACAAAGCAGGGAAGGGAAGTTAAGAGACTAGAACAGTAGAGAGAAGAGTAGAAGAGCGGATAAGAGAAGAGAAGAGAGAGGAGAGGAGAGGAGAAGAGAAGGGAAGAGAGAGTAGAGTAGTAGAGTAGAAGAGAAGAGAAGAGAGGAAAGGAGAGGAGAAGAGAAGGGAAGAGAGAATAATAATAATAATAATAATAATAATAATAATAATAATAATAATTTATTAGATTTGTATGCCGCCCCTTTCCGAAGTAGAGTAGTAGAGTAGAGTAGAAGAGAAGAGAAGAGAGTAGAACGGAAGAGACAGTATAGTAGAAAAGGAGAGAGTATAAGAGAAAAGAACAGAACAGAAGAAAAAGAGGAAGAGCAGAAGAGGAAAAGAATGGAAAGAAGAGGGAAGGGGAGAGGATAGAAAGACACACGCACACACCCTAAAAATCAAATCAAATCAAATCACGACTGAACAGAACTGCAATCAAAGAACCGGCTCAATCTTCCGCTTTTACGCCACCGAGCGCTCTAATCCCGTAACTCCGGGGAGGGGGTTTCCTTCCCCCCGTTTTGCTCTCCCCCTCCGCAGACCTCCCCCGGCCCCCACCTACAGCACCAGCAGGCCCAGGAGGAGCAGGGCGAGCGCCCACGTTTCCAGCGCCCAGCCGAAGAC
The DNA here is from genome assembly GCF_031021105.1 of Erythrolamprus reginae. Taxonomy (NCBI): domain Eukaryota; kingdom Metazoa; phylum Chordata; class Lepidosauria; order Squamata; family Dipsadidae; genus Erythrolamprus; species Erythrolamprus reginae. Next base: position 53,710,019 of record NC_091958.1, read on the forward strand.
CGGGTCTCCCATGGCGAACGCGGCTGCGGAGCCTCCGGCGAGCTTGGCAACTTCTGAGGCGCGGCTGGAAGGAATTTGTAGCCGCTCTCGGAGAGGAGAGGAGCCAAGCCAAGCCGGGGCTCCTCCTCGGGACGGCCCCCTGGGACTCCTGCCCGCTTGTGTTTTACAAACCCTGGAATGCCCGGCCAACCTAGGACAGCTGGAGAGGTTCGCTTCTTCTCCTCTTCTTTCAACTTCCTTCTTTCTCCTTCTTTCTCTGTCTCCTTCTCTCCCCTCTTCCCTTCCTGTCTCCCCCTCCACCATTCCTTCTCTTTCTCCTTCGTTCTCTTTCTCCTCTCTTCCCTTCCTGTCTCCTCCACCATCACCATTCCTTCTCCCACCATCATTCCTTCTCTTTCCTTTCCTTCTCTTTCTCCTTCTCCTCTCTCCCTTCCTCCTTCTCCACCACCATCCCTTCTCTTTCTCCTTCGTTCTTTTTCCTTTCTTCCCTTCCTGTCTCCTCCACCATCATTCCTTCTCCTCCTCCTCCATTCGCTTTCTCCTCTTTTGCCTTCCTGTCTCCTTCTCCACCTTAATTCCTTCTCTTTCTCCTTTATTCTCTTTCTCCTCTCTTCCCTTCCTATCTCCTCCACCATCACCATTCCTTCCCCCACCATCATTCCTTCTCTTTCTCCTTCTCCTCTCTTCTCTCCCTTCCTCCTTCTCCATCACCATTCCTTCTCTTTCTCCTTCGTTCCCTTTTTCCTCTTTTTCCTTCCTGTCTCCTCCACCACCATTCCTTCTTCATGGTGGACAGTTTAAGGTTGAAACTGTGAGGGTCAGAGGAGGTAACAAAGCAGTTGGGTATATCATTCCAGGCATTGACTACTCTGTTGCTGAAGTCCTATTTTCTGCAATCGACTTTGGAGGGGCTAACCTTGAGTTTGTATCTATTGTTTGCCCATGTATTGTTGAGGTTGAAGCTGAAGTAGTTTTTGACAGGTAAGACATCGTAGCAGATAATTTTGTGTACTGCGCTTAAGTCATACTGCATCTGATCATATGTCATTGATCGACATCCAGAAGGTGTTGTGCGTCGAGGTCACCTTGTATGGTGAGGTCTTTCCCCCAATACTTTGTAATGACTGTTGTATTCAAAAGTTGTGTTTAGAGAGGATGCTAGTATGTTTTTATTGTGAAATATTTTCATGACGAACAGGTGCTTTTCCTTCTCCAGGTACAGCAGTTGCCCACAAAAACTCTTTTATTCATTTCATCACCTTTCTACTCCATCAGTCAAGGAACCTCAAGGTAAACCCTAGGGAGATGCTGTAGGAATTTTCTTTGCCAGAAGAAAAACAAACCCTAGAGTTGACTTGGAAACTTGTGCTGGTACCCAACACAGCTTGTGGCAGGAGTCGCACAAAATCAAGTGATGTGTGTTTTAAACCAGCAGGTTTATAATTATTATTTTTAAGGTGAAGACATGAGGGATCCCAAGATTAACTGACACACCCAACCTTCCTTGAGAACAGCATGAGAAAGTGTCTAAACAGGCATTTAATTCTATAGATTGAGATTGCTGCTGTTATTTGACATGAAGGCACAACAGGAAGGAAGGAAGGAAAATGGAGGGGAGGGAAGAGAAAGGAGGGAGGAAAAGAAGGAAGATGGAGGGGGAGAGAGGAAGAGAGACGCCACTGCCTCTTTAGAGCCTCCAGAAGGTCTACTCCCCATGTTTCACAACGACTCTGGGCACCAACTTCAACATGATGGGCTTCTTCGTCCTGAGGAATCCTTTGTCTTCCAGCTCCAGGGGGATCTTCCCAAGTGACCAAAAGAAAGGGAGATAGAAAACATCAGAGGCATGGAATTAAACAGAGGTGACCTACTATATTTTACATACATGCCCTTTCCCACGTCTATGCAATGCCTTGGTTGCATTATGTTCAACTCAAACATAATGTCTGTGTTACTAGGGGCTTCACTCTGTTGTGAGAACCAAGACTCCATTCTCAGTTAAGACATAGAAGCAAAAACTAGGCATTGCAGAATTACACACACACACACACACACACACACACACAACATAATGTATTCTTTATTTTTTCAAAAAATCCTGAAAAAAGAATCACTTTTACTGCACTTGTATCAAGGGTGCAGTGCTGAAATCACAGGCTGCCTGCAAACAGTTGAGGACATTTTTCCAATCCTTATATGAGGAGACACCAAGATGAAAACATTCTTAAAGAAGAGAATCTGCTCTTTCTAATGGTGCTAAATTGAAGAGGACTGAAGCTGTCCCACAGGATCAAAGATAGCAAAAAAATGGCAAAACCCCATTAAATACCAACTTAGAACTCTAATATTTTTTTCAATAACTTGAAGGAAAGTGCTGCAAATTGAAAGTCCTCATTGCAGCTGTGTACTTAGTACACCTGCCCAAAATCAACCTGAAAGGCCAAGTAGTTTTGAAACTACAGCAGCCTGAAGATTGCTGTAAATTGATTTCTGAGTAATTTTTTTTGCAAAGTTTGTGCCTGAACCATGTAAAAAGTAAGAGGACTAGGTACATAGGGTTTTGCCAGTTTATAAAGCCTTACAAGGTGTGCAGGTTCTCCAAATATCTCCAACATACTACTGAAACAGCCGCATTTACACCTTCTGGAAGTTGGCCCAAAATGTCATTTTTGCTGATCCAGCATTTTGCAACTCCCAATTTTTATTCTTTTGAACTAAAATTTTGCACAGCCTAGTTTTATATCATAAAGAAACTATGTGCCAAATTTCATCAAAATCTGAGATGGTAAGGTGGGCATGATCTTTAAAATTGGTCCACTTGACCCGGAATGACTTTTTTTACATTCATCACCTCCTGGTGTCTTTGAACAAGACATACGGATCACATGGAAGATCGGTTGAGTAAACTCTTTAGCGAAGGAGGAGGAACCAGCTTCCAACCCCAAGTTGTAAAACTCACCAGTGTTTCTTTGCAGGTTTGAAAGCGAAACCTTTGCAGCGCCACCACCAGGCCCATTTTCAGCACCAGGAGGGCAAAACGCATCGCGATGCAGTTCCTCGGACCAGCTCCGAAAGGGAGGAAGACATACGGGTCTAGGGTCTCTTTGTTCTCTTTGCTAAACCTGTTTGCAAGTCGGAAAAGAATCACAGCTGAGTAAAGCTACTCTTCCCAATAGTCTGTACTTCAGTTCTGTAACCAAGACACCCCTTTGCTCCTTCACCCCTGGATAAACTGGACTGAGACCAATAAATGTTTTCCGAGAGAGGTCGCTGGAGTTCAGTGGCTAAACTGTTGTGGTGGAAGGCAGCCTGGATTCCCAGGAGGGAGGGGCTGCCTTTCAGAGGACCAAGAGACTGAAATCTATATAGTTTGGCGGGAAGAGAAGGGACATTGGTCTTACCCAATAATCCGGGTTACTGTAGTAGTCGAGGTGGCAGCAGCTGGGCCCAGGGTGCACAGAGAGATTAAACTCATCCATGATCAGGAGCTCACCTGTCTCCCTGGGAATTTCTGTACTAGGCCCTGGCAAGGAGGGCTGCTTCTCAGGTGGGGACCCCCTTTTTTAGCTGCCTTTCGTTCGGATTGGGTGCATAATTTTTCTAAAAACCTATCCCTTCTGACTTCTGCCTCTCTGTAGCCCTGGAGCTACCAGTCCTCTGGCTCCACTTCCTACTGTTTGGGGAACCTGCAGGCCTGGCTCTGGAGCGAAACCTCACTCTGGAGTCCTTCTTCCTTTTGTCCGACCCAGAACACCCAGTGAGTTTGCTTCCCAGTAAGGAATATCACAGATTCAGGAAGAGAGTCATCCCACGCTGCTAAGCCTTCTGTGAGCAGAAGAACTGTGTCAACAAAATGGCCGCCGGGAGGAAAAATGCAAGGGACTTCCATCTTGAAAAGTGTTCAGAAACGCCAGATCGTGCAGAATGTGGCCGCGAGAGCTATCGTGGGGATTCCCAGATTCGCCCACATTTCTACAGCACTCCGTGGCCTGCACTGGCTGCCGATCAGTTTCCGGTCACAATTCAAAGTGTTGGTTATGATCTTTAAAGCCCTACATGGCATTGGACCAGAATACCTCCGGAACCGCTTTCTACCGCACGAATCCCAGCGGCCAATAAGGTGCCACACGGTTGGCCTTCTCCGGGTTCCGTCGACTAAACAATGTCATTTGGCGGGCCGCAGGAGAAGAGCCTTCTCTGTGGCGGCCCCGACCCTCTGGAATCAACTCCCCCCAGAGATTAGAACTGCCCCCACCCTCATTGTCTTTCGCAAGTTACTTAAGACCCACCTGTATCGCCAGGCATGAGGGAACTGAGACACCTCCCCCAGGCTCTTACATTGTATATATGATATGTGTGTGTTGTATGGTTTTTAAATGATGGGGTTTTTAAGCTGTTTTTAAATATCAGGTTTGTTTCTATCGTAACATTGTTATTATTATTGTTGTGAGCCGCCCCGAGTCTTCGGAGAGGGGTGGCATACAAATCCAATAAATTATTATTATTATTATTATTATTATTATTATTATTATTATTATTATCTAAAAATGGCTGCCGCTCTCGTCACCGATTGCCTGCCTGTTGTTCAGAGTGAACAAGGCTTCATCAGCTTAAACCAAAAACTAGAAAGATCCCTGACGTTTGAATAATCAAACTGAAACAGAATTTTATAAAATATGGGATAAAGTATATGATTGGTGGAATCTTAAAAATAGTATGAACAATTAAACATATAAGAATATATAACTATTTGAAGAACTATAAGATAGAATGAAATAGTATATAGTATAATTAACTTAGAAGTGTATATCTTTTCTTTTTTCTTCATTACTAATATTTTGTTTCTTCCTTTACTTTTTTATAAGTACATAATACCTTAAAATAGGAAGAAATTTAATTAATAAGTTTAATATTAAAAATATAGAGTTAAATTCAACAAGAATGTAATTTACACGTGTGGCATTTCTGCATTGATCTGATAACAGTTAGGGTTTTTTATATTTCTGTACTAGTTAGACTTCTACGACAAGCGGAGCAGTGGCAGCTCCTTAAATGTTTAATGTTGTATGTCTTTGTCTGTCTTTTTGAAAAAGAAAAAAAAGAAAGCAATATCCCTCACTGTTCTTCGAAGAGAAATGATGCCAAAATAAACCAAAACGGAGCTAAGATCCTGCAGCGATCCCTCGATGTGGTGAAAAAGGCCCAACAGGGTGATCAGCTGCAGCTTTGCAAGATGGCGGCCGGAATGGCTCATCCACAGCCAGTGTTCCCTCTAATTTTTTTTTGGGGTGGGCGGAAAAGTATAGTGTCTGAGTGGCAGTCCCTTCGGGACTGGGCGGCACAGAAATAATAAATAAACAAACAAACAAACAAACAAACAAACAACCCACCCTGTTTTGTCTCAGAGAATTTCAAAATAAAATACTGTACTGTGTGTCTATAACAGTGAGCTCATAATAGGGCAACTCTATCAATATCAAAATGCCACTTAAATAGTTGAGCTAGTTTCAAACTAGATTTTGATTTTCTTTCTCTTTTCCTTCCTCTCTTTTTTCTATCTGTTTCTCTCTCTTCCTCTCTTCCTCTCTCTCTCCTTCCCTCTCACTCTTTCCCTCTCGGCTTCTGGGCAGGTTTGGAAAACTCTGAGTTGATGATGATTTTTAAGTGAGCGATTGCTCACTGCTCAGCTTAGAGGGAACTATGTCCACAGCTCCATTTCTCCAATCTCAATTTACCTGGTGTAAGAGTGTGAGATCTCTCATCAGCCAGGACGATGTTTAAGTAGGGAATTGGAACCTCGGTCCTCTCATACATGGATCAAGGCCACTGAGAGTAGTTCCTCCGGTGGAACAATCTGAAATTGAAACATGAGGAGGGGCAAAGCTCTTATTCCCCTTCCCAGGGAAATTGCTCTAAGGCCAGGATCAGCTGGGGAACACTTACAGTTAGAAGACTTGTTGAATAAAGGTAAATGATTGATCCAGGATGGGAGAAGATCTTGACTCGTCTGCCCAGACTGAAGACTGAGTCAAAGCTGGGGATTCTGGCCACAGAGTGGAACTTTTCAGCTTTCACAGACTCAGTCCTGATAGGCTGAACAGACGAGGTCAACCCATGCTGGGATGCCAGCTCCACCTACTATGGAGAATTAAGGCTGCTCTTCTACACCATTTCTCAGAGCATTTTAGGGGAAGAATGGGCATAGCTGGGGAGGTGGTCATTAGCCAGGAGTCATTATGTTACCACAGTCAAATTTCAACCCCTTAACCTCCATTCATCCTTATCTGGTGCCAATTTAGTGTTGAACTTTAGTTGATTAGATTTTTGGCTCGAACAATAAATCTTCTGAACTACAACTTAATGTATGTTCTGATTCTCTGCCTCGGACAAGTATATTTTTAATGATGCAAGGAGTTGCTTTAGTTTGGCAAGATTCTGTCTACAGGTAAGTAACTATAAAGAGATGTGTTTAGAAGTAGTTTTTGCTTAATTAATTTGGACTTCTTGAGGAGTTTATTTATTTATTTTATTTATTAATTTGATTTCTATGCTGCCCAATCCCAATGGGAGTTATGCCAAAGAATCCTTGAGTCTACTATGACGTCCAATTCCTCACAACATACCTCTCAGGTCTGAATTCTTCAGGCTCAGGCCAATATTCGGGGATCCGATGTAGGATATAATTGGGAATTACAACCAACGCCCCTTCTGGGATGGTCACTCCATGTATTTCTACTGTCCTTTTGCAGGCTCTCTCGAGTCGGTTCAATGGAGGGTAAAGGCGAAAAGTTTCATTCACCACCATATCTAGATATTCCATTTGATGGAGTGCATCATAGGTGGGAGGGGCCTGCACAAAAGGCCAAAACGAGACAAAATAAAGTAATTTGGCATTCGAGTATATAAGAAGTGACCGGCATATAGATACATTTGTTTGTGTGTATGTGTGTGTATCTATAGATACATATATCTATGCATATATGTATATATATATGCATGCACACACATGCACACACACATACAGAGTTAATCACCGGGAGGTGGCTGTTGGGAGATTCCTGTACTATAGGCAGATGATAATCAAGTAGTTAGCTTGAACTCTGCATGTGTAGCTCCTAAAGCAATCCACCCTCAACCAAGAGAGTCATAAAGCCCCCCTCAAAGAGTCTTACCTGATTGGGAAAAGTGTCATTGATCTCTTGGTACAATTTCTCTTGAACATCGGGGTTGGTGGCCAGGCAATAAGAAATGAAGCTGAGGGAGGTACCGATGGTCTCATAGCCAGCAAAAATAAAAATAATTGACTGGGCCAAAATCTCTTTGTCTGTTAAAGCTGTCGGAGGAGAAAGAAAAGGACAGAAGAAGCTTGCAAACATCCACACAGTATTCACCTTCACTCTCAGCACATATCTCAGATTGATTTGTGGATTTGATCTGGTTTGATCAACAACTTTAAACATCTCTCACGCTGATTTGATTAACAAATTTAAACATCTCTCATCTCTCTCACACACTGGCCACGCTCACTGGCAGTTGGAGCAGAGTTCTTTTCAGGTGGGGAGAGGGAGTAGAGCATCTAACTCCTTAGCATAGATATAATGTCTAGACTCCCAGCCCGTAGGTCAGATGAGTCACACATTGGCCACACCCACTGGCAGTTGGAACAGAGTTCTTTTCAGGTGTTGAGGGGGAGTAGAGCGCCTAACTCCTTAGCATCAGCTCGTATTAATAATAACATCAAAACTAATGATCTGATGATCATTTCAAGAAATCCTTTCTTATTGAGCACCTAAAAGCCAAGAGGAAGATATGTGCCAAATTTCAAGTTTGTAGGCTTTATAGTTCTGGAGATTTCATGATGATGCATGAGTGGTATTTGGCTTTTATATATGTATATAGATAGATTTTGAAAAGCAAGATCTGTAACTTTACCTTTCTCTGAATTTGGGTCCCCAGAGGCTGCTGCTTGAGCGTCCATCATGAGCTGAAGAAAATCAACTCGGTTCTGGAATGGTAGAGAGACCAAAAACTATCATTAAAGAGATGGAACTGTCATTGATGGGTGCAATTGCCCACTGCAGATTTAAAAGGTGTGTGAAGGACTCTTGAAAATGAGTTTGCTTATTTTCTTGCAGATGTTCTCTTAATCCAACTAGGGAACACCATCAGTGTTAGACGAGAGTGAGGTTTCCTTATCTTCATAGCACCGATGGTGTCATGAAACAAGTGAAAGAAAATAATCAAGCTTAGATTGTCTGGAGGACAGAAGGAAAAGGGGGAACATGATCAAAACATTTAAATATGTCAAAGGGTTAAATAAGGTTCAGGAGGGAGGTGTTTTTAATAGGAAAGTGAACACAAGAACAAGGGGACACAATCTGATGTTAGTTGGGGGGAAAGATCAAAAGCAACATGAGAAAATATTATTTAACTGAGAGAGTAGTAGATCCTTGGAACAAACTTCCAGCAGACGTGGTTGGTAAATCCACAGTAGTTGAATTTAAACATGCCTGGGATAAACATATATCCATTGTAAGATAAAATACAGGAAATAGTATAAGGGCAGACTAGATGGACCATGAGGTCTTTTTCTGCTGTCAGTCTTCTATGTTTCTATGTTTCTAGAGACCACCAACGACCTACAGTACTACTACTACTACTACTACTACTACTACTACTACTACTACTACTACTTCTTCTTCTTCTTCTTCTTCTTCTTCTTCTTCTACTTCTTCTTCTTCTTCTTCTTCTTCTTCTTCTTCTTCTTCATCTTCTTCCTCCTCCTCCTCCTCCTCTCCATCTTTCCCAAAATCTCATTCTTTTCCAGCACTGATGAAGTTATCTAATTTGGATCATGTAGCATTTGCAAGAAAACAGGCAAGCTCAAAGAGCACCAAGGAGCTACAGATATTCTCCTTTATCAGAAACTATTTGAAACCCAAGAGGAAGTTCTGAAACCTGCTTGGTGTCAGGATTTAAAACCTGGGGTAATATTCAGAGTACAGTGGAAATGCTGTAATTACTGCAAAGTAGAATGAATGCTGAGTCGTGATGCATCAGCAGAATGATACAATCTGTTCTACAACCTGATTGGTCAATACTTTTATATACTGTAATACACCATTGCATAGGTGTGGTTTGTGGTCTAATAGTGGTGAGTTGGTTGGCCTGTGATAGTCATCTAGTGTAATAGTTTGGTTAGGTGTTCTGTAATATAGTATAGAGTTAATAGTTTTGATACTAAGTGTTGTGGTTAGCTCTGGCCCAGCTCCTGCCCCAAGGACTGTGGATGTGGGGGAGACATCCACATGCTGCAGGCCTGTTTTGCCCCCGGTAGAATCTGCTGATGAAGGCTCCTCTGACCAAGAAGACATGAGTCACAGGGAGGAGGAGAGTGGGGCAGACAGCTCAGAAGGAGATCAATTATCTAGCTCCTCCTTGGATTCGGAACAAGAGTTAATGATACAGCCACGCATGCGGAGAGCGATGCATAGGCAACAACAACTGAGAGATTATTATCAAAGAAAATGAGGCCACCTGTGGTTGGGTGGGGCTGTGGTCATTAGTGAGGCTGCTATAAAGAGCAGCCTGTGGGTTTGGCCATTGTGGAGGATTATCTGATCCTTGTGTTTCGTGCCTGCTTTACTGACTTTGACCTTTTGTGTGCTTATTTTCCCCACTTTGAAACTAAACCAGAGCAAAGTGTGTTTCACTTTGTGAAAGAAGAAGGACTGTGAATTGCCTCACAGCTGCAAGCTAAGTATCACAGAACTGATAAGGGACTTGTACAAATTACCAGTTTGTTTGGAGACCAGTGCTCTTTGCTATACCAAAAAAGGGCTTCGTTTAAGTGACTTTTCATTATAAAGAACATTGTTTTGAATTTTCAAACGTGTGTGTGTGTCTGAAATTTGTACCTGTGAATTTTTGGGAGGAGTCTACCAGAGAGCCCGACAGAACACTAAGTAGAAGTAAAAACCTCCTGAAGAAAGAACTTCTGCTAAAGTGTCTTCATTAAGGAAACTGTCTAAAACCTGGTATCCTCCACGTTTCCAAAGCAAGTTCAAGATTAACTCTGACACTTGGAAGGCACAAACATACACCAAGCGCATGAGGGCTACGGAAGAAGAGCAAGCGTGAGACACAAAGCCCAGACTGACCGTGTGGTCCTTCTTTTGACGCTCTTGTTTGATTTTTTTGAAGACCTCGAGGAAGAAGTCTGTGGAAGACGTGTTGAACATACTAACGTTGAGTTTTTCCAGCACTGGGATAAGGAATGGGAAAAGGACTGGGGAGAGGTGTGGAGTGGGGAGAAAAGCAAACAGATTATTTGCGTGAACACAACCAATTTGTAACACAGCAACAAGAAAAACCATTGGGAAGTCTCCATGAGCTTTGTCAAGTAGAGATTCTAGGTGAGGGTCGGGGAGAAAAGTAAACAGATCATTTGTGTGAACACAACAAGCTGTAACACAATGAAACGTAAAACCCGTTGGGGGTCTCCATGAGCTTCTTCAAGGAGAGAGATTCTTGCAAAATTTGGACGGACAAATAGGACTAGCCTCTGGGATCAGTTTTCCCCGGAACCTCGTACTGCCCCCACCCTCGTTGTCTTTCGTAAGTCTAAAGACTCGTTTATGTTATCAGGTTTGGGCCGATTAGATCTTAGTCCCTGGCCAACAAATGTTTGTATGATTGCTGTACGAATGGGTGCAATTGATTTTTAATATTATTGGGGATTTTAGATAGCTATATAATTTATCTATCTATCTATCTATCTATCTATCTATCTATCTATCTATCTATCTATCTATCTATCTATCTATCTATCTATCATCTATCATCTATCTATCTATCTATCTATCTATCTATCTATCTATCTATCTATCTATCTATCTATCTTTATCTATCTATCTATCTATCTATCTATCTATCTATCTATCTATCTATCTATCTATCTATCTATCTATCTATCTATCTATCTATCCCGCCCCTCTCCGTAGACTCGGGGCGGCTAACAACAGTGATAAAAACAGCATGTGACAATCCAATACTAAAACAACTAAAAAACCCTTATTTATAAAACCAAACATACATACAAACAAACAAACATACTATGCATAAATTGTAGAGGCCTAGGGGGAAAGAATATCTCAGTTCCCCCATGCCTGAAGGCAGAGGTGGGTTTTAAGGAGCTTACGAAAGGCGAGGAGGGTGGGGGCAATTCTAATCTCTGGGGGGAGTTGGTTCCAGAAGGCCGGGGCCGCCACAGAGAAGGCTCTTCCCCTGAGTCCCACCAAACAACATTGTTTGGTTGACGGGACCCGGAGAAGGCCAACTCTGTGGGACCTAACTGGTCGCTGGGATTCGTGCGGCAGAAAGCGATCTCGTAGATACCCTGGTCCGGTGCCATGAAGGGATTTATAGGTGATTACCAATACTTTGAATTGTGACCAGAAACTGATTGGCAATCAATGCAGACTGCGGAGTGTTGGTGTTACATGGGCATTTTTGGGAAAGCCCATGATTGCTCTCGCAGCTGCATTCTGCACGATCTGAAGTTTCCGAACACTTTTCAAAGGTAGCCCCATGTAGAGAGCATTGCAGTAGTCGAGCCTCGAGGTGATGAGGGCATGAGTGACTGTGAGCAGCGACTCCCAGTCCAAATAGGGCCGCAACTGGTGCATCAGGCGAACCTGGGCAATCGCCCCCCTCGCCACAGCTGAAAGATGTTTCTCTAATGTGAGCTGTGGATCGAGGAGGACGCCCAAGTTGCGGACCCTCTCCAAGAGGGTCAATAATTCCCCCCCCCCAGGGTGATGGACAGACAGATGGAATTGTCCTTGGGAGGCAAAACCCACAGCCACTCTTTCTTATCAGTGTTGAGTTTGAGTCTGTTGACACCCATCCAGGCCCCAACATCCTCCAGGCACCGGCACATCACTTCCACTGCTTCGTTGACAGGACATGGGGTGGAGATGTAAAACTGGGTATCATCAGCGTACTGATGATATCTAACCCCATACCCTTGGATGATCTCACGCAGCCAGTGTGAGATAGTAGCAAAACAATCTTTGTCAACCACAAAACACACATTTTTCTGTCTCCTCTTTTCAACTAATGTTTACAGAAAGAAAAAAAAAAAGGAAGACCTTATGGGAGGGAACATGGGAATTTTACAAAGATATTATCTGAATCCTCCATAAAATGTCAAGTATGAAGGGAAGTCTTTGTGGCCCACAAAGACATCTTACCAGCCAAGATTAAAACAGGGCTGAGGAAGCCAAATGCGAGGATCTTCTTCATGTGCACAACAACTGGATCGTTGGGATGGTTGAGGGAATCAATGTTGACACTGAAGGAGCAGCTGGTTACCACATCCAAGCTGTAGGCTGAAAAGATCCTGGAAGGAATGAAGAAGAAGCATAGCGTAGAGGTTCAACCATTGGAAGCCACCTTGTGATACATTCAACAGATGATCTCAGGGGATCCTTAAGAGTTGCACGAGGGATTCCACGTATTATGGAAACTGCGAATCCACTTTTATATGTTTGGATTACAAATTCCCAACCAATCCCACAGATATTACTCACAGCTTCATATCTACGGTTTCCTCATTCTCCAATTTCTTCTGAATGTTCTTCTCCAAGATTTCGTTATAATGGTTGATGATGGGCATCATCTGAAAGGAAGACCAATGGCCAAGATGCTGAAGACTCTTTGTAGAATGAAAGCAACAAGTCAGCTCAGCCATTTTCAAACCACTACTTCAAACTGGATTATAACTGCGCCTTTTGTTTTATGCTCCTAAGAAGCTATAAGGAAACTCCGCATTTAATTTCTAAAACAAACTGTCTTTGTAAGTTTGTGTGTTGCGTAATTGTTTGGGCTTCAGCGCTGGGACAGAACACTCTCGAAGTCCAAACAGCATCCAACCCTCATTTCTTACCTCCTTCAGCCTCCCACTGGTGAAAGTGGGGGACAAGGTATTGCGAATCCTCTTCCACTGTTCATCAACCACAATGTTTAGGGCTGTGTCCAGATTTCCATGCAGACCAAAGTTCTGATTAAGGTGAAAGAGCAAGAAAATAAAAATGGAAATCTCTCATGTTGTTTTTCCGTCTTTGTTTTCAATTTGCTTTCTTCTTCACTAAGTCTAAGTATTCTATCATATCTCTCTCTCTCTGTCTCTCCATCCATCCATCCATCATCTCTATCTATCTATCTATCTATCTATCTATCTATCTATCTATCTATCTATCTATCTATCATCTATCTATCTATCTATCCTCTATCCTCTATCCTCTATCCTCTATCTATCTATCTATCTATCTATCTATCTATCTATCATCTATCTATCTATCATCTATCTGTCTATCTATATCTATCTATCTATCTATCTATCATCTATCTATCTATCTATCTATCTATCTATCATCTATCTATCATCTATCTATCTATCTATCTATCTATTATCTATCTATCTATCTATCTATCTATCTATCTATCTCATCTTCTCTATCATCTGTCTGCTTGTCTTCTGTCTGATAGATAGTTCTCGAATTCTATTCTAACCCTTTTCTTCCACAACAGCTATGTGAGTTTCAGTTGTGAAAGAGCGACTGTCCCAAAATCACCCGTGAGACTTGCAGGATTGTGGGAGACCATGGACCCAGGTCTCCCCAGGGACAACACCTCAACCACAATACTAGACTTGCTCTTCTTGGTTCCCTTGCAGGCCTTCTATTTCCCAGCCCCGGTGAAGTTCTCACAACTTTAAGTGCAGATACCTACCCGGCGATTGGTGAAATAAGTATAGAATTCTTTGACCAGGATTGTTTTAATGAGGGCAGGATCCAAAATGGCCATCACAGGTTGCCGGCCATCAAATATTCTGATGGTCAAAATAAAAAAAAGATGTTTTGAAATGTAGGCTTTCTCTTTATGACAAGACAGGATCAAGGCTTCCTATTTTCCGACTGACCAATTGGCCAAGCAGAGAAGAGCTGGGGTGGCGCAGTGGTTAGAGTGCAGCACTGCAGGCTGCTTCAGCTAACTGCTAGCTATAGTTCGGCAGTTCAAATCTCAGCACCGGCTCAAGGTTGACTCCACCTTCCGTCCTTCCGAGGTCAATAAAATGGGGAACCAGATTGTTGGGGGCAAGATGCTGATTGTGTAAACCACTTAGAGAGGGCTGTAAAAGCAATATGATCTTGTAATCATCTTAAATACAAGGTCTTGCCTCTTTCTTTTTCTTTTATTTGGCTGCTACAATGGTTGCTAATTGTGAGGACCTTCGGGAGGTGACATTCAACAGGTGACTTACCCCCAGATCTTGCCGTATTTCTCAAAGCATCTTTGGTCAAACTCCAAAACACCCTGTTGAATTAAAGAAGGAGATGCGTGTAAACTTGGCAATGCCATCCTTTTTCCAGCAAAGACTGGAAGAGTTTTAGAAGCTGTTAAAAATGTTTTAATCTGCACATCTTGAGTGATGTGAGGGTTAAACTGATACAGGGACCATAGTTTAAAAATGAAGACCAAAGTATTCTAAGAGAGGTCCCAAAGAAAGGCAGATGGTCCTCAACTTACAATTGAAATGAATGGTCGTGCATTGATGTACATCGACTAAACAATGTCGTTTGGCGGGCCCCAGGGGAAGAGCCTTCTCTGTGGCGGCCCCGGCCCTCTGGAACCAACTCCCCCCAGAGATTAGAACTGCCCCCACCCTCCCTGTCTTTTGTAAACTACTCCCGCCAGGCATGGGGGAGTTAAGATATTCCTTCCCCCTAGGCCATTACAAGTTATGCATGGTATGTTTGTGTGTATGTTTGGTTTTATAATAAGGGTTTTGAGTTGTTTTATTAATTGGATTGTTACATGCTGTTTTTATCATTGTTGTTAGCCGCCTCGAGTCTACAGAGAGGGGCGGCATACAAATCCAATAAATAATAATAATAATAATAATAATAATAATAATAATAATAATAGAGGACTAGCTGTACTAGTAATCCTTTATTCTCCTCAATCTTCTTTTCAGGAGGCCAAAAAAAGGTGAGACAAATCACAATCATCATCATCCTCTTTTAACAACCAATAATCCAGCGGTGAAATTCATATTCCACCCTTTCCGGTTCTATGGGTGTGGCTTGATGGACTTGGCAGGGGAAGGATATTGCAAAATCCCCATTCCCTTCCCACCCCTGGGGGAAGGATATTGCAATATCCCCATTCCCTCCCCACTCGTGGACAAAGGATATTGCAAAATTCCCATTCCTCCCCACCCCTGGGGGAAGGATATTGCAAAATCCCCATTCCCTCCCCACTCGTGGACAAAGGATATTGCAAAATTCCCATTCCTCCCCACCCCTGGGGGAAGGATATTGCAAAATCCCCATTCCCTCCCCACTCGTGGACAAAGGATATTGCAAAATCTCCATTCCCTTCCCACTCGTGGACAAAGGATATTGCAAAATCCCCATTCCTCCCCACCCCTGGGGGAAGGATATTGCAAAATCCCCATTCCCTCCCCACTCGTGGACAAAGGATATTGCAAAATCTCCCTTCCCTTCCCACTCGTGGACAAAGGATATTGCAAAATCCCCATTCCTCCCCACCCCTGGGGGAAGGATATTGCAATATCCCCATTCCCTCCCCACTCGTGGACAAATGATATTGCAAAATCCCCATTCCCTCCCCACTCTGGGCCCAGCTAGAGGTTTTATTTGCCAGTTCTCCAAATGACTCAAAATTTCTACTACCGGTTCTCCCAAACCTGTCAAAACCTGGCAAATTTCACCCCTGCGGTAATGCCTTGCAGGGTGGACTCTGGGCAACAGAATGGAGCTAGCAGAGTATTTACCTTTCCTGTTGCTGATGAGGAGTTTTATTCAGAAGATATAGAGATAGATTTGCCTCTACCTAGGATCAAACTCACAGCCTCCAGATTGTGAGGCGAGAGCTCAACCTCTAGGCCACTGCACCACTCCAGATGGAAGACACAATGTCACAATTTAAGAAAGGAAAAGAAAGAAAGACAGACCCCTTTTTCAACCAAACTCTTTGGGTTTCTCTACAAGCTACTAGAATGCGAAAGAGTACAATACACTCACATTCCGATATTCAAGGAAAGTTCCGATAAAAGGCAGAGGTCTTGGCCCAGGGATTCCCAACTTCTTGAAGACATTGTACGGCCAGATCCCATAACTGGAAAAAAAAGAAAAGAAAACATTTTAAAATGTTAACGGCTTAAATAAGGTTCAGAAGGGAAGTCTAATCAATGTCGTTTGGCGGGCCCCAGGGGAAGAGCCTTCTCTGTGGCGGCCCCGGCCCTCTGGAACCAACTCCCCCCAGAGATTAGAACTGCCCTCACCCTCCCTGTCTTTCGTAAACTACTCAAGACTCACTTATGCCACCAGGCATGGGGGAGTTAAGATACTCCTTCCCCCTAGGCCATTACAAGTTATGCATGGTATGTTTGTGTCTATGTTTGGTTTTATAATAAGGGTTTTTAATTGTTTTATTAATTGGATTGTTACATGTTGTTTTTATCATTGTTGTTAGCCGCCCCGAGTCTACGGAGAGAGGCGGCATACAAATCCAATAAATAAATAAATAAGTAAGTAAGTAAGTAAGTAAGTAAGTAAGTAAGTAAGTAAGTAAGTAAGTAAGTAAATAAATAAATAAATAAATAAAGTGTTTTTAATAGGAAAGTGAACCCAAGAACAAAGGGGCACAATCTGAGGCTACTTGGGGGAAAGAACAGAAGCAACATGAGAAAATATTATTTTACTGAAAGTCGTAGATGCTTGGAACAAACTTCCAGCGGATGTGGTTGGTAAATCCACAGTAACTGAATTGAAACATGCCTGGGATAAACATAGATCCATCCTACGATAAAATACAGTAAATAGTATAAGGGCAGACTAGATGGACCACGAGGTCTTTTTCTGCCATCAATCTTCTACATTTTTATGTTTCTAAAACAAAAGAATATCAGCAGCGAAAAAACAACTGATCAAGGAGAGAAGCAACCTAGAAGTAAAGATAAATTTCCTGACAGTCAGAACAAGTAATCAGTGGAACAACTTGCCACCAGAAGTTGTGAATGCTCCAACACTGGGGGAGATTGGACAGTGATTTTTCTGAAATGGTAGAGTTTCCTGCCTAAGAAGGGAGTTGAACTAGAAGACCTCCAAGGTCCCTTCCAACTCTGTTATTCTTCCTAATGTCAGAGGGATCTGAACAAGGAAAGCTTGGCAGGTGGAGAAGACCAGAAGATCCACCATCCCCACCTTGAAGGACAGCAAAGATGTCCTAGAAGTACAGAATGGGGAAGATGACCCCCATAGAGCTATACAGAAACTGTTTCCTAGATAATTTCATATATACTTTACGCAACCAGACTTAAAATCCTGGCCTTAGAAAGCTCAGAACTACGTTGCCTTCAACACGACCTAAGCATAACTCATAAAAATATCTGCTACAACATCCTACCAGTCAACCACTACTTCTGCTTCAATCACAACAATATATGAGCACACAACAGATACAAACTTAATATAAATTGCTCCAAACTCGACTGCAGGAAATACGACTTTAGTAACCGAGTAGTTGATGCACGGAATTCCCTACCTGACTCTGTCCTTAGACTGTCCACTCTTGACCTCTCCTGATTCCTAAGAGGTCAGTAAAGGGTGTGCATAAGCGCACCAGCGTGCCTCCCGTCCCCTGTCCAATTGTTCCCTCTTAGCAGTACCTATCTTATAGATATAAACAATGTTATATCTATGTATATTACAAACATGTACTTGACAAATAAAATAAAGTAAACAAATAAATAAAAGGGGCTGAAACTTTTTTGTAAGTCAGGAAAGGAAATTTGCACTTGGAAGGTGTTCAAGCAAACAACTCCCCACTATATAAGGAGGCAGTCCAGCACAAAGGTCCCTTATATAGAGCGCTGGTGAGACCACATTTGGAATAATACTGTGTTCAGTTCTGGAGACCTCACCTACAAAAAGATATTGACAAAATTGAACGGGTCCAAAGACGGGCTACAAGAATGGTGGAAGGTCTTAAGCATAAAACGTATCAGGAAAGACTTCAGGAACTCAATCTGTAGAGTCTGGAGGACAGAAGGAAAAGGGGGGACATGATCGAAACATTTAAATATGTTAAAGGGTTAAATAAGGTTCAGGAGGGAAGTGTTTTTAATAGGAAAGTAAACACAAGAACAAGGGGGCACAATCTGAGGTCAGTTGGGGGAAAGATCAGAAGCAACGTTGAGAAAATATTATTTGACTGAAAGAGTCGTAGATGCTTGGAACAAACTTCCAGCAGACGTGGTTAGTAAATCCACAGTAACTGAATTTAAACATGCCTGGGATAAACATATATCCATCCTAAGATAAAATACAGGAAATAGTATAAGGGCAGACTAGATGGACCATGAGGTCTTTTTCTGCCGTCTGTCTTCTATGTTTCTATAAGACTTGCAGTGATCTGTTTTCACAATTGATCTCCATCAAAGTAAATTTAGCCTCCCAGTGCAGTTGATTTCCTGGTCCAGTCTTGCTAAGAGGGCTAGCACAGGGAGAGGATGTGGATTGTGCAAGTACCTGGATACAACAGGCCCTGCGGTTTTCTTTTCTATTCTTTTCCCTGTAGCACAAAGTTTCTTGGATTAAAGAAAGAGGAAAGGGTCAGAAGGAAGGAGAGAGGGAAGCCAAGCAGGGAAGGGAAGAGCAGAGGAGAGCATGAGAGAAGAGAAAATAAAAGAAAAATAAAGAAGAAAAAGGAGAAGAGCAGGAAAAGAAAGGGAAAAAGAGAGAATGGATAAAAGAAGAGGGGAGAAGAGGGGAGAAGAGCAGAAGGAGAAGGGAAGAAAAGAAAGGGGAAGAGAGAACAGGAGAGGAGTTAAAAGAAGAAAAGAGGAGAGGAGAAGAAAAGCTGCCCCGAGTCAGTCAGTCAATCAATCAAATAAAAGTTTAACAGAAAAAACAATTCTAAAATTAAATCCAAACACAGCTGAGCAGAACTGCAATGAAATAACCGGCTCGACGCTGCGCTTTTACGCACCGAGCATTCTAATCCCGTCTCCTTTAAGCCTCTTCCCGACAACATCGGGGAGGGGTCTCCTTCCACCCGTTTTTCTCACCCTCCCCCCGGACTCCCCCGGTCCCCACTTACAGCACCAGCAGGCCCAGGAGGAGCAGGGCGAGCGCCCAGGTTTCCAGCGCCCAGCCGAGGATCGCGTCTTCCATGGTGAGTGCGGCTGCAGAGCCTTCGCCGAGCTTGGCAACTTCTGAGCCGCGCCTGGAAGTTCCCGAGGTTTTGTAGCCGCCCTCGGAGGAGTCAAGCCCGGGGCTCCTCCTCGGGACGGCCTCCTTGGACTCCTGCCCGGTAGGCTTTGATAAATCCTAGAATGCCCGGCCAACCCAGGACTGCTGGAGAGGTTCGTTTCTTCTTCTTCTTCTTCTTCTTCTTCTTCTTCTTCTTCTTCTTCTTCTTCTTCTTCTTCTTCTTCTTCTTCTTCTTCTTCTTCTTCTTCTTCTTCTTCTTCTTCTTCTTCTTCTTCTTCTTCTTCTCCTCCTCCTCCTCCTCCTCCTCCTCCTCCTCCTCCTCCTCCTCCTCCTCCTCCTCCTCCTCCAACTTCCTTCTTTCCCGTAAGAGGACATGCATAAATGCACCAGTGTGCCTACCATCCCTGTCCTACTGTCCCCATTTATTTGGGTCAAATAAGCAATGAAGAAACAATCAATTTTAATAAAAATCTTAGGATACAAGCAACCAGTCCTACAGTCCTTAGTGGGAGGAAAAGGATGGTAAGAATGATGAGGGGAAAAAAACTAGTAGAAATAGAAGTGCAGACTTAGCCAAAAGTTTGACAGTGTTGAGGGGATTATATGTTTAGCAGAGTGATGGCGTTTGGGAAAAAACTGTCCTTGTGTCTACTTGCCTTGATGTGCAGTGCTCTGTAGCGACGTTTTGAGGGTAGGAGTTGAAACAATTTGTGCCCAGGATGTGAGGAGTCAGTCAATATTTTCCCTGCCCTCTTTTTGACTTGTGCAGTCTACAGGTCCTCAATGGAAGGCAGGTTGGCAGCCATTGTTTTGTTCTGCAGTTCCGATTCTCCTCTGAAGTCTGTGTTGGTCTTATTTTATTATTTTTATTTATTTATTTATTTTGCCCAATACACAATGAGGGTTTTAGTGGGTGTATATATATATATATATATGTATATGTATATGTATATGTATATGTATATGTATATGTATATGTATACACATATATACATATATACATATATATATATATACACACAGTATATATATATATACAGTATATATATATATATATATATATATATATATATATATATGTTAAATGTTTTTAGCTGGAATTTTAAAATTAAGCGAGACATAGTAAAAGACATGATGAATGTTGTAGAGGAGATACACATAGTAAAATATATCTAAGAAATAATAGAAAAGAAGATATAGTAATAGAACATATCAATGAAAGAATAGAAGAGATATATGAATAGAAGAAAGGTATAGGAGATATAGGAGAGCAATAGGACAGGGGACAGAAGGCACTCTAGTGCACTTGTACTCGCCCCTTACTGACCTCTTTGGAATCTGGATAGGTCAACTGTGGATAATCTAAGGGTAAAGTGTTGGGGGTTTGGGGATGACACTATGGAGTCCGGTAATGAGTTCCACGCTTCGACAACTCGGTTACTGAAGTCATATTTTTTACAGTCAGGTTTGGAGTGGTTAATATTAAGTTTAAATTTGTTGTGTGCTCTTGTGTTGTTGTGGTTGAAGCTGAAGTAGTCGCCGACAGGCACGACATTGCAGCATATGATCTTGTGGGCAATACTTAGATCATGTTTAAGGTGTCTTAGTTCTAGGCTTTCTAGGCCCAGGATTGAAAGTCTAGTCTCGAGTGGAGGAGTGAAGGGCTCTTCTGGTGAAGTATCTTTGGACATTTTCAAGGGTGTTAATGTCTGAGATGCGATATGGGTTCCAAACAGATGAGCTGTATTCAAGGGTGGGTCTGGCAAACGTTTTGTAAGCTCTGGTAAGTAGTGTGAGATTGCCAGAGCAGAAGCTACGTAGGATTAGGTTTACAACTCTTGAAGCCTTCTTGGCTATGTTGTTGCAGTGGGCTTTGGGCACTTAAATCTTTTGTTATTAGTATACCAAGGTCTTTAACTGAGTGGGGATTATCTGTGATCATTTGATTATTCAGTTCGCATTTGGAGTTCAGATTCTTTTTCCCAGTGTCTTGTTGGGTTGCAGAACCAAACCAGAGTTATAGAGGTGCAGATGAGAGATTCTGTGATTCCTCTATAGAACTGTATCAGCAACTCCTTGGGTATTGACAGGTAAGACATTGTAGCAGACGATTACTGCAACGCTCTCTACATGGGGCTACCTTTGAAAAGTGTTCGGAAACTCCAGATCGTGCAGAATGCAGCCGCGAGAGCCATCGTGGGGCTTCCCAGATTCGCCCACGTATCTACAACACTCCGTGGCCTGCATTGGCTGCCGATCTGTTTCCGGTCACAATTCAAAGTGTTGGTCATGGCCTTTAAAGCCCTACATGGCATTGGACCAGAGTACCTCCGGAACCGCCTGCTACCGCACGAATCCCAGCATCCGATAAGGTCCCACAGAGTTGGCCTTCTCCAGGTCCTGCCGACTAAACAACGTTGTCTGGCGGGTCCCAGGGGAAGAGCCTTCTCTATGGCGGCCCCGGCCCTCTGGAATCAACTCCCCCCGGAGATTAGGACTGCTCCCACCCTCCTTGTCTTCCGTAAACTACTTAAGACCCACCTATACCGCCAGGCATGGGGGATTTGAGACACCTTTCCCCCAGGCTTATTATAATTTATGTTTGGTATCTATGTGCTGTTTGGTTTTTAATTATGATAGGGTTTTTAGTTTTTTTTAATATTAGATTTGTGCCAGTATAATATTGTTTTTATCGTTGTTGTGAGCCGCCCCGAGTCTTCGGAGAGGGGCGGCATACAAATCCAATAAATTATTATTAGTATTAATGTTGTGTACTGCACTTAATTCATACCGCATCTGATTATATGTCATCGATCGACACCCAACAGGTGTGTTTCTTCACTCCAGGTGCAGCAGCTCTCCAGAAACCTCTTTTATTGATTTCATCACCTTTCAAGGAACCCCGAGGCAGCCCGCAGGGAGTTAATGTAGAAACTTTATTTGTCAGAAGAAGAATGAAACTTAGGACTCACGCTGCTACACAACGCAGCCCCCTTGAATGCCTGTGGCATGAGTCACTCAAAATCAAGCGATGTGTGCATTAAACCAGCAGATTTATTATTAACTTTTAAAAGGGAAGACAGGAGGGATGCCAAGATTAACTGCCACACCCAGCTTTCTTTGAAAACAGCGTGATAAGTGTCTAAACCAGTGATGGACTCCTATAGGTACGGTCAGGTATGCAGAACCGGTAGAAAGATTTTGGTCAGGTATGCATTTCTCTGGGACATTTCTCTGGGACAAATCATTTGTGCCAAGATGCACCACCACATCAACGTTATTACCTTTACTCACAGCCTTGATAATGTTTGTAATCCGCCTCCTGTCCCTGCGGGCAGTGGCTCCTGGGAGACACCTCATCACCTTCACCACATCCTTCCTCTGTCCCAAATCAACACCTCTAACAATCGAGTCACCCACAAGAAAATGTGTCCTCTTTTTATTTCTACTAACTGGACTTGGATTGGTGACACTATTCACCTCGTTTACAACAACTTCTCCTTTGAACATCCCCTCATTCTCCGCCTGAGGGGCCTTGCTAATACCTTCAACATCCTTACTATTTAAATCCGCAAGAACATTATAGGAATTGTGTACTGAGTACTGTGTTCAGTTCTAGAGACATCACCTACAAAAAGATATTGACAAAATTGAACGGGTCCAAAGATGGGCTACAAGAATGGTGGAAGGTCTTAAGCATAAAACGTATCAGGAAAGACTTCATGAACTCAATCTGTAGAGTCTGGAGGACAGAAGGGAAAGGGGGGACACGATCGAAACATTTAAATATGTTAAAGGGTTAAATAAGGTCCAGGAGGGAAGTGTTTTTAATAGGAAAGTGAACACAAGAACAAGGGGGCACAATCTGAAGTTGGGTTGGGGGAAAGATCAAAAGCAACATGAGAAAATATTATTTCACTGAAAGAGTAGTAGATCCTTGGAACAAACTTCCAGCAGACGTGGTTGGTAAATCCACAGGAACTGAATTTAAACATACCTGGGATGAACATAGATCCATCCTAAGATAAAATACAGGAAATAGTATAAGGGCAGACTAGATGGACCAGGAGGTCTGCCGTCAATCTTCTATGTTTCTATGCAGAACTAGTAAAAAAGAATTGATTTTTTTTCCATTTTTCCTCTTCTGGGCTCTGGGTATGTTTTTCCTATCGCAGTGAACGAGGTTGAATGTATATAATTTTAGAAGAGCTGTGCTTGCGTGTGTATGTGTATTCATACACATACAGTTTATATAGTAAATAATGTATATTTTTGTGTGCCTGTGTGTAATCTGTATGTACACATAGGCAGTGTTCCCTCTAATTTTTTTGGGGGGTGGGCGGAAAAGTATAGTGTCTGAGCGGCAGTCCCTTCGGGACTGGGTGGCACAGAAATAATAAATAAACAAATAAACAAACAAACAAATAAAAAACCCACCCTGTTTTGCCTCAGAGAATTTCAAAATAAAATACTGTCCTGTGTGTCTATAACAGTGAGCTCATAATAGGGCAACTCTATCAATACCAAAATGCCACTTAAATAGTTGAGCTAGTTCCAAACTAGATTTTGATTTTCTTTCTCTCTTCCTTACTCCCATTCTTTTCCTTTCTCTTTTCCTTCCTCTCTTTTTTCTATCTGTTTCTCTCTCTTCCTCTCTCTCTCCTTCCCTCTCACTCTTTCCCTCTCGGCTTCTGGGCAGGTTTGGAAAACTCTGAGTTGATGATGATTTTTAAGTGAGCGATTGCTCACTGCTCAGCTTAGAGGGAACTATGCACATAGGGCATATATATACATAGAATTAAATAGTATATTTTGGATGTTCAATAGAACAAATAGATAGGGAAATTGTTATCTCTTTCCGGCGAGGAGAGGCCAGGCACCCTAACCCAAACCCTTGACGTGAGTGACATCAATTTGGGCACCTTTAAGCCAGTCACATTACCTTTAAACCACCCCTGGTCACATGATTGTCAAGCCACTCCCAGCTGGTCACGTGGCCGGTGAGCCACAACCACTGCTGCACGAATCCCAGCGACCAGTTAGGTCCCACAGAGTGGGTCTTCTCCGGATCCCGTCAACCAAACAATGCCACTTGGCAGGACCCAGGGGAAGAGCCTTCTCTGTGGCAGCCCCGGCCCTCTGGAACCAACTCCCCCCAGAGATTAGAATTGCCCCCACCCTCCTTGCCTTTCGTAAGCTACTTAAAACCCACCTCTGCCATCAGGCATGGGGGAATTGAGATACTCTTTCCCCCAAGGCCCTTACAATTTTATGCATGGTATGTCTGTATGTACGTTTGTTTTTTTATTATAATGGGTTTTTAATTGTTCTTAGTATTGGATTATTATTGTATGCTGTCTTGTTATTGCTGTTAGCCGCCCCGAGTCTTCGGAGAGGGGCGGCATACAAATCCAATAAATAAATAAATAAAATAAAATAAACCACGCCCACAGTCTGGTAGTAAATAATTTTGCAGCTCTTCACTGGTCTAAACGCATTTAATTCTTTTTTACTGCTGAACATGAAGGCATAACAGAAAGGAAGGGAGGAAGATGGAGGTCTTTTTCTGCCATCAATCTTCTATGTTTCTATGAATCAGGAAGGAAGGAAGGAAGGAAGGAAGGAAGGAAGGAAGGAAGGAACCACTGCAGCCTCCAGAAGATCTACTCCTCATGTTTCACAATGATTCTGGGCACCAATTTCAACAGGATGGGTTTCTTTGTCCTGAGGAATCCTTTGTCTTCCAGCTCCAGGGGGATCTTCCCCATTGACCAAAAGAAAGGGCGATAGAAAACATCAGAATTAAAGAGAGGTGACAACCAAGAATCATGTTTTACACACATGCCTTTTCCTATGCCTACGCAATGCTTTCTATGTATTCAACCAAAACAACACACGAGCACACAACAGACATAAACTCAAAGTAAACTGCTCCAAATTTGACTGCAGGAAATACGACTTTAGTAACTGAGTAGTTAATGCATGGAACTCACTACCTGATTCTGTAGTATCATCACCTAACCCCCAAAACTTTTCCCTTAGACTGTCCACTGTTGACCTCTCCCGATTCCTAAGAGGTCAGTAAGGGGCGTGCATAAGTGCACCAGTGTGCCTTCCGTCCCCTGTCTTTTAGTATCATGTATATAAACATGGTTATGTCTTTGTATACTACCAATACATACTTGGACGAATGAATTAATGGATGGATGAATAAATAAATAAAATAATATTAAACAAAACAAAATAAAATAAAATAAAATACTTTTTCCCTCCACTGTCTGTGTAGCAATTGATAAAGGCTCTTTACTAGGGGCTTCATTCTGTTGTGAGCACCAAAACTCTATTGTCTGCATTGGTTGCCGATCAGTTTCCGGTCACAATTCAAAGTGTTGGTTATGACCTATAAAGCCCTTCATGGCACCGGACCAGAATATCTCCGGGACCGCCTTCTGCCGCACGAATCCCAGTGACCAGTTAGGTCCCACAGATTTGGTCTTCTCCAGGTCCTGTCAACTAAACAATGTCGTTTGGCGGGACCCAGGGGAAGAGCCTTCTCTGTGGCGGCCCCGACCCTTTGGAACCAACTCCCCCCAGATATCAGAGTTGCCCCCACCCTCCTTGCCTTTCGTAAGCTCCTTAAAACCCACCTCTGTCATCAGGCATGGGGGAATTGAGACTTTCCCTCCCCCTAGGCTTATAAAATTTATGCATGGTATGCTAGTATGTATGATTGGTTTCTAAATTGGGGTTTTAAATTAACTTAAATATTAGATTTGTTTACATTGTATTATTATTGCTGTGAGCCGCCCCGAGTCTGCGGAGAAGGGCGGCATACAAATCTGATTAATAAATAAAATAAAGAAATATTCTCAGTTAAGACATAGAAGCCAAACTTAGGCATTGGAGACTCTCTCTCTCTCTCTCTCTCTCTGTCTCTCTCTCTCTGTCTCTCTCTGTCTCTCTCTCTGTCTCTCTCTCTGTCTCTCTCTCTCTCTCTCTCTCTCTGTCTCTCTCTCTCTGTCTCTCTCTCTCTGTCTCTCTCTCTCTCACACACACACGAGACGAGACATGGACTAGGCTTCTCACCCTGATAATAGGACCCTGTCTTTTCAAAGAGATCTCACTTTCACATTCATCATCTCCTTGTGTTTTTTAACAAGACTCACTCGTCAGATGGGGAATCGGTTGAGTAAACTCGATAGCCAATGAGGAGGAACCAGCTTCCAACCCCAAGTTGTAAAACTCACCTGTGTTTCCTTGCAGGTTTGAAAGCGAAATCTTTGCAGGGCGACCACCAGGCCCATTTTCAGCACCAGGAGGGCAAAACGCATCGCGATGCAGTTCCTGGGACCGGCTCCGAAAGGGAGGAAGACATACGGGTCTAGGGTCTCTTTGTTCTCTTTGCTAAACCTATTTGCAAGTCGGAAAAGAATCACGGCTGAGTAAGGCTACTCTTTCCAATAGTCTGTAGCTCAGTTCTGTAGCCAAGACACCCCTTTGCTCTTTTTCACCCCTGGATAAACTGGACTGAAACCAATGAAGAAAGCTAAATGTTTCCCGAGAGAGATCGCTGGAGTTCAGTGGCTAAACAGTTGTGGTGGAAGGCAGCCTGGATTCCCAGGAGGGAGGGGCTGCATCTCAGAGGGCCAAGAGACTTAAATCTATACAGTTTGGTTGGTGGGAAGATAATCAAGGGTGCCCTTCTGTATCAATTCTCAGAGCATTTTAGGAGAAGAGTGGGCCTTGCTAGGGAGGTGGTCATTAGCCTGGAATCATTAAGTTCCACAGTCTAAATTCAACCCCTTAACCTTCATTCATCCTTATCATTTTCCAATTTAATGTTGAACTTTAGCTGATTAGATTTTTGACTTGAGCGATAAATCTTCTGAATTGCAATGTAGCATATGTTCTGATTCACTGTCTCTGACAAGTATGTTTTCAATGATGCAAGGGGTTACTTTAGTTTGTCAAGATTCTGTCTACAGGTGAGGAACCACAAAGAGGCCTGTTTAGAAGTAGTTTCTGCTTAATTCATTTGGACTTCTTCAGGGCTTATGCCAAAGAATCCTTGAGTCTACTGGGACAGGGGTAGGCAAAGTTGGCTCTTCTATGACATGTGGATTTCAACTCCCAGAATTCCTGAGCTGGCAAGATTGGCTCAGGAATTCTGGGAGTTGAAGTCCACAAGTCATAGAAGAGCCAGCTTTGCTTACCCCTGTACTAGGACATCCAGTTAGTGACAGCTAATTCCTCACAACATACCTCTCAGGTCTGAACTCTTCAGGCTCGGTCCAATATTCTGGGATCCGGTGTAGGACATAAGCTGGAATCATAACCACCGTCCCTTTTGGGATGGTCACTCCATGGACTTCCACGGTCTTTTTGCAAACTCTGTCAAGTCGTGAACCCGGAGGGTAAAGGCGAAAAGTTTCATTCACCACCATATCTAGATATTCCATTTGATGGATTGCGTCATAGGTGGGAGGGGTCTGCAGAAAAAGCCCAAACAAGACAAAATAAAGGAATATGGCGTTCTAGTATGTAAGAAGTATGAAACATTGGCTCAGTGGCAAGACACTGAGCTTATTGATCAGAAGGTCGGCAGTTCAGCGGTTCAAATCCCTGGCACCACGTAGCAGAGTGAGCTCCTATTACTTGTCCCAGCTTCTGCCAACCTAGCTGTTTGAAAGTATGTAAAAAATCCCACTTTGAGGGAAGGTAACAGCATTTTGTGTGACTTTGTTATTTAGTCATGTTGGCCACATGACCATTGGAAATATCATCCAAGGGCATGGGGTGAGGTGTCATCAGTACGCTGATGACACCCAGTTGTACATCTCCACCCCATATCCAGTCAGCGAAGCAGTGGAAGTGATGTGCTGGTGCCTGTAGGCTGTTAGGGTCTGGATGGGTGTCAACAGGCTCAACCTCAACCCTGACAAGATGGAGTGGCTGTAGGTTTTGCCCCCCAAGGACAATTCCATCTGTCCGTCTAGTACCCTGGGGGGGAGGGAAATTATTGATCCCCTCAGAGAGGGTCCGCAACCTGGGAGTCCTCCTCGATTGGATTTGTATGTCGCCCTTCTCCAAGGACTTGGGGCAGCTAACGGTATATAATATAACAGTACAGGGCAGTGGCAAATGTAATTAAATTTAAAATTACAATGTAAAAATCCAATATTAAAAAAACAATCTATGTACACAGAGAGAGAGAGAAAGAGAGAGAGAGAGAGAGAGATTGTTAAATTGTTTAGGGAAAATATATCATCCACGAAACAAACGTAATAGAGAGTAAATGTGTGAGTACTGATAGCAGGCAAATAAACCGGACTAGTAAATATAGAACACATATATTATATACATATATCCAGTAGAATAATCTCTATACAATCCAGATCACAAATATAATCTCAAATATCAAACACAAACCAGATACATGAGCACACAGCTCCATACACACAGTGACTCTCAATAATACTCCCCCAAACAGGAAGTCCGTTAGCTCCCCCTTATGGCCAACAGGCACACTTCTCTTAAAGATACATCCCTTAAACATACATTGATAGTTTATATGTATTGTAGTTCCCAACATAGTAACATACATGGTACTGACAAGATTTATTCATCTAATTATTCCCAGAAGCTGGCTGCTTCAGTGGGGAGATTCCTGTACTACAGGCAGAAGATAATAAAGTAGTTAGCTTGAACTCTGCATATTTAGGTCTGGTTGTCTGGCAGCTCTCAAAATTATCCACCCTCAACCAAGAGAGTCATAAAGCCCCCATCAAAAAGGGTCTTACCTGATTGGGAAAAGTGTCATTGATCTCTTGGTACAATTTCTCTTGGACATCAGGGTGAGTGGCCAGACAGTAAGACATGAAGTTGAGAGAGGAACCGATGGTCTCATAGCCACCAAAAATAAAAAAAATTGACTGGGCCAAAATCTCTTTGTCTGTTAAAGCTGTTGGAGGAGAAAGGAAAGGACGGAAGAAGCTTGTGATCAAACCCATGGCATTCACCTGCACACCACATCTGCAGCACATACAGTATCTTAGATTGAGTTGTCATCCAGGGAACCTGATTTGATCAACAACTTTAAACAATTATATCTCTCTATCTCCCTCGCTCCCTCCTTTCCCCCCCCCCTCTCTCATCACACAAATAACGTCAACAGTTGTATTTGCTATTGCTATTGAATATTGGCACAGTAAAGGAAGAGTAGAAACAGGCCAATGGAATACTGCAACCAATTTTGGTAATTTGGCAAGCTCTTTCATTGTTACTTTCTCTGAAGCTTTTTTTTAAAAGCCCTAACTGTTCTGTCGGGCTGTCTGGTAGACTCCTCCCAAAAATTCACAGGTACAAATTTCAGAGACACACACATTTGAAAATTCAAAACAATGTTCTTTATAATGAAAATTCACTTAAACTAAGCCCTCTTTTGGTATAGCCAAGAGCACTCGTCTCCAAACAAACTGGTAATTGGTGCAAGTCCCTTATCAGTTCTGTGATACTTTGCTTGCAGCTGTGAGGCAATTCACAGTCCTTCTTCTTTCACAAAGTGAAACACACTTTGCTCTGGTTTAGTTTCAAAGCGGGGGAAAATCAGCACACAAAAGGTCAAACGCAGCAAAGCAGGCACGAAACACAAGGATCAGATAATCCTCCTCAATGGCCAAACCCACAGGCTGCTATTTATAGCAGCCTCACTAATGACCACAGCCCCACCCAACCACAGGTAGCCTCATTTTCTTTGATAATAATCTCTCAGTTGTTGCTGCCTATGCATCGCTCTCCGCATGCATGGCTGTATCATTAACTCTTGTTCTGAATCCAAGGAGGAGCTAGATAATTGATCTCCTTCTGAGCTGTCTGCCCCACTCTCCTCCTCCCTGTCACTCATGTCTTCTTGGTCAGAGGAGCCTTCAGCAGCAGATTCCACCGGGGGCAAAACAGGCCTGCAGCATGTGGATGTCTCCCCCACATCCACAGTCCTTGGGGCAGGAGCTTGGCCAGAGCTAACCACAACACTAACCAAGGGATAAAATAATGTGCTGAAGCTGACCAGACTAAGGATGCTAGCCAGATGAATACCTGGTTAGCAGATTCGTTTTCTTATTTTCCTTCCCAAAACTAAGGTGCATCTTATACTCCAATGTGTCTTATACTCCGAAAAATACGATATATGTATTTTTTAAAAAGCAAGATCTGCAACTTTACCTTTCTCTGAATTTGGGTCCCCAGAGGCTGCAACTTGAGCGTCTATCATGAGTTGAAGAAAATCAACTCGGTTCTGGAATGGTAGAGAGACCAAAAGGAGATGGAACTGTTATTGTATACATAATACTGTCAGAATACAGGGGAAATGCTGTAATTACTGTAAAGTAGAAGGAATGCTGAGTCATGGTGCATCAGCAGAATGATGCCATCTGTTCTACAACCTGATTGGTCAATACTTGTATCTGTGTGTGTTTGTTTGTTTATTATTTATTATTTATTTTATTTTATTTTATTTTATTTTATTTTATTATTTTATATTTTTATTTTATTTTATTTTATTTTATTTTATTTTATTTTATTTTATTTTATTTTATTTTATTTTATTATATTTTATTTTATTTTATTATATGTTATTATATTTTATTTTATTATTTTATTTTATATTTTATTTTATATTTATTTTATTTTATTTTATATTTATTTTATTTTATTTTATTTTATTTTATTTTATTTTATTTTATTTTATTTTATTTTATTTTATTTTATTTTATTTTATTTTATTTTATTATTTTATTTTATTTTTATTTTTATTTTTATTTTATTTATTTATTGGATGTGTATGCTGCCCCTCTCCGCAGACTCGGGGGCGGCTAACAACAGTGATAAAAAACAGCATGTAACAATCCAATACTAAACAATTAAAAAAAACCTTATTATAAAACCAAACATACATACAGACATACCATGCGTAAATTGTAAGGCTTAGGGGGAAAGAATATCTCAGTTCCCCCATGCCTGATGGCAGAGGTGGGTTTTAAGAAGCTTACGAAAGGCAAGGAGGGTGGGGGCAATTCTAATCTCTGGGGGGAGTTGGTTCCAGAGGGCCGGGGCCGCCACAGAGAAGGCTCTTCCCCTGGGTCTCGCCAAACAACATTGGAGAAGGCCCACTCTGTGGGACCTAACTGGTCGCTGGGATTCGTGATATTGTACTACACCTTTGCATAGGTGTGGTTTGTGATCTGATAGTGGTGAGTTGGTTGGTCTGTGATAGTCATCTAGTGTAATGGTTTGGTTAGGTGTTCTGTAATATAGTATAGAGTTAATAGTTTTGATACTAAGAGGAAGTAAAAGCCTTCTGAAGAAAGAACTCCTGCTGAAGTGTCTTTATGAAGGAAACTGTCTAATACCTGATACCCTCCACGTTTCCAAAGCAAGTTTAAAATTAACTTTAACACTGGGAATGCACAAACATACACCAAGCGCATGAGGGCCACAGAAGAGCAGGCATGAGACACAAAGCCCAGACTGACCGTGTGGTCCTTCTTTTGGCGATCTTCTTTGATTTTCTTGATGACCTCGAGGAAGAAGTCTGTGGAAGACTTGGGGAATATGGTGAAATTGAGTTTTTCCAGCACTGGGATAAGGAATGGGAAAAGGACTGGGGAGAGGTGTGGAGTGGGGAGAAAAGCAAACAGGTTATTGGCGTGAACACTCATCTGTAACACAGCTACAAGAAAAACCCTTAGGAGGTCTCCATGAGCTTTGTCAAGTAGAGATTCTAGCAAAATTGTAGTTACGCGTGATGGTAACAATTATGAATGAAGCAGCCTAAAACTGATTCAGTCAGCAAATAAATAAATAAATGATGCTCAATAAAATACTCAGTTTGAGCAGCTAGTACAATAGCGATAGTCATAGCACCTAGACTTATATACTGCTTTACAGTGCTTTACAGCCCTCTATAATAATAATAATAATAATAATAATAATAATAATAATAATAATAATAATAATAATAATAATAATAATTTATTAGATTTGTATGCCGCCCCTCTCCGAAGACTCGGGGCGGCTCACAACAACGATAAAAACAATATTATGCTGGCACAAATCTAATATTAAAAAACAAAAAACCCTATCATAATTAAAAACCAAACAGCACATACATACCAAACATAAATTATAATAAGCCTGGGGGAAGGTGTCTCAAATCCCCCATGCTTGGCATTATAGGTGGGTCTTAAGTAGTTTATGGAAGACAAGGAGGGTGGGAGCAGTTCTAATCTCTGGGGGGAGTTGATTCCAGAGGGCCGGGGCCGCCACAGAGAAGGCTCTTCCCCTGGGGCCCACCAGACAACATTGTTTAGTCGACGGGACCTGGAGAAGGCCAACTCTGTGGGACCTTATCGGCCGCTGGGATTCGTGCGGTAGCAGGCGGTTCTGGAGGTACTCTGGTCCAATGCCATGTAGGACTTTAAAGGTCATGACCAACACTTTGAATTGTGACCGGAAACTGATCGGCAGCCAATGCAGGCCACGGAGTGTTTATAGAGTCAGCCCTCTTGCCTCCTGCTGAGATTTGAACTGCCAAATTGCAGTCAGATGGCAGTCAGCAAAAGTAGCTAGCCTGCAGTAGTGCACTCTAACCATTGTGCCACCAAGGCTCATCAATGGCTTTCTTCTACCCAAGAGATTCCTAAATTACTATCGCCACTATTAACAACTAACACAGTCTTGGGACGGTAGCCAATGAAGACCTTGGTTGATGCTTGTTTAGGGTAAATACTGGGTATGTCAAGTTTAATAAAAGAAGGATTAGGGGAGACATGATAGCAGTGTTCCAAGATCTCAGGGATTGCCACAAAGAAGAGGAAGACAAGCCATTCTCTAAAGAACCCGAGGATAGGACAAGAAGCAATGGGTGGAAACTAATCAAGGAGAGAAGCAACTTAGAACTAAGGATATAATTCCTGACAGTTAGAACAATTGATCAGTGGAACAGCTTGCCTCCAGAAGTTGTGAATGCTCCAACACTGGAAATTTGTAAGAAGATGTTTGATAGCCATTTATCTGATGAGAGTGTAGGATCACCTGCCCAAGCAGGGTTTGTACTAGAAGACCTCCAAGGTTCCTTGAGTAAATTGTTTGAATAATCCTAATAATTTTCTTTCCAAATTTCATTTTTTCAAATTTATTAATAAATAGTTCCCAATTTAAATGATCGAATGCCTTTTGTGATTTAAGGAATATGAATACTGCAGGTTTTCTTGGGTTTAGCTCATAATACTCTAATCAGTATGTTTCCTATATTGTTTATAATATATCTCTTTGGGAGAAAACCATTCAGGTCTGGGTGAATAGCCCTAATTAATATTTTTTTAACCTTTCTGCCATTATTGTTGTGAATATTTTATAGTTGGCACTTAGCAGCAAGGTTGGCCTTTAGTTTTGGATCCTCTGTCCCTCTTCTCTATCTTTAGGAATTAGGACTATTAAAGACTCCATTAATTATTTCTCCTCTTTTCAACTAATGTTTACAGAAAGATAAAAAAAGAAAATAGAAGAGGTTAAGGGAGAGAAGATGAGAATTTTACACAAGTATCATCTGAATCCTCCATAAAAATGTCAAAATGAAGGGCAACCTATGTGGCCTACAAAGACATCTTACCAGACAAGATGATAACAGGGCCAAGGAAGCTAAATCGGATGAACTTTTTCATGTTCACAACAACAGGATCGTTGGGATGGTTGAGGGAATCAATGTTGACACTGAAGGAGCAGCTGGTTACCACATCCAAGCTGTAGGCTGAAAAGATCCTGGAAGGAATGAAGAAGAAGCATAGCGTAGACGTTCAACCATTAGAAGCCACCTCATGAGACATTCAACAGACGATCTCAGGGGATCCTTCACAGTTGCATGAGGGATTCCACATATTATGGAAAATGTGAATCCACTTTTATACGCTTGGATTACAAATTCCCAGCCAATCTCACAGATGTTACTCACAGCTTCATATCTATGGCTTCCTCATTCTCCAATTTCTTCTGAATGTTCTTCTCCAAGATTTCGTTATAATGGTTGATGATGGGCATCATCTGAAAGGAAGACCAATGGACAAGATGCTGAAGACACTTTGTAGAATGATAGCAACAAGACAACTCAGACAGCCATTTTCACTACTTCAACCTAATTGTGTGGTGAAATTTTTGAAACATTTAAAATGTGCCTCTTATTATGATCTTAAATTAAATAGCTTGGAGACTTGATAGCTGTTTCTTCATTTGTTTTAAGCACGAGCACAATCAAACTTCTCAAACTTATTTAAAATCTACCTCTTATTATAACCTTAAATTTAACACCTTGCAGACTTGGTAGTTGTTTGCTTTAAGGACTGGGCACATCAAGATATTAAACTAGATCCCATTTATCGAGTGCTCGTGGATCATAACAACATACAAAAGTTGGCTGGTTATAAAATTCCATTAAGATTGATGAAGATGAGCAGAACTCCGCTGATTTTCATAGAGAGAACTTGCAAAGATCCATCATTCAAAGGTTAGTAGAAAACCTATGCTAACCAGGTTTTTCCTCTCTAACTCTGGAAATAATTTCTTGTAATTGAATGAATTGTAGATGAAATAAAATTGCACACATGAAAACCTATTCCCATCTGACTTTCTCTTGCTGTGATAATTGGATATTTTGAGAGTTGGAATCCCAGTTGGAAAGAGAGTTGGAAACCTTACTTTGATTCAGGAAAGGTGGGATAATTTAGCCAAAGGTTTCGTATACCTACTCCAAGGAGGGCTGGAATTTCTTAGAAAGTTAGGAGGACAAAAATCAGTAATAAAGGAGAGGTTTTTTTCAAAAGGATACTCTCTGTCTTAATAGCTGAAGAGAATTAATTGGTGTGTTTAAATTTGCATTCGGATTTCATCAAGGAAAATACATGGGACCTAACAGCAAGGCAATCCAAGAATCCTTGAGAAGTCCAAACAGCATCCAACCCTCATTTCTTACCTCCTTCAGCCTCCCACTGGTGAAAGTGGGGGACAAGGCATTGCGAATCTTCTTCCACTGTTCATCGACCACGACAGTTAGGGCTGCGTCCAGATTTCCATTCAGACCAAAGTCCTGAAGAAGGTGAAATATTAAGGAAATAAAAGCAGAAATCTCTCACATTCTTTTTCTCAGTCCTTTCTTTTCAATTTTCTGTCTTCTTAACTAAGTATTCTATCTATCTATCATCTATATTCCATCTATCCATCCATCCATCTATCTACCTTTGCCGTCAGGCATGGGGGAACTAAACATCTCCCCCTGGGCACATTTAATTTATACATGGTATGCCTGTGTGTGTGTCTGTTAGTATATGGGTTTTTTAAAATCTTTAAATATTTTAATTAATTGAATTATTTATGATTTGTTTTACACTTGTTGTGAGCCGCCCCGAGTCTTCGGAGAGGGGCGGCATACAAATCCAAATAATAAATAAATAAATAAATAAATAAATAAATATCTATCTATCTATCTCACGACCTCAAGTTTGGATACCTACCCGGCGATTGGTGAAATAAGTATAGAATTCTTTGACCAGGATGGTTTTAATGAGGGCAGGATCCAAAATGCACATCACAGGTTGTCGGCCATCAAATATTCTAATAGCCAAAATAAAAACAAATGTTTTGAAATGTAGGCTTTCTCTTTATAAAAAACAGGGTTGATTGGTGACTGATCTGGTGTAGAGCATTTTGGTGAAAGCCTTTGAGTAGGGCAAAACTTGGAGTACAAGTCCCATGGGCCAATAGCTTGGCCAATAAAGAATTCTATTCTATTCTGTTCTGTTCTGTTCTATTGTATTGTATTGTATTGTATTGTATTGTACTGTACTCTGCTCCCTTCTTGCTTGTATCTCTCAATTTATATTGTTTTAATTTGTTTCCTAGTATGATTTGATAGCTTACTGGTAACCTTGACTAATAATAAGTGTTGTGTCTTTTTATTCTTGATGAATGTATTTATATTGTTCAAGCTGGGGGGGCCTTCCCAGAGTATTAACTCAGCACAATGAGATATCACAGATTATTTTATTGGCAGGAATTCCCAATCAATAACTTATGATTATTGAAGTGATTCTTCTATTCTATTCTATTCCATTCCATTCCATTCCATTCCATTCTACTCCACTCCTCCACTCCACTCCACTTTATTCTATTCTATTCTATTCTATTCTATTCTATTTGACTGTGGGGAAGCTATGATGGTTGTTAACTGAGGACCTTCTGGAAGTGTTATTCGACAGGTGACTTACCCATAGATCTTGCCATATTTCTCAAAGCATATTTGGTCAAACTTCAAAACACCCTGTTGAATTAAAGAGGAAGATCCATGAAAACGTTGCAATGCCACCGTTTCTCCAGCAAAGACCCGAAGACTTTAAGAGGCTTTTAAAAATCCACACATCTTGAATCTCTATTGATGAGATGTTATGGGGACAAGAATTTTAGAATGAAGACCCAGGAGGTGCCAAAGAAAGGCAGATGGCTTTAGAGCCAATCCTCAACTTACAACTGAAATGAATGGTTGGATCTTGAGGACGAACTGTACTAGTAGCCCTTTATTCTCCTGGATCTTCTTTTGAGGAGGCCAAGAAAGGTGACACAAGGCACAATAGAAACATAGAAACATAGAAACATAGAAGACTGACGGCAGAAAAAGACCTCCTGGTCCATCTAGTCTGCCCTTATGCTATTTCCTGTATTTTATCTTAGGATGGATATATGTTTATCCCAGGCATGTTTAAATTCAGTTACTGTGGACTTACCAACCACGTCTCCTGGAAGTTTGTTCCAAGGATCTACTACTCTTTCAGTGAAATAATATTTTCTCACGTTGCTTTTGATCTTTCCCCCAACTAACTTCAGATTGTGTCCCCTTGTTCTTGTGTTCACTTTCCTATTAAAAACACTTCCCTCCTGAACCTTATTTAACCCTTTGACATATTTAAATGTTTCGATCATGTCCCCCCTTTTCCTTCTGTCCTCCAGACTCTACAGGATGAGTTCATGAAGTCTTTCCTGATACGTTTTATGCTTAAGACCTTCCACCATTCTTGTAGCCCGTCTTTGGACCCGTTCAATTTTGTCAATATCTTTTTGTAGGTGAGGTCTCCAGATCTGGACACAGTATTCCAAATGGGGTCTCACCAGCGCTCTATACAGTGGGATCACAATCTCCCTCTTCCTGCTTGTTATACCTCTAGCTATGCAGCCAAGCATCCTACTTGCTTTTCCTACCGCCTGACCACACTGCTCACCCATTTTGAGACTGTCAGAAATCACGACCCCTAAATCCTTCTCTTCTCAATCATCATCATCCCCCTTTAACGACCCCACAATCCCTTGCAGGGTAGAGTCTGGGCAACTGAATGGAGCTAGTAGAGTATTTAATGGCCAGATGCCCTTCCTGTTGTTGATGAGGAGTTTTCTTCAGCAGATATGTTCTCATTGTGCCCAGAGAGAGAAATATCTGCCGCTACCTAGGATTGAACTCACAGCCTCCAGATTATGAGGCGAGAGCTCAACCTCTAGGCCACCACAACACTCCTGACACAAGTCACAATAGCCCACAAAATTCAGGAAAGGAAAAAAAAAGAAAGACCCATTTTCACCCCCAACTGGTTGGTTTTCTGCCCAAGCTACTAGGGTGCCAAACTCACATGCCGATATCCATGGAAAGTTCCGACAAAAGGCAGGGGCCTTGGCCCAGGAATTCCCAACTTCTTAAAGAAATTATACGGCCAGATCCCATAACTGAAAAAAACCCACAAAAGAATATCAGCAGGATAACCAGGCAGGACAAGAAGCAAGTGATGGAAATTAAAGAAGGGGAGAAGCAACCTAGAACTAAGGTGAAATTTCCTGACAGTCAGAACAATTACTCAGTGGGACAACTTGCCACCAGAAGTTGTGAATGCTCCATCACTGGAAGAGATTGGAATTTGACTAGAAGACCTCCAAGGTCCCTTCCAACTCCGTTACTCTAAATTCCTAATGTCAGAGAGATCTGAATAAGGAAAGTTTGGCAAGTGGAGAAGACCAGAAGATCCACCATCCCCACCTTGAAGGACAGTAAAGATGTCCTAGAAGTACAGAATGGGGAAGATGACCTCCATAGAGCTATGCGGAAACTGTTTGCTAGATAAAAGGGGCTAAAACTTTCAGTCCAGAAATGAAGTTTGCACTCGGTAGGTATTCCAGCAAACAACTCCCTCTTATATAAGGAGGCAGTCCAGCACAATAACACCTGCAATGACCTTTTATCACAATTGATCTCCATAAAAGTAAACTTAGCCTCTGCGTGCAGTTGATTCCCTGGCCCAGTCTTGTCAAGGGGACTGGCATAGGGAGAGTGACATGGGTAGCTATTAATTAACCCCACAGGGTGAGTTTCACTTGTGCCGGGCTGGATTGTGCCAGCAGCTGGATACTGCAAACACTGCAGTTTTTTGTTGCCTATTTTTCATGCTGCTCAAAGTCTCTTGGAGGAAAACAAGAGGGACATGTCGGAAAGGAGAGAGGAGAGCAAAGCAGGGAAGGGAAGGAAATTTAAGAGAGTAGAAGAGAAAAAAGAAGAGAGAAGAGTGCAGAAGAGAAGAGACAGTAGAGTAGAGTTGGAGAAAGTAGAAGAGAAGAGAGAAGAAGAGACAGTAGAGTAGTGTACAGTAGAGTAGAGTAAAGAAGAGACAGTAGAGTAGAAGGGAGTAGAAGAGAGAAAAGTAGAAGAGTGGAGAAAATAAGATAAGATAAAAGATAAAAGAAGAGACAGTAGAGTAAAGTAGAAGAGAAGAGACAGTAGAGTAGAGTTGAAGAGCGTAGAAGAGAAGAGAGAAGAGGAGACAGTAGAGTAGTGTAGAGTAGAGAAGAGAAGAGACAGTAGAGTAGAAGGGAGTAGAAGAGAAGAGAGAAAAGTAGAAGAGTGGAGAAAATAAGATAAGATAAAAGATAAAAGAGACAGTAGAGTAGAGTTGAAGAGAGTAGAAGAGAAGAGAGAAGAGTAAAGAAGAGACAGTAGAGTAGAAGGGAGTAGAAGAGAGAAAAGTAGAAGAGTGGAGAAAATAAGATAAGATAAAAGATAAAAGAAGAGACAGTAGAATAAAGTAGAAGTGAAGAGAAAAAAACAGTAGAGTAGAGAAGAGAAGAGAAAAGAGAAAGTAGAGTACAGTAGAAGAGAGTAGGGTCCAGCAGAAAAGGAGAAGAGAGTAGAGTATAAGAGAAAAGAACAGAACAGAAGAAAAAGAGGGAGAGCAGAAGAGGAAAAGAATGGAAAGAAGGGGGAAGAGGAGAGGAGATAAAGGAAGACGCCCCCCAAAATCAAATTAAATCACAAATGAACAGAACTGCAAACAAATAACCGGCCCGACGTTTGCGCTTTTACGCACCGAGCGCTCTAATCCCGTCCCCTCTAAGCCTCTGCCCGGCAACTCCGGGGAGGGGCTCCCCCCGTTTTG
Source organism: Erythrolamprus reginae (assembly GCF_031021105.1). Classification (NCBI taxonomy): domain Eukaryota; kingdom Metazoa; phylum Chordata; class Lepidosauria; order Squamata; family Dipsadidae; genus Erythrolamprus; species Erythrolamprus reginae. The sequence continues at coordinate 53,749,833 of NC_091958.1, forward strand.
CTCCCCCCGGCACTCCCCGGCCCCCACCTACAGCACCAGCAGGCCCAGGAGGAGCAGGGCGAGCGCCCAGGTTTCCAGCGGCAAGCCGAGGATCGCGTCTTCCATGGCGAGCGTGGCTGCGGAGCTTCCAGAGAACTTGGCAACTTTTGAGCCGGGGCTGGAAGTTCCCGGGAGGTTTTGTAGCCGCCCTCGGAGAGAGAGGAGTCAAGCCCGGGACTCCTCCTCGGGATGGCCTCCTGGGGCCACTCCCCGGGAGGATTTCATATAACCTAGTCTGCCCGGCCACGCAGGATTGCTGGAGAGGCTCGCTCCTTCTCCCCCTCCTCCATCAACATCACCCTTTCTCCTTCTTTCTCTGTTTCCTCTCCTCTCTTCCCTTCCTGTCTCCTCCACCATCATTCCTCCTCCTCCTCATCCATTGTCTTTCTCCTTCTCTCTTCCCTTCCTGTATTTCTCCACCACTGTCCCTTCTCCTCCACCATCATTCCTCTCCTTCTCCTTCATTCTCTTTCTCCTCTCTTCCCTTCCTATCTCCTTCTCCTCCACCATCATTCCTTCTCTTTCTCATTCCTTCTTTCTCTTTCTCTTCTCTTCCCTTTCTATCTTTCTCCACCACTGTTCCTTCTCCTCCACCATCATTCCTTCTCTTTCTCATTCCTTCTCTTTCTCTTTCTTCTCTCTTCCCTTCCTATCTCTTTCTCCTCCACCATCAATTCTTCTTTCTCATTCCTTCTCTTTCTCTTTCTCCTCTCTTCCCTTTCTATCTCCTTCTCCGCCACTGTTCCTTCTCCTCCACCATCATTTCTTCTCTTTCTCATTCCTTCTCTTTCTTTCTCCTCTCTTCCCTTCCTGTCTCCTTCTCCACCACCATTCCTTCTCCTCCTCCTTCATTCTCTTTCTCCTCTCTTCCCTTCCTGTCTCCTCCACCACCATTCCTTCCCCTCTAATTTCTCCCCCTCCCCCTCCAGCACCACCATCCTTCCTTCTCATTCTCCTCTTCCTCCTCCAGCATTTATTCTCTCTCCTCCTCCTCCTCTATTTTTTTCTGGAATTTTGCACCAAGTAGAAAGAGGTTCTCTCCCTTTTCTGGGACCCCCTTTTTACCCTCTCCCTTTGCACCCTGGACTAAGCAAGGCATCCCTCTTTTCATCCATGTTTCGCTTGGATCAGTTTGGCTCTTCACCAATGTAGCTGCCTCTGATTGTGAAGCAACTCTACTCTCTTGATGCTTGATGTGTCTGTTCCCTGTCTGCAGGAGATCAATTCTTCCAGAGCTTCTCACCTTTTGCATCTTCCCCACAGCTGGAAATCCCAACCTCTGGCAGGTGTCTTGGTAGGAAGAAGCTGGTTTTGGAAGAAGGCTGTGAGCTGGAAGCTTCAATCCCTACCATGGAACAATGGCTGCAGAAGCTGATTGGGAGTTAGTTAGTTAGTTAGTTAGTTAGTTAGTTAGTTAGTTAGTTTGTTTGTTTACTTACTTACTTACTTACTTACTTACTTACTTACTTACTTACTTACTTACTTACTTACTTACTTATTTATTGGATTTGTATGTCGCCCCTCTCTGGAGACTCAGGGCGGCTAACAGCAATAATAAAACAGCATATAATAATAATCCAATACTAAAAACAGTTAAAAACCCATTATTATAAAAACCAAACATACATACAGACATACCATGCATAAAATTGTAAAGGCCTAGGGGGAAAGAATATCTCAATTCCCCCATGCCTGCGGCAGAGGTGGGTTTTAAGCAGCTTACGAAAGGCAATGAGGTTGGGGGCAATTCTAATCTCTGCGGGGAGTTGGTTCCAGAGGGCCAGGGCCACCACAGAGAAGGCTCTTCCCCTGGGTCCAGCCAAGCAACATTGTTTAGTTGACGGGACCCGTAGAAGGCCCACTCTGTAGGACCTAACTGGTCTCTGGGATTCGTGCAGCAGAAGGCGGTCCCTGAGTTGCTGAAAATGGCAAAACTGACTCCTTTGTTTAAAGAAAAGAACAGAAGCACTTCTGTTGCCACATGGAAACCGCTCCTGAACTTCTTGCTTGGTGTGCAATAGAATGAAACTCTGGGTTTTGCAGATTTGAGGGATAGATCTGTATAGAAACGAAGTCTTCATGCTACTATGGAAAAAAGCTGTGATTTGATGCCGATGCCTTATTTTAATGTATCTGAGAGTTGGAAGTCAATGTTTGTCTCCCTCCTCCTAATTTTTCCAACTTCCCTTGCCCCTTCTCTTCTATTCACGTTTGTATTTTGTTATTTTATAGTACTGTATAACTTAACAAAAATATTTTTAAAAAGAACAGGAAAGGTGTGAGCTGTCCAGTAGTCCAGTACTGAAAAGGCTTGCCAAAGAGAAGTGGGCTCTCCATTGGATCAGCCAGTTTATCTCTCTCTCTCTCTTTCACTCACTCATATCTCTATGTATGTATGTATGTATGTATGTATGTATGTATGTATGTATCTATCTATCTATCTATCTATCTATCTATCTATCTATCTATCTATCTATCTATCTATCTATCTATCTATCATCTATCTATCTATCTATCTATCTATCTACCCAGGGCCGGAAAAGGTGAGGAGAAGCCTCTGTGGGGACTCTCCAGGAATCTCCTGGGAGGAAACAGGGCTGGAAAAGGCAGGGAGAAGCCTCCGTGGGACCTCTCCAGGAATCTCCTGGGAGGAAACAGGGCCGGAAAAGACAGGGAGAACCCTCCGTGGGGCCTCCCCAGGAATTTCCTGGGAGGAAACAGGGCCAGAAATGGCGGGGAGAAGCCTCCATGGGGCCTCTCTAGGAATCTCCTGGGAGGAAACAGGGCCTCCACCCTCCCTGTGGTTTCCCCAATCGCATGCATTATTTGCTTTTACATTGATTTCTATGGGGAAAATTGCTTCTTCTTACCAATTTTTCTACTTAAGAACCTGGGCAAGGAACGAATTAGGTTCGTAAGTAGAGGTACCACTGTATCTAAACAGCACCTGTTTTCTTCATTTTTTTGCTTTGTTTTTGTTCTGCAACACACTAAGAAATTTTATTATGGGGCATCTTTGTTTTTATCCAAAACTTTCTGGAAATCTCGAGCGTCAACTTATTTTTGTTCTGTAGGCAACAAAACAGGTGGTTTTATATATTGATTTATCTTATATCTCTATCCCTATCTACCTATCTACCTATCTACCTATCTACCTATCTACCTATCTACCTATCTACCTATCTACCTATCTACCTATCTACCTATCTACCTATCTACCTATCTACCTATCTACCTATCTACCTATCTACCTATCTACCTATCTACCTATCTACCTATCTATCTATCTATCTATCTATCTATCTATCTATCTATCTATCTAATCTATCTAATCTATCTATCCTGTATCTATCTAATCAATCCCACTATATCTATCTATCTATCTATCTATCTATCTATCTATCTATCTATCTATCTATCTATCATCTATCTATCTATCTATCTATCTATCTATCTATCTATCTATCTATCTATCTATCTAATCTGTATCTATCTAATCAATCCCACTATATCTATCTATGTATCTATGTATCTATGTATCTATGTATCTATGTATCTATCTATCTATCTATCTATCTATCTATCTATCTATCTATCTATCTATCTATCTATCTATCTATCTAATCTGTATCTATCTAATCAATCCCACTATATCTATCTATGTATCTATGTATCTATCTATGTATCTATCTATGTGTCTGTCTGTCTTTCTTTCTATCTATCTATCATCTATCTATCTATCTATCTATCTATCTATCTATCATCTATCTATCTATCTATCTATCTATCTATCTAATCTGTATCTATCTAATCAATCCCACTATATCTATCTATGTATCTATGTATCTATCTATGTATCTATCTATGTGTCTGTCTGTCTTTCTTTCTATCTATCTATCATCTATCTATCTATCTATCTATCTATCTATCTATCATCTATCTATCTATCTATCTATCTATCTATCTATCTATCTATCTATCTATCTATCTATCATCTATCTGCCAATGTTTATTCCCAAGGTTCAGAAGGTAAAAAAATGAAATAAAAATGTGTGGCCCAATCAATATTCTGCACCCTTTATAAATTTATGCAAATCAGACAGTAGGAACGATCTATTTGGGATGATTTATTCTGCCAGGATGGAGCTTTATATGTAATTTTCCCAGGGCCTTTTCTGGGATGAGAAAGAAGGCTGAACAGCCATTCATAACCAAAGAATGATTGAGTTGATGTCTCGTCTTCTCTTTTCTCTGGAAGTTTGATGTCCAGGAGCCAATCATGGCCACTCCGGATCCTCTCCTCATGAAAGTCTCCTCCATCATGAGTATGGGGAAAAAATATTCTAAAAGAACTAAATATCTAAAGACGCATATAACGACAGCCGCTAGAATACCCTATGCTCAATTCTGGAAAAATAAAATGATACCATCAGAAAACAATACAATTGATAAAATATATAAATGCACTGAAAATGACCATTGAAATCAAGGGAATAAGGGATTCAGAATATTACGATACTTGGAATTTATGGTACAAGTGGATGGAGAATAGAAATACTGTACTGTAAAGTATAGTGATATAATGTGTAATGGCATACAAAAACAGATAAGCATATGTAACACAATGAATACTATGTAAAGGTAAATATAAACGGATAGGTATATAAATGCAAATACAGTGGTACCTCTACCTAAGAACGCCTCTACTTACGAATTTGTCTAGATAAGAACCGGGTGTCCAAGATTTTTTTGCCTCTTCTCAAGAACCATTTTCCACTTACAAACCCGACCCTCCAAAACTGTAACCGGAGAAGACAGGGAGAAGCCTCCATGGGGCCTCTCTAGGAATCTCCTGGGAGGAAACTGGGCTGGAAAAGGCGGGGAGAAGCCTCTGTGGGGCCTCTCTAGGAATCTCCTGGGAGGAAACAGGGCTGGAAAAGGTAGGAAGAGGCCTCCATGGGGCCTCTCTAGAAATCTCCTTGGAGAAACAGGGCCAGAAAAGGTGGGGAGAAGCCTCTGTGGGGCCTTTCCAGGAATCTCCTGGGAGGAAACAGGGCCTCCACCCTCCCTGTGGTTTCCCCAATTGCTTGCATTATTTGCTTTAACATTGATTTTAAATCGCTTCTTCTTGCGAACTTTTCTACTTAAGAACCTGGACATGGAACAAATTAAGTTTGTAAGTAGAGGTACCACTGTATTACGATACTTGGGATTTATGCTACAAGTGGATGGAGAATAGAAATAAGGTATAATGATATAATGGGTAACGGCATACAAAAACAGATTAGCATATATAACACAATAAATACTATGTAAACCTAAATATAAATGGATCGGTATGCAAATGAAAATATATTGTATGTAAAGATGGAAACATGAGAAATATAATGAAATGGGTAAGATCTGTTTTTAAAAAAAGATATTGTGATGTATATATATTTTATTTTGTAAAACTCAATAAATAAAACTTTTTTTTTTTAAAATGAAAGTCTCCTAACTCAGAGATTCCAGATCCCGTTTAATAACTGTCAGGGAGCGATCCACCAGGAAGGTTGCTGTGAATTATGAGCTGTAAAGTCAAGAGCTCTTTCATAAACCGACTCCCTTTAGACCAGTGTTTCTCAACCTTGAAGATGTGTAGACTTCAATTCCCAGAATTCCCCAGCCAGTGTTGCTGGCTGGGGAGTTCTGGGAGTTGAAGTCCACACATCTTCAAATGGCCAAGGTTGAGAAACACTGCTTTAGACCATAGTTAGAGGTGCATTGAAAACAGAATGATTGGATTGACAACCAGAATTACAATTAATGTGGGACCAGATTATCTCAGGGACCGCCTTCTGCTGCATGAATCCCAGCGATCAGTTAGGTCCCACAGAGTGGGTCTTCTCTGGGTCCTGTAAACTAAACAATGTCACTTGGCGGGACCCAGGGGAAGAGCCTTCTTTGTGGCGGCCCTGGCCCTCTGGAACCAACTCCCCCCAGAGATTAGAATTGCCCCCACCCTCCTTGCCTTTCGTAAGCTGCTTAAAACCCACCTCTGCCACCAGGCATGGGGGAACTGAGATACGGAGAAGGGCGGCATACAAATCCAATAAATAGATAGATAGATAGATAGATAGATAGATAGATAGATAGATGATAGATAGATAGATGATAGATGATAGATAGATAGATAGATGATAGATGATAGATAGATAGATAGATAGATAGATAGATAGATAGATAGATAATTATTTCACCAATATGGTGGGTGCCTTAGAGCTTGGGTTTGAGTGGAGAGCTGGACCTGCCACTCATTGTGGCCAAAGATGACCAGAGGTAGAATAATTGCAGGATCTTCTGTCCTATTGTCACCATGGAAGGAAATAAGACCTGAATCTGGCTAACGGGTATCAAAATATTACACGGGGAAAAACCATCTACATACATATACCCGCGAAAATCTATGAAAACACACACACACACACACACACACATATTTGTGTGGCTTGGTGCCAGGATCCCTAAGCTCTTGGCTGTTGTTTTTTTTAAACAGGAAGAAAAAGTCTGAATGTAGAACTACTCCGCAGCTCCGCAGTTGCTAAGCCATTTTAAATTGTCATTTTCTCCAGAATAGTTAATGCAGATTACGAGTGTAGATCATAAAAGGCTGAGCACACAGGGCTGCAGACACTGAATGTCACACAATGATAAATGGGCTATTTAATCATCGGTGTGCACACACAACACACACACACATCTGCGTTCCAAGCCTTGATTTGCATGCAGTGGAATAGTCTTCTTGTCGCAGGTTTTTCTTGGGACTGAACAGTTCTGGTTCTTAAAATATAGTGTATCATGAAGGGATGATTGTAGGTTCAGTTCCTTTTGGTTGATCACTTGGTTGACTATCTTCTCCTTCTTTTTTCCTCAACCATCATTCTTTCTCCTCCTCCTTTCCTCCTCCTCCTCTTCTTTCTTCTTCTTCTTCTTCCTCCTCCTCCTCCTCTCCTTTTTCTCCTCCTCCTCTCCTTCCTTCTCCTTCTCCTTCCTCCTCTCCTTTTTCTCCTCCTCCTCTTCTTTCTTCTTCTTCTTCCTCCTCCTCCTTAGTAATTATCAAGTGGATTCTCCAGGTTTCTAGAGCAGCGCCTTAGCCACTAGACCCAACTGGCTCATCTCACCTGGTAATGTGATGCACAAAACTGGGCTTTCTCCTCTGCTTTTACATCTGCCCAGTTTATGTTTGACCTCCCCGGGCTGCCCTTGAACCAAACCTTTGAAATGGGGAGAAGAGAGTGACGTTGGGCCAAAACTCACCCTGTTGACTCTGTGGTCAATCAAGAAAGCAGATTCCAGTGAAGACAGGACCCGGGAGCCTTGCTTAAGCAGAGAGTGTGATGCAACCACCCAGCAATTAAATCCAGCTCTTTTCATTTGTTTTCACTTAAAGGATTAGCAATTGCCACCCAGCTGCAAACGGGTTTCACAACGGGAAGCCTCTGGCACGCAAGGGGTTCGTTTATTTACTTGTGGGCGTCTCCAGTTTTTAAAGAACATCTGAAAGAGGAGGGAGGGAGAAGAGAGGAGGGGGAGGGAGAGAGAGAGGGGGGGAGAGAGAAGAGAGAGAGGGAGAGAGAGGAAGGAGAGAAAAGAGAGAGAAGAGAAAGGAAAAAGAGAGAGGGAGGAGAGAGAGGAGAGAGTGGGGAGAGAGAGGAAGGAGAGAAAAGAGAGAGAAGAGAGAGGAAAGAGAGAGAGGGAGGGAGAGAGAGAGAGAAGAGGGGGAGAGAGGGAGGGAGGAGGGAAAGGGAGAGAGAGGGGAGAGAGAGAGGAAGGAGAGAGGGCAGGAGGGAGAGAGAGAAAGCAGAGGGGGAGAAAGGGAGGGAGAAGAGAGGAAGGAGAGACAGAAGAGAGAGCGGTGAGAGAGAAAGAAGAAAGAGTGGGAAGATAGAAAGAAGAGTAAGAGGGGAGAGAGGGAAGGACCGAGAGAGAAGAGAGGGAGAGAGAGGGAACTAATCAATGACAGAAGCACCTAGAAATAAGGAGAAATTTCCTGACAGTGAGAACAATTAAACAGTGGAAGAACTTGCCACCAGAAGTTGTGGATGCTCCATCACTGAAGTTTTCAAGAAGATGTTGGGCAACCATTTGTCTGAAATGGTATAAGGCAATGATGGCAAACCTTTTTTTCATCGGGTGACCAAAGAGTATGTATACACGCTATCACACATGCGCGAGTGCCCACACCTGTAATTCAATGCCTGGGAAGGGTGGAAACAGCTTCCCCTATCCCCTGGAGGCCCTCTGGAGGCCGGAAACGGCTGTTTCCCAACTTCTGGTGGGCCCAGTAGTCTTGTGTTTCGCCCTCCACAGGCTCCAAAGGCTTCCCTGGAGCCAGGGGAGGGTAAAAATGCCCCCGGAGGCTCTCTGGAAGACAAAAACAGAGTGGGCCTTCTCCGGGTCCTGTCAACTAAACAATGTCGGTTGGCGGGCCCCAGGGGAAGAGCCTTCTCCATGGCGGCCCCGACTCTCTGGAACCAACTCCCCCCAGAGATTAGAGCTGCCCCTACTCTCCCTGCCTTCCGTAAACTCCTTAAAACCCACCTTTGTCGTCAGGCATGGGGGAACTGAAACACCTCCCCCGGGCATGTACAATTTATGCATGGTATGTTTGTGTGTGTGTTTGTTAGGAAAATGGGGTTCTTTTTAAAATATTTTAAAGTTATTTGGATTTGTTATGAAGTGTTGTGTCTTGTTGTGAGCCGCCCCGAGTCTGTGGAGAGGGGCGGCATACAAATCTAAATAATAAATAAAATAATAAATAAATAAAAACACCCCCCCAGAGCCTCTGTGCAAACCAAAAATCAGCTGGCTGGCACATACATGCACGTTGGAGCTGAGCTAGGGCAATGGCTCGTGTGCCAACAGGTATGTCTCCGCATGTCACCTGTGACACCTGTGCCATGGGTTCACCATCACTGGTATAAGGTCTCCTCTTTGAGCAGGGGGTTAGACTAGAAGACCTCCAAGGTCCCTTTTCAATCCTGTTATTCTCTTTCACCCATTTCTGCTCACAAAGAACATTGTAAAAGAAAGACATAATGCTCCTTGCTAGCACCTATAAAACAAGATGGATCTTTGATCACTCCTTCTGTGGCTTCTCATTCCGCATTTCATAATTTTGAACTTTATGGCAATTCTTTACGGCGATATTTTAGAACCACGGTTAATATTTAATATCTTGCGAGCCCGGCTGGGACTTTATGGAGGAGAAGAGGGCGGGTGATAAATGTTTTAAATTAAAAGGTGGGAAGGCGGAAAGGATCGGACACCGATGAACTCCAAAATCCGCTGAGCTGCAACTCATTGCATCGCTCGTCCTGGCCGGGAATGATGGAGGTTGGAGTTGAACATCTTTGACATTCTCTCGTGCCCTTAAAATAAATCAAGAACCATAAATAATCATGCCTCTGCATTTTGTGCAGGAAGCAGCCAGGAGGCGTCGCGAATTCTACCACGGTTGCGAGAATTTGTGACGTAAAATCTCTTTTAAAAAGAAGTACTTTAAAATAATAAAATAATCCTCACAACCATTTGTTTAGTGACTGCATGAAGTTAGGTCCCACAGAGTTGTGAGCCACGCCGAGTCCTCAGAGAGGGGCGGCATACAAATTCAATAGATAGATCAATAGATAGATGGATGGATGGATAGATAGATGGATGGATAGATGGATGGGGAGGTAGGTAGGTAGGTAGATAGATAGATAGATAGATAGATAGATAGATTAGATAGATGATAGATAGATAGATAGAAGATAGACAGATAGATGGATGGATGGATGGATGGATGGATGGATGGGGAGGTACGTAGGTAGGTAGGTAGGTAGATAGATATATGGATGGATGGATGGATGGATGGGGAGTTACGTAGGTAGGTAGGTAGATAGATGGATGATAGATGATGATAGATAGATAGATAGATAGATCGATAGATAGATCGATAGATATAGATAGATAGATAGATAGATGATAGATAGATAGATAGATAGATGATAGATAGATAGATATAGATAGATAGATAGATATAGCTAGATAGATGATAGATAGATAGATGATAGATGATAGATGATAGATAGATAGATAGATAGATAGATAGATATAGATAGATAGATAGATGATAGATAGATAGATAGATATAGATAGATAGATATAGATAGATAGATAGATATAGATAGATGATAGATAGATAGATGATAGATAGATAGATAAAGATAGATAGATAGATAGATAGATGATAGATAGATAGATATAGATAGATAGATATAGATAGATAGATATAGATAGATAGATGATAGATAGATAGATAGATGATAGATGATAGATAGATAGATAGATAGATATAGATAGATAGATACATAGTGATAGAGAAATAGATATATGATAGAGATAGATAGATAGATAGATAGATAGATAGATATAGATAGATAGATAGATATAGATAGATAGATAGATAGATGGATAGATAGATAGATGATAGATAGATAGATATAGATAGATAGATATAGATAGATAGATGATAGATAGATAGATGATAGATGATAGATAGATAGATATAGATAGATAGATACATAGTGATAGAGAAATAGATATATGATAGAGATAGATAGATAGATAGATAGATAGATAGATATAGATAGATAGATATAGATAGATAGATGGATAGATAGATAGAAAGATAGATATTCTGCAGTTCGATATATAGTATCTGACACATTTCCAAATTTCCAGGGTACTAAATAAGCTAAAACCCAACTCTACGTGAAATATTTGTCTCTGGAATTGAAAGAGAAGAAGATTCCCTCCAGTGTCTGAAACCTATTTAAATCCCCCCCCCCCGAAAGAAATGTCATCCCTTCACATTTGGCTTCTCTCTTCATTAGGGGTCCTGTTTATCCGATTTGCATATCCAGCTGAGTTGGTGCTGCCTGACTCAATTTATTCCCTGTGCAGAACAGAGCGGGTTACCAAACAAGAAAAGGAGACGTTAGAATAGAAGTCGAGAAATGTGATAAAGACAGCAGAAAAGGGAGAGGGGAATGTCCCCGAGACATTCAAAATAGGAAGGAAGGGGAAAATAAAAATATCGCTCTTAATAAATGATAAACATGCAGGAGCAGACATTCCTGGAAATAAATCATCTTTTTTCATAAGATATGGATGCGAAAGAAGTTGTTGGATGGTCTCCAAGCAGGGAGACAATGCTATAATTATGGAGTGATCTATTCCTCTTAATAGCCTGTCTACTTTTAAGGTAAAAATCAGACTCCTTTTTCCCCCCTTGTTCGATATTCCTCAAATCCCGAATCCTCAATCTGAGTATTGCATTGGCTGTTCTGTGTTAGCAAAAACTTCAGGAGAGAAGGATTTAGGGGTCGTGATTTCCGACAGTCTCAAAATGGGTGAGCAGTGCGGTCAGGCGGTAGGGAAAGCGAGCAGAATGCTTGGCTGCATAGCTAGAGGTATCACAAGCAGGGATATATATAGAGCGCTGGTGAGACTACATTTGGAATACTGTGTTCAGTTCTGGAGACCTCACCTACAAAAAGATATTGATAAAATTGAACAGGTCCAAAGACGGGCTACAAAAATGGTGGAAGGTCTTAAGCATAAAACTTATCAGGAAAGACTTCATGAAGTCCATCTGTAGAGTCTGGAGGACAGAAGGAAAAGGGGGGACATGATCGAAACATTTAAATATGTTAAAGGGTTAAATAAGATTTAGGAGGGAAATGCTTTTAATAGGAAAGCGAACACAAGAACGAGGGGGCACAATCTGAGGTTAGTTGGGGGAAAGATCAGAAGCAGCGTGAGAAAATATTATTTGACTGAAAGAGGAGTAGATGCTTGGAACAAACTTCCAGCAGACGTGGCTGGCAAATCCACGGGAACTGAATGTAAACATGCCTGGGATAAACATAGACCCATCCTAAGATAAAATACAGGAAATAGTATAAGGGCAGACTAGATGGACCATGAGGTCTTTCTCTGCCGTCAATCTTCTGTGTTTCTGTGTTTCTAAAAGGCAGAGACCATCAACCAGAATCAGAAGACGATAAAGCCAAACCACAAAACTCAGGAGAAGTAAATAGTTAAAACAACGGAAGAATGGGTATTTGTTCTTGTTCTGCCCTCAGGTGGTCTCACATCACCCGTTGTCCTTCTCTTTGCTCAGGATGTCTGGACTAACGAAGAGAAAGATTAGGGGTGACACGTTAGATGTCTTCCAGTATTGGAGCAGCTGCTGCATAAGAGAACAAGGGCTGACGGTTCTCTAAAGCAGGGACCATCATATTCATAATTATATATCCCATGGACCCTCATTCATAATTTTAAAATCCTTGTGTGTCCCATCACACTTGGCCAATAAAGAATTCTATTCTATTCTATTCTGAATTCTATTCTGAATTCTATTCTGAATTCTATTCTGAATTCTATTCTGAATTCTATTCTGAATTCTATTCTGAATTCTATTCTGAATTCTATTCTGTTCTGTTCTATTCTATTCTATTCTATTATATTCTGAATTCTATTATATTCTGAATTCTATTCCATTCTGAATTCTATTCTATTCTAAATTCTATTCTATTCTAAATTCTATTCTATTCTGAATTCTATTCTATTCTATTCTGAATTCTATTCTATTCTATTCTGAATTCAATTCTATTCTGAATTCAATTCTATTCTGAATTCAATTCTATTCTGAATTCTATTCCATTCTGAATTCTATTCTATTCTGAATTCTATTCTATTCTGAATTCCATTCCATTCTATTCCATTCCATTCCCAATTTCATTCTATTCTATTCTATTCTGTTCCATTCAGGAAGAAAGATGTGTGGCATCTGTTGGCCAACTAATAAAATAATAATAATAATAAAGGCAGGCTACAAATACAGACTTCGATGCAAATAGTTGCACTGCGTCCGTATTGCATTCGCTCAGCAGAGCAAAGGGAAGATATTTCGCAATTCACAGAATTGTCCTATTTCCTCGACAGCTTCCGGTGAGTCACAGGGCCTTGTTTTGTGGCCTTGCAATCCTGCCGGCTGCATTGCCTCACCCTGGTGCCTTTCAGTCACAAGACCCGATTCAAGGAGCGGAAGAAGGAAGTGGTTTCTGCTTGTTTCGTAACTCTGGGAGATCCCTTTGCAGGGCTGCCCGATTGTCTGCCTCTCCCAGGGCCTTTTCATCACCCGGGCGTTAAGTCACAGACGGTAATAAAGCATGTGATCTGGTTGAAGTGATCTGCAAATCTGGAATGAGTTCTGAGGTCTTCTTGTGTAAGGTCAAAAGACATGACCTACTGGAGGAGAGAGAAAGAGAGACCAGCAGGTTGTAGCTGATAGGACTTTCACCTTAGGGAATTTTGAAACGTAGAGGATGAGAAGGAAAGGGATACTTCAGGTTGTGTCCATTCCAGACACAACTCTGGGGGCTTTCCACCTGAAAGTGCTGTAAAGGGACAATTTGAGGGGGTCATTTCATTAGCCAGCTTGGTAACACCATCAGTGCATGTGAGTGTGGGGTTTGGTCACTTTTTACATACAGTTCCCTGCCCTGCCAGTGTTGGGGGCATTGTCCTTAGGCTGCTGTTATTTAGATAGATAGATAGATAGATAGATAGATAGATAGATAGATAGATAGATAGATAGATAGGTAGGTAGGTAGGTAGGTAGGTCGATAGATAGATAGATAGATAGATAGATAGATAGATACATAGACAGATAGACAGAGAGAGACAGACAGACAGACAGACATAGATTGATAGATGATAGATAGATAGATAGATAGATAGATAGATGATAGGTAAGTAGGTAGGTAGGTAGGTAGGTAAGTAGGTAGATAGATAGATAGACAGACAGAGAGAGACAGACAGACATACATAGATAGATAGACTGATAGATGATAGATAGATAATTAGATAGATGATAGACAGACAGACATATGATAGACATATGATATATAGATAGATAGATATAGATAGATAAATAGATAGATAGAGAGAGAGAGAGAGAGAGAGAGAGAGAGAGACAGACAGACAGACATAGATAGATAGATAGATTGACAGATGATAGATAGATAATTAGATAGATGATAGACAGACAAACATATGATAGACATATGGTAGATAGATAGATAGATAGACAAATGTTAGATAAATAGATGATAGATTGACAGATGATAGATAGACAATTAGATGATATACAGGCAGAAACAGACATATGATAGATATACAGAAAAAGATAGACAAACAGACAGGCAAATGATGGATGGATGGATGGATGGATGGATGGATGGATAGATAGATAGATAGATAGACGAAGAGACAGACAGACAGATAGACAGACACACGGACACACAGACAGAGAGACAGGCATGAGGCCCTTGGTGCTCTCTGTCTTCTTGCAAACATTTCATTATCCAACTAGATAATATCACCAGGGCGTTGATAGGGATGCAAGACACCCATTGTTGATTGTAGGAGAGAGATCTGAGAGGATGGGATCCAGAACATCTGGGGGGACAGAAATGAACAAACACTTAGCCTGTAAAAATGCCGCTACTCTATGTAATGAAAAGGGTTTTTTTTGCAACCGTTGGCACCAGCTGTGTGAGCTGGGAACATATTCTGGAATTTAAACTTGCCAGTTTAAACGCTTAGTGCTCTTAGGCAAAACCAGGAGTCCTTTTGCTGTGTGGTTTGATGGGTACGATGTCCCATGGAATCGTTGCTTTTCATCCAAGAGGCTTTTCAGTTACAGGTTCGGTGGGCTCCATTCATTGTGAGAAAAAGGCATATAATTAAACGATGCGAAAACCAGATGCAGGAAGTGGCTCATCCTGAAAAGAAGAAATTGGCTAACAATGTACACAGGCTCAAAAAATTAAAAAAAAAAATACAATTATGCCTGCTTTCGATTCCTCCCAGGTTGCTGAAATCAGCCCAAAGCGACGCGTGAAGAGCCAAGGAAGGAGGAGGTGGGTGTTCGCTTCCCATCTCAAAAATTAGCCCAACCGACCTGGTTCTCTGGGGCAAAGAGTGATCAATGTTCCAATTAACCCTTGCCAGGCAGGTCTGGGCAAGTAATCTAGTTAGCACTAGATAGCCAGATGTGGCCAGAGGTGCCGGGCTCAACGCAGACGGTGGAATAATAAGTTTTTGCTGGATGCTTTGTTGATTTAGATAAATATTACCCACCGTTTGGTTATATTCAAGAGAATTAAATGGTGCTTTGTTTTCCCTGGAACCTAGAGTTTTGGAGTTCATTTATTTATTAGATTTGTATGCCGCCCTTCTCCAAAAACTTGGGGCGGCTCGCAGAATATATATAAAAGCAAAGCATACAGGACAAATCTAATAGATTATAAAAGTACAACTAAAAACCCTATGTATTACTCAGTCAGACAATCCAATCACACCATGCAACACATTTATTGGTCAGGGGGGCAAGGTCATAGGTGAGTCTTAAGACTCTTGCGGAAGGCGAGGAGGGTGGGGGCAGTATGAATCTCAGGGGGGAGCTGACTCCAGAGGGCCGGGGCCACCACAGAGAAGGCTCTTCCCCTAGGCCCCACCAAACGACATTGTCTGGTTGATGGGACCTGGAGAAGGCCGACTCTGTGGGACCTGACCGGCCGCTGGGATTTATGCGGCAGAAGGCGGTCCCGTACATAATCTGGTGCGATGCCCTGTAGCGTTTGTAGGCCATTACCAACACTTTGAATTGTGTCCGGAAACCAATCGGCAACCAATGCAGTCCGTGGAGTGTTGGAGAGACATGGGTATATCTAAGGAGACCTATGAATGCTCGCGGGGCTGCATTCTGCACGATTTGAAGTTTCCGAACACTCTTCAAAGGTAGCCCCATATAGAGAGCATTGCAGTAGTCGAACCTCGAGGTGATAAGAGCATGAGTGACTATGAGCAAGGACTCCCTATCCAGATAGGGCTGCTCAACAGTCAAGATGACTCTGTCTGTTTGTCTGTCTGTCTGTCCGTCTATCTACTGTTTGTCTGTCTACCACCCTACAACTATCTATCTATCCATCTATCCATCTATCCATCTATCCATCTATCCATCTATCCATCTATCCATCTATCCATCTATCCATCTATCCATCATCTATCTATCTATCTATCTATCTATCTATCTATCTATCTATCTATCTATCTATCTATCTATCTATCTATCTATCTACCTACCTACCTACCTACCTACCCACCTATCTACCTACTGTCTATCTATCTACTGTGTCTCTCTGTCTCTCTGTCTCTCTGTCTGTCTACCTATCTACTGTCTTTGTGTCCATCCATCCATCCATCCGTCCTTCCATCCACTTACACATTTAACTATATAATCAATAATCTAATATCTTAAGCATGTATTGCCTGCTGCATGTGTGTCTGCAGAAAGAACTCACACGTGCCATAGGTTCGCCATTGCAGCAGTAGTGGGTTGCTTCTGGTATGGTAGGCACATTGGTAGTGATTGGTGTGCCGTGCGCGCAGCTTTGGGTCTCTTGCGTGCGCATTGCATGAAAGCATGTTTTTGTTCCTGCGTGCATGCAACGGGGTTTATTCTCTTGTTTATCAATGCAGTTGCAGTCTCTATGCCCATCTAGCATTCAATCCATCCTTCCTTTCTGGAATGCTCAACGTGGGTGGCGAAAAAGAGTCTTTCCAGTAGGGGGCCTCCTTCTGACCACCTTGATGGATTACCTGCAGAAAATCTGGCCTGTCAATGACTTATAGCAAAACAGCGCACTCTGCTGGATCTTGCTCAGCAATGCAATAGTAGAGGAAGAAGTGCTAATATTTCTTTAAGGGTGGGGGGGAAGAGGGAGTGTAGCTTAATTTTTAAAATAGGGTGGTTGAGAGGTGTTTCGTTAACACCTCAAGAGGGTATTGAGCTCTGGAATGGAGCTCTATAATTTTGTCCATCTGACTGTCTGTCTACAGTATCTATCTATCTATCTATCTATCTATCTATCTATCTATCTATCTATCTATCTATCTATCTATCTATCTATCTATCTATCTATCTATCTATCTATCTCCCCTCCCTCCCCCTCTCCCCCCTCTATCTATCTATCTATCTATCTATCTATCTATCTATCTATCTATCTATCTATCTATCTAATCTATCTATCATCTATCTATCTATCTATCTATCTATCTATCTATCTATCTATCTATCTATCTCTCTCCCCTCCCTCCCCCTCTCCCCGCTCTATCTATCTATCTATCTATCTATCTATCTATCTATCTATCTATCTATCTATCTATCTATCTATCTATCTATCTATCTAATCTATCTACTGTATCTATCTATCTATCTATCTCTCTCTCCCTCTTTCTCTCCCCTCCCTCCCCTTCTCCCCCCTCTCTCTATCTCTATCTATCTATCTATCTATCTATCTATCTATCTATCTATCTATCTATCTATCTATCTATCTCCCCTCCCTCCCCCTCTCCCCGCTCTATCATCCTGCCTTCCGTAAACTCCTTAAAACCCACCTTTGCCGTCGGGCATGGGGAAACTAAACATCTCCCCCTGGGCACGTTGAAGTTATATATGGTATGCCTGTATGTGTGTATGTTAGTATTGGGGATTTTCTTAAACTTATAATATTTTAATTAATTGGATTGTATTGGATTGTTTTTCACTTGTTGTGAGCCGCCCCGAGTCTCGGAGAGGGGCGGCATACAAATCCAAATAATAAATAAATAAATAAATAAATCTATCTATCTATCTATCTATCTATCTATCTATCTATCTATCTATCTATCTATCTATCTATCTATCTAATCTATCTACTGTATCTATCTATCTACCTATCTCTCTCTCCCTCTTTCTCTCCCCTCCCTCCCCTTCTCCCCCCTCTCTCTATCTCTATCTATCTATCTATCTATCTATCTATCTATCTATCTATCTATCTATCTATCTCTCTCTCTCCCCTCCCTCCCCCTCTCCCCGCTCTATCTATCTATCTATCTATCTATCTATCTATCTATCTATCTATCTATCTATCTATCTATCTATCTATCTATCTATCTATCTACTTTATCCATCTATCTACTGTATCTATCTATCTACTGTATCTCTCTCCCTCCCTCACTCCCTATCTCCCTCCCTCCCTACTACCTGGGGGCTGCCCAATGCTGCTTAAAAAGGCCAGGAGGATAGGAGTGGTGCAAATCTCTGGAGGGAGTTGATTCCAAAAGGCTGGAGCTGCCACAGAGAAGGCTCTTTCACTAGGCTCCGCTAGCCGGCATTGCTTAGCTGATGGGACCTGGAGAAGTCCGACTCTGTAGGACTTGACCAGGCCACTGGGATACGTGAGGCTGTAATTACCTGAAGTAGCCCAAATCTTCACATAATACAAAACATTGAGATTCTGTTCTGTGCTTGGCATAAGGTGGATTGGAATCAATGGCAGTTCTTTGCTTCCTGTCCTAGATCATCCAATATTTCTGGCAGACCAGTGTTTAACTGAGCTGAGATGACCATCAAAGGTTTTTAGCCACCAAAGAAGAGCTTTCTCATCCACACGAGCGACTGACACTACATTGAGGGTACAGTGGAAGTGATGTGCCGGTGTCTGGAGTCTGGAGACTCAAACTCAACCCTGATAAGATGGAGTGGCTGTGGGTTTTGCCTCCCAAGGACAATCCCATCTGTCCGTCCATTACCCTGGGAGGGGAGAATCATTGACCCCCTCAGAGAGGGTCCACAACTTGGGCGTCCTCCTCGATCCACAGCTCACATTAGAGAACCATCTTTCAGCTGTGGCGAGGGGGGCGTTTGCCCAGGTTCGCCTGGTGCACCAGTTGCGGCCCTATTTGGACCGGGAGTCACTGCTCACAGTCACTCATGCCCTCATCACCTCGAGGCTCGACTACTGTAATGCTCTCTACATGGGGCTACCTTTGAAAAGTGTTCGGAAACTTCAGTTCGTGCAGAATGTAGCTGCGAGAGCAGTCATGGGCTTCCCCAGGTATGCCCATGTTACACCAACACTCCGCAGTCTGCATTGGTTGGCGATCAATTTCCGATCACAATTCAAAGTGTTGGTTATGACCTATAAAGCCCTTCATGGCATCGGACCAGAATATCTCCGAGACCGCCTTCTGCTGCACGAATCCCAGCGACCGATTAGGTCCCACAGAGTTGGCCTTCTCCAGGTCCCGTCAACTAAACAATGTCAGTTGGCAGGCTCCAGGGGAAGAGCCTTCTCTGTGGTGGCCCCGACTCTCTGGAACCAGCTCCCCCCAGAGATTAGAACTGCCCCTACCCTCCTTGCCTTTAGTAAACTCCTCAAAACCCACCTTTGTCGTCAGGCATATTTCCCCCCGGGCCTATATAATTTATGTATGGTATGTTTGTATGTATGTCTTTTTAATAATGGGGTTTTTAAATATTTTAAATTGTAAATTATTAGATTTGTCATGAACTGTTTTATTGTGTTGTGAGCCGCCCCGAGTCTATGGAGAGGGGCGGCATACAAATCTAATAAGTAAGTAAGTAAGTAAGTAAGTAAGTAAGTAAGTAAGTAAGTAAGTAAGTAAGTAAGTAAGTAAGTAAGTAAGTAAACAAACAAACAAACAAACAAACGAATAAATGAACAAACGAACAAACGAACAAATAAACAAATAAACAAATAAATAAATAATAAAAAATGACCTTGGTGATCAATCCAATGGTTAGAGCTGTTGCATACCAAGGCCTCATCTCTAATGCATGATGATGAGAGCAAAGGAATAAAATTTTATTTGGGTGTCTTAAGAATATCCAATTCTGCAGGGTTTCCATCAGCCTCTCTCTCCCAATTCGGTCGTAACTGAATAAACACAGCCAATAAAAACAGAATTACAGAGATGGATGTGGAATGGAAGAGCAGAAATTACTTTGTTAGTGTCAACGAGTTTTAAAAGGACCACTTCTGATATCTTCCATTTAAAATGTAAACAGGAGACGGGAAGGCTTTCTCAAGCAATTTCTCTTCTTTTGGGAAAAACACTTTCCACCAGCAGGTATCACCTCTTTCCATTATCAATTCTCTCTCTGGGGAAAAGGTGCCTGTTAAAAGTTCATTTCTTCTTTTATTATTATTATTATTCGCGGGTTGTTTTTTTTCCTGCACGCTATTCTTTCCAAACTATTTGCTTAAAGACAAGTGAGAGTTGTCCTAACTTGAAGAGCTGCATGGCTGGGTCCTTAATTCAAGTTGATGGGGAAAAAAATCTCCACTTCTGGGCAAAACATCCAGATAGCTTCCTTCCTTCCTTCCTTCCTTCCTTCCTTCCTTCCTTCCTTCCTTCCTTCCTTCCTTCCTTCCTTCCTTCCTTCCTTTCTTTCTTTCTTTCTTGATTGGATTTGTATGCCGCCCCTCTCAGGAGACTCGGGGCGGCTAACAACAGTAATAAAACAATGTACAATAATGATCCAATAAATACTAAAAATGATTAAAAAACCCATTAATATAAAAAACCAAACATACATACAGACATACCACACATGAAATTGTAAAGGCCCAGGGGAAAGAGCATCTCAATTCCCTCATGCCTGGCGGCAGAGGTGGGTTTTAAGGAGCTTACGAAAGGCAAGGAGGGTGGGGGCAATTCTAATCTCTGGGGGGAGTTGGTTCCAGAGGGCTGGGGCCACCACAGAGAAGGCTCTTCCCCTGGGTCCCGCCAAGTGGCATTGTTTAGTTGACGGGACCCGGAGAAGACCCACTCTGTGGACCTAACTGGTCGCTGGGATTTGTGCAGCAGAAGGTCCCTGAGATAATCTAGTCCGGTGCCATGAAGGGCTTTATAGGTCATAACTTATAGGTCTTGGCTGGGGGAAAAAAAGAAGAAGCTTTGACTGGTTTGGTCTTGATACAAAAAAAAAAGGGAACATTCAAAGAACCCATCCTAGATCTGAATGAATGAAATATTCCCATTGAATCCTTTGTTCTGTACAAAGTTGAATGTGCACAACAGCAGGTGAAACTGATTGTCCATCAGTGTTGCTTCCTAAGTGGACAGTTTCATTTCACAGAGGTTTGATTTACTTGGAGTTATATTGTGTTGTTTAAGTGTTCCCTTTTTTTTTTTTGAGCAGTACAGTGGTACCTCTACTTAAGAACGCCTCCACTTAAGACCTTTTCTAGATAAGAATCGGTGGCGCTTAAGGAGGCTTTGGCAGTCCAGAGCGAACAAAACATTTCAGTTCCCTCATGCCTGACGTCAGAGGTGGGTTTTAAGGAGTTTACGAAAGGCAAGGAGGGTGGGGGCAGTTCTAATCTCTGGGGGGAGCTGGTTCCAGAGGGTCGGGGCCGCCACAGAGAAGGCTCTTCCCCTGGGACCCGTGTTATGTGTTGTGTGAATGTTTTACTATTACTATAAAAATCAATTAACTTTTTTAATTTTTTTTTTAAAATGGATGCTTACTGAACTGCCCAAAACCGACAGAGTCATTGCTACCCAAGAGTTTTGAGACTGAAGGCGAGGCTTAGAGTGACAGGAGATGAAGCTTGGGCTTATCACCCTATTCCAGAGACAAGTGTCAATCAAGGCAGTGGTGCCATACCTATTCTCCTTTAGCCAAAAAAATTCAAAACTCAGCAACTGGCGAGAAAAATCTCGGGCATCCATCGCGCACAAATCTTGGGCACCCATCGCAGCAGCGTTCACGTCCTTAGCATTCAGGTAGTGCATTAAAGCGCATACTTTGCCCTTGGAGGGAAACGGAATGAGGACACTCATCTCTAACCTTCTCCACAACGCCAGTCGATGATCTACTGACCCCTGGCACTGCTCATTCTCTTCCGCTGGCTTCCCGCTACACGATAGTAATACCAACTTCCCCGCGAGAGCTACGTGCCTTGTAACTACTTTCTGGATAATCCTCGTATGTTCAGCTTTTCCCTTTTTCCTAAAAGTAAGGTCAGATCAAAGAACCTTGACAGCTTCCTTTGCCATGACCCAGAGTAATAGATGGGTTAGATCCTAAATAATTCCTTTATTTTGCCCCCTTTTGCGGAAAAATTATCCCACGTTTCTAATTTTAGTCGAGGGGAGCGAAGTTAAGGCTCGGTGACCTTCAGTATTTGCAAAGCAGTAAACCTAGTAAATCTTCCGAGATATTTCTGGGAGAGTAATATAACAGAGCGTGCAGGAGGAGGGAGATTGTGATCTGAGTACAGAAGGTTTGCTTCCCTTCCCGGTTATTTAATGATAGTGACAGCACATTTTTCTTTCCCCTTTTTAACTAAGGTTGGTTAGGAGAAGGAAAATAAATAAATAAAAGAGGACCAGGAGTGAAATTACATGTAAAAGGATGCTGGGCTCAGTTGTAGAAGTGCCATTGCTCTTGGTCCAAAACAGATCAGAAGTTTTGGGAAAATAAAAGTTCTTTTTCTCTCTCTCTCTCCATCGTAGTGTTTTGCTTCAGCAGCTCTTGCCCAACCGATCAATACAATGAAATAATTACGCTTACCTGTTCAGCTCTGAAGTCCAGCCGAATTCGAGTGATGAAGTGTTGTAATTTCTTCTAAAAATACACAACTTAATTAAGACCCATCGGATAGATCCAACTCGGCCCTATTCATCCGTAAGGGGGGAGGGATCATTAAACCCACGTCTCTAAGGCCTGGGGAAGCCATGGATGAAGAGCTGAGCGAAATGGCACCTTCAATCTAGAGCCGTCCTTATTTCTTACGTCCCTCGGGGTCCGTTTTATTTAATCAGGGGGAAAAGGCCTTTGTGCCTTGGCTGGTTGATCTCCCTGTCTAACTCTTTACATCTGTCATCCTAAATGTCAGCCTTTGTGTAGCTATTGTGGGATGGGAGACCAGCAGGGTGAATTTGAGGCCAATCACAAGGAGACAGTGAGTTCTAGTCCCACCTCAGTCATGAAAGCTGGCTGGGCGACCTGGGACCAATGACCAGGAGACAGTGAATTCTAGCTCTGCCTTAGTCATGAAAGCTGGCTGGGCGACCTGGGACCAATGACCAGGAGACAGTGAATTCTAGCTCTGCCTTAGTCATGAAAGCTGGCTGGGCGACCTGGGACCAATGACCAGGAGACAGTGAATTCTAGCTCTGCCTTAGTCATGAAAGCTGGCTGGGTGACCTGGGACCAATGACCAGGAGACAGTGAATTCTAGCTCTGCCTTAGTCATGAAAGCTGGCTGGGCGACCTGGGACCAATGACCAGGAGACAGTGAATTCTAGCTCTGCCTTAGTCATGAAAGCTGGCTGGGCGACCTGGGACCAATGACCAGGAGACAGTGAATTCTAGCTCTGCCTTAGTCATGAAAGCTGGCTGGGTGACTTTGGGTTCTTGTGGTTTGCAAAAAGAGGAGGAGGAAGATGGGTTGGGATACATTCACCGCCTTGAGTTGTTTATAAAAAAATAATAAAGGTGAGTCCTCAAAGGGGGGCAGCATATAAATCCAATTAATAAACAAATATTTTTTTTCTCTTTTAATATTAGATTTGTTCCGCTGTAACATTGTTTTTATTATTGTTGTGAGCTGCCCCAAGTCTTCGGAGAGGGACGGCATACAAATCTAATAAATTATTATTATTATTAAATACAAGTAAATAAATTAAACAGTATCATTCATATTTGTTGCTATTCAGATTTCACCTGTGGAACAGCGGAAAGGAAGATGAGCAGGAAGGTTGCTGTCCTTATATGAGAGCTTAGGAATCCTCCTTTGAGAAGTAACTGGAGGAACCCTTCCAGCGTTACTGGATATGAACTCCTTCCCAACCGAAGTGCAGTGGTACCTCTAATTACGAACTTTTCTAGATGAGAACCAGGTGTTCAATATTTTTTTTGCCTCTTCTCAAGAACCATTTTCCACTTACAAATCCGAGCCTCCGAAACTGTAACCGGAAAAGGCGGGGAGAAGCCTCCGGGGGGCCTCTCTAGGAATCTCCTGGGAAGAAACAGCACCGGAAAAGGCAGGA
This sequence comes from Erythrolamprus reginae, assembly GCF_031021105.1. Taxonomy (NCBI): domain Eukaryota; kingdom Metazoa; phylum Chordata; class Lepidosauria; order Squamata; family Dipsadidae; genus Erythrolamprus; species Erythrolamprus reginae. Next base: position 53,773,875 of record NC_091958.1, read on the forward strand.
AGAAGCCTCTGTGGAGCCTCTCTAGGAATCTCCTGGGAGGAAAAATGGCTGGAAAAGGTGGGGAGAAGCCTCTGTGGGGCCTCTCTCGGAATCCCCTGGGAGGAAACAGGGCCGGAAAAGGCGGGGAGAAGCCTCCGTGGCCCCTCTCTAGGAATCTCCTGGGAGGAAACAGGGCCGGAAAAGGTGGGGAGAAGCCTCCATGGGGCCTCTCTAGGAATCTCCTGGGAGGAAACGGGGCTGGAAAAGATGGGGAGAAGCCTCCGTGGGGCCTCTCTAGGAATCTCCTGGGAGGAAACAGGGCCGGAAAAGGTGGGGAGAAGCCTCCATGGGGCCTCTCTAGGAATCTCCTGGGAGGAAACAGGGCCTCCGCTCTCCCTGTGGTTTCCCCAATCGCATGCATTATTTGCTTTTACATTGATTCCTATGGGAAAAATTGCTTCTTCTTACAAACTTTTCTACTTAAGAATCTGATCATGGAACGAATTAAGTTCGTAAGTAGAGGTGCCACTGTATTTGAAGAAGGGAGAACTGTGAGGTTGCTCTATCCATGCTTTCCAGCCATTGCTGAACGTGGAGAAAAAAGTTCTGATAGAAAAGGCACTAGCCCAGCCGCTTACCTTTCTCCACATCGCACTGATGGGAGTGTCTTTCAGAGCGGAGGTTGGCTCTCCTCTTCGACACCTTTGCTAGGAAAAGATTTTAGAATTCCAGGTGTGCAGGTTCTCCCCAAGGGGACAGTTTCAAATAAAGGTGGGGCCACTTCTCTTCTTGTAGAAGTTGGGATTGACCCTCCCTTAAAATCTGTAGTATCCACAGAAAGACTTTTTCGTATTTTGCTTCATCTTACATGAACGAATTGTTGCCTAATTCAAAAGGAGGGAATTGACTTCTTGGATGAAAGAGGGAAAGAAAGAAAGAAATGAAGGAAGGAAGGAAAGAAAGAAGGAAGGAGACAGAGAAAGAGGGAAAGAAAAAGAGAAAGAAAGCAAGCAAGGAAAGAGAAGAGAAATAAAGCAAAGAGAGAAAGAGAGGAAAAAAGAAGAAAGGAAGGAAGGAGACAGAGAGAGAAAGAGGGAAAGAAAAAGAGAAAGAAAGAAAGCAAGGAGAGAGAAGAGAAATAAAGCAAAGAGAGAAAGAGAGGAAAAAAGAAGAAAGGAATTAAGGAGACAGAGAGAGAAAGAGAGAAAGAAAAAGAGAAAGAAAGAAAGCAAGGAGAGAGAAGAGAAATAAAGCAGAGAGAGAGAGAGGAAAAAAGAAGGAAGGAAGGAGACAGAGAGAGAAAGAGGGAAAGAAAAAGAGAAAGAAAGAAAGAAAGAAAGAAAGAAGAGAGAGAGAAAAAAGAGAAAAAAGAAATAAAGCAAAGAGAGAGAGGAAAAAAGAAAGAGAAAGGAAGAGGGAAAGAAAGAAGAGCAAAAGAGAGAAAGAAGAGAGAGAGAAAAGAGAAAGAAAAATAAACAATAGAGGAAAAAGAAAAAGAAAGAAAGAGAAAGAACAAAGAAAGGGGAAAAAGAAAAGAAAAAGAAAAAGAAAGAAAAGCGAAAGAGAGAAAGAAGAGAGAGAGAGAGATAAAGAAAGAAAACCCAGACCACATTAAAAAAGCATATTTTTATTTTTTTAAAAATTCTTTTAAATCATATTCCAAAGTGGTTAAAATGGTCCGGTTTTGATCACTTACGGGATTTGTTTTTCAAAGGGGGATTGAGAGAAAGAGAGAGAGTGAGAGACAGAGAGAGAGAGAAAAAAAATCAAAAGCAAAACTCATCAGCTCCATGTCTTAAAGTGTTGATTGTCTTGAAACAAAGGAAAAACCAAAGACATTCACATGTACATCCATTCTACCCTGATAAAAGAGAAATATACCCCCAGTTCACTGCCCGTGGGCCGACCCAGAGTCAACGTCCGGATGGGCTGGGGTCGACCCGAACCTTGGCAGGCCGCTGAAATGTGAGAAGTGTGAGGTCCGCGCTCTTTTCCTCGGGTGCTAGACGAACGAAGAGAACCCTGTCACGGGAGTCCTTGAGCCCGGCGTGGGCTGTCCTGTCGGGGTGTAGACCCCTCCCGAGCTCTGCGTCGTGATCACAGTCTGAAAGTAAGGCTCGGCCTCGCTCGCCACCCGTTCCTCATACCTGTAAGGCGTCGAATGCTTCGCGCCCTTTTGCTGGCGCTTCCACGAGTTGTAGTAGCTCGGGTCGCTCATGTAGTGGTTGACGAATGAGTGTTTCGGTAGCTCGTCCTCGTAGTCGGAATCGGTCCCCTGCGAGCGGAGAGAGAGAGAGAAAGGGTCACGTTAATGTCTCGGCCGCGTTGCAAGTCACACGGCCATTGTTTTTGGAGCGGTGGAATTTGTAGGTTATTATTATTATTATTATTATTATTATTATTATTATTATTATTATTATTATTATTATTATTATTATTATTTCAGTAAACACAGCAAACAAGATCACTATGCTGGATTTCGTATTTCATCACCAGTCGGGCGCTTCCCAAGCACCTAGGACTGTGTGACGTAGCGGCGAATTATGTTTGCCGATCCCAGTAAAGCGGCCTTTTGCAATTGACAGATAGAGATTTTGTCAGTTCCAATGGTTTTTCAAATGTCCGCTGAGATCCTTTGGCCCTGCGCCCAGCGTGCCAAGTACCACTGGGACCACTTTCACTGGCTTATGCCAGAGTCGTTGCAGCTCGATTTTTATTTTTATTTTTATTTTTATTTTTATTTTTATTATTATTATGTCAGTACAACACAGCAAACGAGATCACTGTGCTGGATTTCGTATTTCATCACCAGTCGGGCGCTTCCCAAGCACCTAGGACTGCGTGATGTAGCGGCAAATTATGTTTGCCGATCCCAGTAAAGCGGCCTTTTGCAATTGACAGATGGAGATTTTGTCAATTCCGATGGTTTTCAAATGTCCGCTGAGATCCTTTGGCACTGCGCCCAGTGTACCAAGGACCACTGGGACCACTTTCACGGGCTTATGCCAGAGTCGTTGCAGCTCGATTTTTAGATCTTCGTATTTCATTAATTTCTCTAGCTGCTTCTCCTCAATTCTGCTGTCTCCTGGGATTGCGATGTTGATGATCCATACTTTCTTTTTCTATTATTATTATTATTATTATTATTATTATTATTATTATTATTTATTAGATTTGTATGCCGCCCCTCTCCGTAGACCCAGGGTAGCTCGAGAGAGAGAGGAGGCCTACTACAGTTTGTGGAGAAGGAGTTGAAAGAGGTAGACTCTTTATTTCTTGAGTTTATTTATTTATTTATTCGATTTTTATGCCGCCCTTCTCCTTAGACTCAGAGCGGCTTACAACATGTTAGCAGTAGCACTTTTTAACAGAGCCAGCATATTGCCCCCACAATCCGGGTCCTCATTTGACCCACCTCGGAAGGATGGAAGGCTGAGTCAACCCTGAGCCGGTGATGAGATTTGAACCGCGGACCTTCAGATCTACAGTCAGCTTCAGTGGCCTACAGTACAGCACTCTACCTGCTGCGCCACCCCCGGCTCTTAATACAGTGGTACCTCAAGATACGAACCCCTCGTCTTACGAACAACTCGTGATACAAACCCGGGGTTCAGAAAAATTTTGCCTTTTCTTACGAACTTTTTTCGAGTTACGAACCGGCGTTCGGAGACTGCTGGGAAGCCGCGCGGCTGTTTTAAAAGGTGACAGCCGGGCGGCGGGGCTTCCCAGAAGCCTCCCGAACGCCGGTTCGTAACTTGAACAAAGTTCGTAAGAAGAGGCAAAATTTTTCTGAACCCCGGGTTCGGTTCGGGAGGTTGCTGGGAAGCCCCCCAGCCCGGCTGTCACCTTTTAAAACAGCCACGCCACTTCCCAGCTGTCTCCCGAAGCCGAACGCGGAAGTTCGGCTTTGGCGTTCGGCTTCAGGAGACAGCTGGGAAGCGGCGCGGCTGTTTTAAAAGGTTGCAGCTGGCCTGGGGGGCTTCCCAGCACCCCCCCGAACCCAGGTTCGGGGTTCGGGGGGTGCTGGAAAGCCCCCCAGGCCGGCTGCGACCTTTTAAAACAGCCGCAGCGCTTCCCAGCTGTCTCCTGAAGCCGAACGCGGAAGCAGCTGCTACGAGCGGCATTTCACCTTCCCTCCCAGGCAAAAAGATGCCGGGGAGAGGGGGCACGCCTTCCGCCTGGGAAGTCCGGCGCCATCATCCCAGAATGCCGGCCTTTTTACTAGGGAGGGAAAGTGAAATGCCGCTCGTAGCAGCTTCTAGAGCCGCCGGCATTTCACCTTCCCTCCCAGGCAAAAAGAAGCCGCGCTGCTGCTCCAGTCATCCGGTCCTCTCCTGCCTCCCGCGCCGATGTTCCCCATTGTGTCGGGGGCCGCCAGCCCCGAATCGGACGCACCCTTGCCGCTACCGCTGCCGCCGCGCCCACTGCCCGCCCCATCCTCGCTGGAGGTCTAGCCGGAGCCGGAGCCAGGTCCGCTCGGCCGCGCCTCCTCGCCCGCCACCCAGCCGCTCAGGATGCTGACCTGCTACCTCGCGGCGCGCCCGCTGCTGGCCCGATCCTGCGCCTCCTGCTTCCCCCCCCCAGCCAAAAATACAAAGGCGGTTATAGTGGCTGGTGGTTTAGTGCTTAGTGGTTTGTGGGTGGTTGCAGTGGTGGATATAATAGTAGTGTACGATAGTATTGTGATAGTTTATTTAGAGAAGCCACCTCTAGTCCACTGTGCCACTTCATTCCTCCAACTGGACTGACCAGAGAAATTGTGAAGGATGGACGTTCTTTGGAACTCGGTTTTTAAAGTCTTTTAGATTTATTTATTTATTTGTTTAGTTAGTTAGTTAGTTAGTTAGTCCAATACAAATTGAAAGTTAAGGAGAATAAAAACGTGTAGTAGTAAATATCAGGGAAGGGATAGAAGAAGAGATATGAGAATAGAATATATCAATGAAGAATAGAGGAAGGATATATGGATGGGAGAAAAGATATTTATTTATTTATTTATTGGATTTGTATGACGCCCCTCTCCGGAGACTCGGGGAGGCTAACAGCGACAATAAAACAGTGTACAATAGTAATTTGGTATTAGAAATGATTAAAAATCTATTAATATAAAAACGAAACATACATACATACATGCCATGCATAGAATTGTAAAGGCCTAGGGGGAAAGAGGATCTCAGTTCCCCCATGCCTGATGGCAGAGGTGGGTTTTAAGTTGTTTACGAAAGGCAAGGAGGGTGGGGGCAGTTCTAATCTCTGGAGGGAGTTGGTTCCAGAGGGCCGGGGCCGTCACAGAGAAGGCTCTTCCCCTGGGTCCTGCCAGGCGACATTGCTTTGTTGACGGGACCCGGAGAAGACCCACTCTGTGGGACCTAACTGGTCGCTGGGATTCGTGCAGCAGAAGGCGGTCCCTGAGGTAATCTGGTCCAGTGCCATGAAGGGCTTTATAGGTCATAACCAACACTTTGAATTGTGACCGGAAACTGATCGGCAACCAATGCAGACTGCGGAGTGTTGGTGTAACATGGGCATATTTGGGAAAGCCCATGATTGCTCTCGCAGCTACAATATAGGAGAGACAATTGGACAGGGGACAGAAGGCACACTAGTGCACTTATGCTTGGCCCTTACTGACCTCTAAGGAATCTGGAGAGGTCAACCGTGGAAAGTCTAAGTGAAAAATGTTGGGGGTTGACACCATGGAGTCTGGTAGTGAGTTCCACGCTTCAACAACTCGATTGCTAAAGTCATATTTTTTACAATCAAGTTTGGAGCGGTTGATATTAAGTTTGAACCTGTTGCGTGCTCTTGTGTTATTGCGGTTGAAGCTGAAGTAGTTGTTGACAGGCAGGATGTTGCAGCATATGATCTTGTGGGCAATACAGGTACTTAGATCATGTTTAAGGTGTCGTAGTTCTAAGCTTTCTAGACCCAGGATTGTAAGTCTAGTCTAATATCAATTGGATTTTTTAGATATGCATATTGTACATGGTTTTGATATGTTGTGAGCTGCCCCGAGTCCACGGAGAGGGGCGTCTTACAAATCCAATCAATCAATCAATCAATCAATCAACTTGTATAAACGTCCACCTTGATAGGGAATTCTGTCAAATGTATCACCTAAAAACTGTTTTGATTTAATGTCCCCCCCAAGGGTTCGAGTCCAATGGTGTCTCCGCTCCCTTAGAACCGCATTCGAATTCAGCCTGTTTCGGATATTCCCCATCCCTACCCCGCCCGAGAGCGGCATTTGGACCGTCCGGGAGGCCCCCCCCCCTTTAATTTAGTATCTTTTAAAGTGTGACATTCTCTCTTTTATCTGTGGTTTAAAAACACATCTGAGAACTATGAATCTGAACGATACAGTTTCGAGACGCATAAAATCAATTTTCGCTATGCAGCTGCTGGGATAATGAGAAATCTTACCTGGCGCTTTCAACATGGGGTGGGGCTGTCCACCAGATAAGAAAACACGAGGCAAACTCTACTGCATGTGTGTGTTTATGTGTGTGTGTGTGTGTGTGTGTGTGTGTAGGAAGCTGGCAACCAAATTAGGAATTATAGCCACTTGAAAAGAGCTGCAGGGAATCGGAAAAGGTGGGTGTGGGTGTGTATGTTAATTAATAATAATAATAATAATAATAATAATAATAATAATAATAATTCCGACTTCAGACTGGCCGAATTCTGTAGCATAACACACCAGACATCCTGATTGTGGAGAAAAAGAAAGTATGGATCATCGACATCGCAATCCCAGGAGACAGCAGAATTGAGGAGAAGCAGCTAGAGAAATTAGTGAAATATGAAGATCTAAAAATCGAGCTGCAACGACTCTGGCATAAGCCCGTGAAAGTGGTCCCAGTGGTACTTGGCACGCTGGGTGCAGGGCCAAAGGATCTCAGCGGACATTTGAAAACCATCGGAATTGACAAAATCTCCACCTGTCAATTGCAAAAGGCCGCTTTACTGGGACCGGCAAACATAATTCGCCGCTACATCACGCAGTCCTAGGTGCTTGGGAAACGCCCGACTGGTGATGAAATATGAAATCCAGCATAGTGATCTCATTTCCTGTGCTGTACTGACATAATAATAATAATAATTTATTAGATTTGTATGCCGCACCTCTCCGAAGACTCGGGGCGGCTCACAACACAATACACAATGTACAAATCCAATATTAAAAAACAGATTAAAAGCCTTATCATAAAAAATTAATCACACAACCCAATGTTATCCATAATCTCCCCTCCCCATAGCAAAAATGGCCCGTTCAGCTGTTTCTCCAAAACCAGAGAATGTTAAAGCCGTACCTGACACTGTTTAGTTTACAGGCCCAGCAGGGAAACAACAGAAGGCAAATGACAGGAATAATGAATTCCATCCCGATGAGAAATTTCTATTTTCCTGTCCATCGCTGTTCAAAGAAGGATCCAGCCACCCAAAGAGGCTAAAAATCTAAGCGCTTTGTGTTTTGTTCTTTCTCCGCCTTATTATCCCCGGATAGTTCAGTGGCTTTGAGGCTGGCTGAAGCGTAGACATCAGAGGGTTGTTGTTAATGGCAAGTATTCAGAGCAGAGACTGGTTACAAGCGGTGTGCCACAAGGGTCTGTTCTGGGGCCTATTCTGTTTAATATGTTTGTGAGTGACCTAGGGAAAGGTTTGGTAGGGAAGGTTTGCCTATTTGCCGATGGCTTTAAAGTGTGCAATAGGGTTGATATTCCTGGAGGCGTCTGAAATATGGCAAATGATTTAGCTTTACTAGAGAAGTGGTCAAAGCAATGGAAACTGCAGTTTAATGTTTCCAAATGTAAAACAATGCACTTGGGGAAAGGGAATCCTCAATCTGAGTATTGTATTGGCAAAAACTTCAGAAGAGAAGGATTTAGGGGTCGTGATGTCTCAAAATGGGTGAACACTGTGGTCAGGTAGTAGGGAAAGCAAGTAGAATGATTGGCTGCATAGCTAGAGGTATCACAAGCAGGAAGAGGGAGATTGTGATCTCGCTGTATAGAGCGTTGGTGGGACCCCATTTAGAATAATACTGTGTCCAGTTGTGGAGACCTCACCTACAAAAAGATGTTGATCAAATTGAACGGGTCCAAAGACGGGCTACAAGAATGGTGGAAGGTCTTAAGCATAAAACTTATCAGGAAAGATTTAATGAACTCAATCTGTCTAGTCTGGAGGACAGAAGAGAAAGGGGGGACATGATCGAAACATTTAAATAGCATGTTAAAGGGTTAAATAAGGTTCAGGAGGGAAGTGTTTTTAATAGGAAAGTGAACACAAGAACAAGGGGGACACAATCTGAGTTGAGTTGGGGAAAGATCAGAAGCAACGTGAGAAAATATTATTTGACTGAAAGAGTAGTAGATGCTCGGAACAAACTTCCCAGCAGACGTGGTTGGTCAATCCACAGTAAATGTATTTAAACCTGCCTGGGATAAACATAGATCCATCCTAAGATAAAATACAGGAAATAGTATAAGGGAAGACTAGATGGACCAGGAGGTTTTTTTCTGCCGTCAGTCTTCTATGTTTCTATCTTAGCTCCAAGACTTAGGCACGCTCAGGTTTTGGTGCTGGGACCCTGAGCCTCTCCAAATTGTTTTCCGAGCTCCCTGCAGCCCTCCCTCATTATTACTCCATCCCGGCATTAAGGCTCAAAAGGAGCACACGCCTTTTAATGACTTCAAACTATTGATGGTACAGTGAGGAGGCCCCAATGGCTGCATCTCCTGGCGGTTGCCAGGGCAACAGCATCAGCCCGGAATTTGATTGGGCACACAGGTAGGTTGGAAATGGACAGCCGAGTGTATGGATGCCTGGGCAGCCTCAAAAAAACCAGAGATCGGAAAGGCCGAGCAAAAGAATTAGGTACCCTTTCGTTTGGATCGTGCGAAAGAGGCAAACGGTTGGGTGTGTTTGAATCCTTTCAAAAGGCGTCCTTTTCTTTCTCTCTCTCCTCTCTCTTTCTCCCCCTCTCTCTTTCTCTTTCTCTCTCTCTCTCTTTCTCTCTCTCTCTCCCTCCCTCTCTCTCTTTCTCCCCGCTCTCTCTTTCTCTCTTTCTCCCCCTCTTTCTCTCTCTCTCTCTCCCCCTCTCTTTCTCTCTCCCCCCTCTCTCCCTCCTCCCTCTCTTTCTCTCTCTCCCTCTCCCCCTCTCTCTTTCTCTCTTTCTCCCCCCTCTCTCTTTCTCTCTTTCTCCCCCTCTCTCTTTCTCTCTCCCCCTCTCTCTTTCTCTCTTTCTCCCCCCTCTCTCTTTCTCTCTCTCTCCCTCTCCCCCCTCTCTTTCTCTCTTTCTCCCCCTCTCTCTTTCTCTCTCTCTCTCTCTATCCCTCTCCCCCTCTCTCTTTCTCTCTTTCTCCCCCCTCTCTCTTTCTCCCTCTCCCTCTCTTTCTCTCTCTCTCTCTCTCCCTCTCCCCCTCTCTCTTTCTCTCTTTCTCCCCCCTCTCTCTTTCTCCCTCCCTCTCTTTCTCTCTCTCTCTCCCTCTCTCCCCTCTCTCTCTGCCAGGACTGATCAATTCTGCAATTCCAGGGCTCTAGCGTTCATCAGAATGCAAGATCCTGGTAGCTTGGCCACACCGGTGCAAAGCAAAAGGCCTGAGGTTCGTTAATCACGGCCCCAATCCATTTGTTTTGGGGGGTCTGTGCTCTTAGGCGGTCTGGAGAGGAAGAGGCTGAATGATATGCAGTCTTCCACCAGATAGATACCTCTGATCTTCAATTTTCTCTCTCTCTCACTCTCACCCTGTCTGTCTGTCTGTCTCTCTTTCTCTGTGTCTTTCTCTCATTCTCTCTTTCTCTCTCTTTCTATGACTTTGTCTCTCTCTCTCTGTCTCTCTGTCTCCCCCACCCACTCTGTCTGTCTGTGTGTCTCTCTCTGTGTCTCTCTCTCTCTGTGTCTCTCATTCTCTCTCTCTCTCTCTCTTTCTGTGTCTCTGTCTCTCTCTCTGTGTCTCCCCACCCACTCTGTCTGTCTGTTTCTCTCTCTCTCTCTCTCTCTCTGTCTCTTTCTGTGTGTCTCTCTCTGTCTCTCAGTCTCCCCCACCCATTTTGTCTGTCTGTCTATCTGTCTGTCTGTCTGTCTGTCTGTCTGTATCTCTCTTTCTCTCTGTGTCACTCATTCTCTCTCTCTCTCTGTGTGTCTCTGTCTAGCCAATGAAGTATTCTATTCTATTCTGATTTGATTGCTTATTTCTACCCTATGACAATCATTAAGTGTTGTACCACATGATTCTTGACCAATGCATGTTTTCTTTTACGTACACTGAGAGCATCTGCACCAAAGACAAATCCCTCGTGTGCCCAATCACACTTGGCCAATAAAGATTTCTATTCTATTCTAGCTAATCTAAACCATGCAGCACAACTGATCCCCGCCCCTCACTGCTTTTTGCAGACTCCGATGGCTTCAACATGCTCCTTTTTCAATGCTGCACGGCAGTGCTGGCGGCGCGCATACATGTGCACAAAACGAACTGGTAGCCGAGCATTCCACCCCTGTGTGCGACTCCTCGTACTTCCTCCCGTTTCTGAGTCAGCCGGCCTTGAAGGTCTTAACGGGGGCCGGATGGTTAATGTGGGGAGGGAAGGCCACACAACCGGGGTTGCGTTCGTGCCAGAAATTCCTCTCGGGGACAGTTACGGGTTACGGCCTTCTTGACTCCACTGGGCAAGGCGAGGGTTTAATGAGAGAGCAGGTACGCCCCGTTGGGTGACCTCTCGACGTCTCTTGGCTCAGCCTAACCGAAGTCAGCGTGGCCAGGAGTTGGGCCTTCACGCTCTCTCGGGCACGTGGGACCTCCTGACGCGAATATCAAAAGTGACCCGGCAACATTGTGCCGCCTGTGTAATGGCAGGTTTTAATTCCAGGGTGTCACACAGAGAAGAACGGAGCCGCGGGTGAGTGTAATCGCAAGATAATGTTGTCACTCCCCGGCGGCTCGGTCAGAGGGCAGGCAAAAGCAGCAGGCTGTCAAAGATAATTAACCAGAGGTGAAAGGCAGGTGACCAGGAGGAAGCCTGGGCAGAAACACACGGCCCAGAAGACAATTAATCTTCTCTCCTGGGATTCTCCTTGCCGAAGAGGCAACTACGCTTGTGATATTTCTGCCGCCGTTGCTGCGTCCCCTGAGCTCTCATGTTAAAGTTGGAACTTAACAGGTTTTCAGTAGGGGTGTTGGAGTTCACGATGCCTCGGTGGTGCAGTGGTTAGAGTGTTTCTGATGATCACTGGCTGCCAGCTGTTTGACAGATCGAATCTCAGTAGGCTCCAGCTTGACTCAGCCTTCCTTCCTTCCTTCCCTCCCTCCCACCCCTCCCTCCCTCCCATCCCCCTCCATTATTCCTTCGTTCCTCCCTCCCTCCCTTCCTTCCTCTAAGAGATCTTTCTTTCTTCTATTTCCTTTCTTCCTTCCTTCCTGCTTGCCTGCCTGCCTTCTTTCCTCTAAGAGATCTTTCTTTCTTCTATTTCCTTCATTCCTTCGTTCGTTCGTTCGTTCGTTCCTTCCTTCCTCTAAGATATCTTCCTTCCTTCCTTCCTCCCTTCCTCTAAGAGATCTTTCTTTCTTCTATTTCCTTCCTTCCTGCTTGCCTTCCTGTCTTCTTTCCTCTAAGAGATCTTTCTTTCTTCTATTTCCTTCATTCCTTCGTTCCTTCGTTCCTTCCTTTCTTCCTTCCTCTAAGAGATCTTCCTTCCTTCCTTCATCTAAGAGATCTTTCTTCTATTTCCTTTCTTCCTTCCTGCTTGCCTTCCTGCCTTCTTTCCTCTAAGAGATCTTTCTTTCTTCTATTTCCTTCATTCCTTCGTTCCTTCCTTTCTTCCTTCCTTCCTCTAAGATATCTTCCTTCCTTCCTTCCTTCCTTCCTTCCTTCCTCTAAGAGATCTTTCTTCTATTTCCTTCCTTCCTTCCTGCTTGCCTTCCTGCCTTCTTTCCTCTAAGAGATCTTTCCTTCTTCTATTTCCTTAATTCCTTCGTTCCTTTGTTCCTTCCTTCCTTTCTTCCTTCCTTTCCTCTAAGATATCTTCCTTCCTTCCTTCCTTCCTTCCTTCCTCTAAGAGATCTTTCTTCTATTTCCTTCCTTCCTTCCATCATCCCTCCCTCCCTCCCTCCCATCCCTTCCCATCCTTTCCCTTCCATTCTCTCCATTATTTCTTCGTTTCTCCCTCCCCCCTCCCTCCCTTCCTTCTTTCCTCTAAGAGATCTTTCTTTCTTCTATTTCCTTCCTTCCTTCCTCTAAGATATCTTCCTTCCTTCCTTCTTTCCTTCCTCTAATAGACCTTTCTTCCATTTCCTTCCTTCCTCCCTCCCTCTCTCCACCACTCCTCCCTCCCTCGCTCAACACAGAAAGGGCTTTCCACGTAAACCTGACCACAGGAGGAGGGATTGCAGAGAGCCCTGTCTGCGGTGGTGTCCTCAACTGTCAAAGCCTTTCCCTCCAAGAGCTCCAGCCCAGGAGGATCCTCTCTGCAAGAGCCCCAGGCAGGGGGTCCCTCATCAACATGCCTCTGGCATTCACCTTGATTGATTGCATTTCCCTTTCGCAATCTGGCATTTCAGATCCGGAGATAGAAAGGCAGGCATTGTGTTGAGAAGGGGAGGAGGGTGGGAGGAGGTCGCCCTGCCTTGTCAACTTGAGGCTTTCAAGATAATATTGCCGTTACATGGAAAAAATTGGATTAAAATGGGAGTCGAAAGGAGACAGCAGTGAAATCTTCCAAAGTTAACAACAGGAAGATTTCCCCCCTCCTCGGGGGCTCCCTGTGATGGCTCCCACAGGCAAAAAGGAAAAGGAAGGGCCTCTGTTTGCTTGGAAGGAGGAGATGGTTACAGCCAGATGTGGACTGTTCAGGTGCCCGGTTGAGGTTTCCCCAGAAACATCAGGCTGTGAAACAATTTGGGTGACAAGAGACTTAACTCTAAGTCCTTATTTTGCAGCCCTACCGAAAAGAAATAGTAGTAGCACTTAGACTTACAGTATATACTGCTTTGTAGTGCTTCTACAGCCCTCTCTAAGCGGTTTACAGAGTCAGCATATTGCCCCCAACAATCTGGGTCCTCATTTTACCCACCTTGGAAGGATGGATGGATGGATGGATGGATGGATGGATGGAAGGAAGGAAGATAGCAAGACCATTTATACTTATATACCGCTTCACGGTGCTTTTACAGCCCTCTCTAAGTGGTTTATAGAGAGTAAGCATATTTTCCCCAATAATCTGGGTCCTCATTTGACTCATCTCAGAAGAAAGGAAGGAAGGAAGGAAGGAAGGAGGGAAGGAAGGAGGGAAGGAAGGAAGGAAGGAAGGAAGGAAGTCTTCTATGTTTCTATGAAGGAAGGCAGGCAGGCAGGCAGGCAGGCAGGGAGGAAGGAAGGAAGGAAGGAAGGAAGGAAGGAAGATAGCAAGAGCATTTATACTTATATACCGCTTCCCAGTGCTTTACAGCCCTCTCTAAGCAGTTTACCGAGAGTCAGCCTCTTGCCCCCAACAATCTGGGTCCTCATTTGACTCACCTCAGAAGGAAGGAAGGAAGGAAGGAGGGGAAGGAGGGAAGGAAGGAGGGAAGGAAGGAAGGAGGGAAGGAAGGAGGGAATTAGGGAAGGAAGGAAGGAGGGAAGGAAGGAAGGAAGGAGGGAAGGATGGAAGGAAGGAGGAGGGAATTAGGGAGGGAAAGAAGGAAGGAAGGAAGGAAAGAAGGAGGGAAGGAAGGAAGGAAGGAGGGAAGGAAGGAAGGAGGGAAGGAAGGAGGGAAGGAGGGAAGGAAGGAAGGAAGGAGGGAAGAAAAAAAATGTGGTGCATTATTTTCTGGGCGACCCTCGTAAGTTTGGGTGCTATCTGGAACCCTGACCATTGTCCCTTTCTCTCCATCTCACGTCACCGCTCCCTGATGCAACTTGCCTAATTTATCAGTAATCCCGAACAAGCCTTCGCAGCCTCATTTTACTAGGGTTCCTCCAACCAGCGTCGAACAAACAACTCACTTCTGAGCCCGAAGCGTCCAACGGCTTCTCGGTTGAGGGCGATGCTTTCGGCCAAGACAGCACCGTTGTACTTATTGCAGATGTCCTCGTCCGAATAGTGTAGACCTCCAGGGCTCGGGCGAGGTGGCGATCTGGAACCCGGAAAGGAAATCAAATTTAAAATTGGGCTGGCTTTGGACTCCGTCCGATAGCTGGAAGACATTTGTCAACCCCTCCCTCTCAACAGAGTATTGGTTACAATTGGTTATTAGTTTTTTCTCATCATTTCTATCACCCACTTATGACTGTATGACTGTAACTTGTTGCTTGTATCCTTAAGATTATTTTTTTTAGCAAAAAAATCATATCAGCAAACACTCAGTATTACTGCATTGCTACATCAGATATTTCATTAAATCCTATAATAATGCACATATTAATTAATTACAGTAATATTCGTATTAGAATAGAACAGAATAGAATAGAATTTTTATTGGCCAAGTGTGATTGGACCCACAAGGAATTTGTCTTGGTGCATATGCTCTCAGGGTACATAAAATAAAATATACATTTGTCAAGAATCATGTGGTACAACACTTAATGATGGTCATAGGGGTCAAATAAGCAATGAAGAAGCAATATTAATAAAAATCTTAGGATATAAGCAAAAAGTTACAGTCATACAGTCAACATGGGAGGAAATGGGTGAAAGGAATGATGAGAAAAACTAGTAGAATAGAAGTGCAGATTTAGTAGAATTTAGTATTTAGTATTATTTCATACAATGACAAAATCCCCGTTCAAATAATTCATATTTACATATTTATATTCTTTATTTTACTGAACTTTATATACCCTTTGTAATCTTTTTATTTCTATTTCTTAACTCAATCCATCTGTGCCATTTTGCCCATATTTCAAGATATTTTTGGGCCCTTAATTCCATCGTAAGTTTGTCCATTTCAGAACAATTATATGTTGTGGTTAGCTCTGGCCCTGCTCCTGCCCCAAGGACTGTGGATGTGGGGGAGACATCCACATGCTGCAGGCCTGCCTTGCCCCTGGTGGAATCTGCTGATGAAGGCTCTTCTGACCAAGAAGACATGAGTGACAGGGAGGAGGAGAGTCTGGCAGACAGTTCAGAAGGAGATCAATTATCTAGCTCCTCCTTGGATTCAGAACAAGAGTTAATGATACAGACACGCATGCGGAGAGCGATGCATAGGCAACAACAACTGAGAGATTATTATCAAAGAAAATGAGGCCACCTGTGGTTGGGTGGGGCTGTGGTCATTAGTGAGGCTGCTATAAATAGCAGCCTGTGGGTTTGGCCATTGTGGAGGATTATCTGATCGTTGTGTTTCGTGACTGCTTTACTGACTTTGACCTTTTGTGTGCTGATTTTTCCCCGCTTTGAAACTAAACCAGAGCAAAGCGTGTTTCACTTTGTGAAAGAAGAAGGACTGTGAATTGCCTCACAGCTGCAAGCTAAGTATCACAGAACTGATAAGGGACTTGTACAAATTACCAGTTTGTTTGGAGACCAGTGCTCTTGGCTATACCAAAAGAGGGCTTGGTTTAAGTGAATTTTCATTATAAAGAACATTGTGTTGAATTTTCAAACATGCGTGTGTCTGAAATTTGTACCTGTGAATTTTTGGGAGGATTCTACCAGAGAGCCCGACAGAACATTAGATATTTTATTAATTACTGCTTTTTCTGAGGGGATGTCTGTATTTTTCCAATATTGGGCGAAGGTAATTCTGGCCGCTGTCGTGATATGTAATATTACATATTTTTCGGTTTTACTATATTAAGATTTTTATTTTTATTAATATGGATTGCTTCCTGGTTGCTTATTTGTACCCTATGACCATCCTTAAGTGTTGTATCTCATGATTCTTGACAAATGGCTCTGTTCTTTTATGTACACTGAGAGTCTATGAACCCAAGACAAATTGGTTCTTGGATTCTTGGTGCTCTGGTGCCACCTCACCTGGTCCCGTTCTTCTTCAAGAAAGTATTTTTGACATTGAGATGCCGGCTGTTGAGCTCCAGAGATGTAAACCCCCCATTGTCCAAAGTGACAGACTCTTCCACGCCGGACACATTTTTTCCTGGGGACAAATGGCGACAGAATGAGCGAAGGTGTAGACCTTTCTCTGGCTCTGGGTGAAAACAGAGGGAAAAAAGACAACCCCGTGGAAGGATCAGGACCATGCATTCCAATTCATCTGCTCGTGCTTATACGCAACTATCTAGTCAACTAAGGATCAGCACTAAATTGGCACATTGATAGTGGAATTCGGTGGAATTCAAGAAGGGCTGAATCTGGAACATTTGTGACAACATTAGGATGCTAAACTGGTGACCCACTTAACTCCACCCCCAGCTATACCTGCTTTTCTCCTACAATAATCATTTAAAAAAAAACAAGCAGTAGGAGACTGTTAGACAAGGGTTTATCCTCTGTCCTGGTGCTCCTTGACCTCTCAGCGGCTTTTGATACCATCGACCATGGTATCCTTCTGCGCCGGCTGGATGGGTTGGGAGTAGGAGGCACTGTTCTTCAGTGGTTCTCCTCCTACCTCTCCGGTCGGTTGCAGTCAGTGTTAGTGGGGGGCCAGAGGTCGACCCCGAGGTCTCTCCCTTGTGGGGTGCCTCAGGGGTCGGTCCTCTCCCCCCTGCTATTCAATATCTACATGAAACCGCTGGGTGAGATCATCCAAGGGCATGGGGTGAGGTATCTTCAGTACGCTGATGATAGCCAGCTTTACATCTCTACCCCATGTCCAGTCAACGAAGCAGTGGAAGTGATGTGCCGGTGTCTGGAGGCTATTGGGGCCTGGATGTGTGTCAACAGACTCAAACTCAACCCTGATAAGACGGAGTGGCTGTGTGTTTTGCCTCCCAAGGACAATTCCATCTGTCTGTTCATCACCCTGGGGGGGGGGAATTATTGACCCCTTCGGAGAGGGTCCGCAACTTGGGCGTCCTCCTCGATCCACAGCTCACATTAGAGAACCATCTTTCAGCTGTGGCGAGGGGGGCGTTTACCCAGGTTTGCCTGGTGCACCAGTTGCGGCCCTATTTGGACCGGGACTCACTGTTCACAATCACTCATGCCCTCATCACCTCGAGGTTCGACTACTGTAACGCTCTCTACATGGGGCTACCTTTGAAAAGTGTTCGGAAACTTCCGATCGTGCAGAATGCAGCTGCGAGAGCAGTCATGGGCTTCCCTAGGTATGCCCATGTTACACCAACACTCTGCAGTCTGCATTGATTGCCGATCAATTTACGGTCACAATTCAAAGTGTTGGTTATGACCTATAAAGCCCTTCATGGCATCGGACCAGAATATCTCCGAGACCGCCTTCTGCTGCACGAATCCCAGCGTCCGATTAGGTCCCACAGAGTGGGCCTTCTCCGGGTCCCGTCAACTAAACAATGTCGGTTGGCGGGCCCCAGGGGAAGAGCCTTCTCTGTGGTGGCCCCGACTCTCTGGAACCAGCTCCCCCCAGAGATTAGAACTGCCCCTACCCTCCTTGCCTTTCGTAAACTCCTCAAAACCCACCTTTGTCATCAGGCATGGGGGAACTGAGATATCTCCCCCGGGCCTATACAGTTTATGTATGGTATGCTTGTGTGTATGTCTGCTTAATAATGGGTTTTTAAAAATATTTTAAATTGTAAATTATTAGATTTGTTACGAACTGTTTTATTGTGTTGTGAGCCGCCCCGAGTCTACGGAGAGGGGCGGCATACAAATCTAATAAATAAATGAATGAATGAATGAATGAATGAATGAATGAATGAATGATAATAAAAAAACCTTGTCCTGCAAATTTGTTATTGGAAGTGTTAAACCGAAGTATTAGGCAAGACTTAGAAATAAAAGGTATGGAAGTTAAAAAACGGAAAAATATAAATTACAAGCATTTGCAGATGCCCTAGTATTTATCTTAAAAGAACCACTAGAAACTGGTCCCAAGTGAATAGGAAAAATAGAAGAATATGGAGAAATTGCAGGATTAAAAATAAAGAAGTGACAGCCTAAAATATTAGTGACAGGCAAGTTGTAACTTTTACTGAAGGAACTTTATGGAGTTTCCCCCCCCCCCTCTTTTATATTACATGTGTTTTTCATTTGTTTGGGTCTTTGGGGAGGGGCGAGAGAGAGAAGCCAGCTCTTTCCAATGAACATATGGATTTCTTCATCTAGCCAATGATTCTAAGGCAAAGATTAAAGCACTGATGTTTTCAGACTTAGCAGGTCCCTTTCACCTTGGGTGTCCTAAGAACACAGAATAGACTTTCAAATCGTGGGCCCTTTCAAGACAGCTTAAAAGAAAAAGCTCCATCGATTTTTGGAGAGATTTGCCCCCCAAGGAAGCAACTGGAGGATTACGGGCTCTGCAGCCTGAACCTGCCAGCATTCATTGAAGAATTACTTCCGCTAAATTCATTGGGAATCAAATATGGTGAACGTGAAGCAAACTGGAGCGAGAACGGCTTGGGACGCCATTTAGAGACGGTAAAATAAGTCATGACCTCCTTTCGGAATGGATGAGCACGATTATATTTTGGAACATTCTTTCGCTGTTCCTTAAAAAAAACCAAAACCAAAATGCCGTTCTGTAAATTGAAAACTAGAGTAGAAATTTCTCCCCATTAGACCTCTTAACTTTCAGGGAAGTTTTTTTCCTCCCTAATAGAAACATAGAAGACTGACAGCAGAAAAAGACCTCATGGTCCATCTAATCTGCCCTTATACTATTTCCAGTATTTTATCTTAGGGTGGATATATGTTTATCCCAGGCATGTTTGAATTCAGTTCCTGTGGATTGACCAACCACGTCTGCCGGAAGTTTGTTCCAAGCATCTACCACTCTTTCAGTAAAATAATATTTTCTCACGTTACTTCTAATCTTTCCCCCAACTAACCTCAGATTATTGTTCTTGTGTTCACTTTCCTGTTAAAAAAAATACTTCTCTCCTGAACCTTATTTAGAAACATAGAAGACTGACGGCAGAAAAAGCCCTTCTGGTCCATCTAGTCTGCCCTTATATTGTTTCCTGTATTTTATCTTAGGATGGATATATATGCTGGCTCTGTTGAAAAGTGCTATTGCTAACATGTTGTAAGCCGCCCTGAGTCTAAGGAGAAGGGCGGCATAAAAATTGAATAAATAAATGAATAAATAAAATATGTTTAACCCTTTAACATATTTAAATGTTTCGATCATGTCCCCCCTTTCCTTTCTGTCCTCAAGACTATACAGATTGAGTTCATTGAGTTCTTTCCTGATAAGTTTTATGCTTAAAACCTTCCACCATTTTTGTAGCCCGTCTTTGGACACGTTCAGCTTTATCCATATCTTTTTGTAGGCGAGGTCTCCAGAACTGGACACAGTATTCCAAATGTGGTCTCACCAGCACGCTATACAGCGGGATCACAGTCTCCCTCTTCCTGCTTGTGATACCTCTAGCTATGCAGCCAAGTATACTACCTGCTTTCCCTTCTAACCACATCTGCTGGAAGTTTAAATCCACAGGAACCGAATTAAAACCTGCCTGGGATAAACATAGATCCACCCTAAGATAAAATACAGGAAATAGTATAAGGGCAGACTAGATGGACCAGGAGGTCTTTTTCTGCCATCAATCTTCTATGTTTCTATGTTTCTATTAGGGAGGGGAAAAAACATCCCTGAAAATTAAGAGGGCGTTTTATAGAACATATTGGGGTTGCATGCAAAGGAGATGAACTCACTTAAGAATATTTTATACCAGTGTTCCATATTCCTTAGTCATATTTTCATGTTCCATTATTTAATCTTAGCCTATCATGCTGCATTTTAACTCACCTTATTTAAACTCACTTTATCTTATTTCATATTATTGTATTTTAACCAGTTTACACTAGTGTATAGTGTTTATGATAACTCTCCGTTTTATGATGACCGATGTGATCATTATCTTTACTTTGGTATGGTCGATTGACTAATCAAATAAAATTGAAATGCAATCCATCCTAAGATAAAATACTTCTAATCTGAGTTTTCCCAGCTGGTTCTCCATGCTACAAAGGGTTTTAGGACCACACGCAAGTTCTCTGGAACTTATAAGACCTGGTTTCTGTCCTGAAGTATAAACCCAAAGGCCTGGTTGAATCTAAGCTTTGATAGTGTCAAGGAGAACTCTCGTCCTTGGTCTGCTATCAACTTCCACTGCTTCAGGAAAGTTATTTCTGCACAACTTCTCCTGCAGTGCTGCAAAGTCTTTGCAAAAAAAGGTGAAGGACAAAACTGCCCTTTCGTGTTTGCCCTCCACAGAGAGAGCTAGCTGCCTGTGCAGGGCGCTCAGGAATCGAAAATAGCATTTTAGCTCGATAAAGTGCCATGCCATTCAAGCATTTCCAATCCCAGAGGAGTAAAAACCTGATTTACTAACACTTGTTAGAAGTGAATTTATTCCTGGGGGAGGCGTCTTTGGAAAGGGGAGGAGGAAAGGGAGAATACGAGAGAATATAAATCTTTTGACTGCCAAATTGCGGAGTTTTGAAAAAAGTTTTCCCACGTGGGTATTTATCACCGGCGTAAACAAACCCCGGGCACAAAATCTCGTTCGGTCTGTGCCAAATGCCCTCGTGGTCAACGCCACCGTTTTGCTTGCTGCTTGTATGTTCCAAGGTCCGGTGTGGGGGGTGGGGTGGAGAGCACAACCCCCCCCCCCAATTTCTCAGTCTCAAAGGGTTAACGTACCTGTCGTGCGCGCATACAGAAGGATTATTGGAGTGGCGTGTGCTATTGGCGGCTTTTGAAAGGACGTTGTGTCTCAAGCGGAAAGGGCACAAAATTGATTTGCAAAGCTCTGAAAACAGAGTTCGGGGGCTGAGCTATAAATATTTAAACTCCCCCTGAAAGAGGCCAAGAGCCTAGGTTGGATGACAGGTGGGAGCGTAGACCTGCAGGTATTATTAAGGGCGCTTAGGAATGCAGAATCAGATGCATTAACTCTTAAATTAAAGAACAAGGAAGACTCCGACTACTATAAAACTTGGAATTACTTTTATGATTGGTTTAAGAGAAGAAACGAAAACTCAAATTAAAATACGACAATAGCAATATCTTTTTTCCCTTTCTTTGATGTAACAAATTACAAAAGATTTATATACAGTAATTTTTAAGAAAAAAATCTGTATGAAATTTAATTAACTAAATAAGAATGTATGAAGGCGGCTAAGAAAATAAAAATAATTAAAATATCTGGCTAACCAAAAGGAAAAAAACAGTGGATATATACTTCACCTGAAGATAATTTGAAATTAGAAGATAATCTATGACTTTTAAATAATATATATTATACTATTTGTTTATTGTTAGTTATTATTGTTTACTGTACCTAAATAAGTAATTAATTATATTACGATTATTATTATTAATTTTGTTTGTATGTGTTTGTTTAGTCTTGTTTTGTTTTTTATGATTTGTTTATGTTATTGTAAATGTGTATATAAGTATTTTAAACCAATAAAATTTATTAAATTCAAAAAAAAAAAAAAAGAACGCAGGAGGCAACCCAAGGAATCTAAACAAGGAGTTCAGCCTGCAGTGCTGATAACTCAGCCACTGGGGATGAAACATGCAAGGCCAGGATGCTTTTTCCAACGTGCTGGAATTCCGTCTGATAAAACATAGGACATAAGAACTCAAAGACTAAGAAATATCAACATTCCGTTATATATTGATATGAGGATTTTATTTGTACTGTATTTGGTTTACTCATGACACAATGAAAGGAATTGTAATAATGATGTGATAACAGAAACGGTACTGGATCTGTAACGATTTGACTTTCTGTTTTTAAATAATAAAAGCTTAAATAAAGTTTTTTTTTAAAAAAAGAACCTAAGAAGAGCCCTGCTGAATCAGGCCAAAGCCCATCGAGTCCAACAGAGAGGGGCAGCATACAAATCCAATAAATAAATAAATCAATGAATAAATCAATGAATGAATGAATGAATAAATAAATAAATAAATAAATAAATTGATATGTTTTATTTCCATATCGTCTCTTCTATTCTTTCTTAGATATATTTTAGTATGAGTATATCCTCTATAACCTTCATTATGTATTTTACTATGTGTATGCCCACTAAAACCCTCATTGTGTATTGGACAAAATCAATAATTAAATTCTGTGTCACACAGTCGCCCACCAATTGTCCATGGGGATCTTGAGCAGAAAGAGAAGGCAAGATCCTCCCTTTCCCTTGACCTTCAACAAATGGTACCCAAGGGACCCCTGCCTGCCTCAACCAACATAGAGGCGGCACATGGACATCCATTTCAATAACCACCGATACACTTGGCATCCATGAATCTGTCTAATCCTGCCTTGAAGCTATCCAGGCTGACAGTTGTCACAACCTCTTCTGGAAGTGAATTCCGTCAACCAAGGACCCTCTGGGTGAAGAAATATTTCCCTTGATTTGTCCTCACTTTCTTACCTATGACCTTTAGGGAGTGGCCCCTCGTCCTAGTATTGTGTGATAGAGAAAATAATTTTTCTCTATCCATCTTTTCTATCCTATGCAAGATTTTATACACTTCGATCAAGTCACCCCTTAAATGCCCAAAGGGTATCGTGTAGGGTTGGAGGCAGGGATCAGTCCTGGGACAAGACCAGGAGGCCCAAGGATTAGATGAGGACAGTGAAGGGCTGCCAACATTTTTACTACCACACTGTGGGTGTGGCTTATTGTGTAGGTGTGGCTCGATGGTCATGTGACCAGGTCGGAGTGGCTTTTTGGACATGTGACCAGGTGGCAGTGGCTTGACACTCCTGTGACTTGACCAAGGATTTTCCAAGAACCTCCAAACCATCCCCATATCAATGGAGTCCAAACAAGCAGGTCATCGAATTCACCCACATCCTAGAAGGGAGCAGCTATAGAACAGTGAAATGACCGAAACATCTCACTTAGAATTTGGAAAGCACATTTTGAGCATTGTCGTAAAGGTGCCTTCGTGATTAAAATGGCCACTCACAAAATAATCACTTACTCAAAGGCGACAATCTAAGGTGTTCCTTGCTACTTTCACAACCTAAGTGAACATCCCAAAATGCTCCATTCCACACAACAGTCTTAACCCTCCTTCCTGCCGACTACCAAACAAAACCAAGGTTTCTGGCAAAACTTTAGCTTTCAAGCATTATTCATTTTATTTTTCTGGAGCACAGGTCCCCAAACTTGGCAACTTTAAGACTTGTGAATTTCAACTCCCAGAATTCTCCAGCCAGCTATGAAGACCTCTGTTGTAGGGAATATTATAGCCATTCAGAAAGGAGGGGGAGGCAGAAACCCAGATCACATAGAATTAATTCCAGATGTGATCTCCTGATACTTTCCCTAGACACTTTGGTTTGTAGCAGAATCACCGGCTTTGGGGGTTTTAAACGCTTTCGGGAAGAACGCAGAGGCTGCCCAAAGAAAACACCCTGCGTTTTCTTTCAACATCTTTCAGTGCAAATTGGATGCTTTGGGGTGGAGCTCCATTTTTGATATCCCACTATGCCCCCCCCCCCCAAATCCAGGCAGCAGCACACCCCTGGATGAGGAAACATGGTTATGACCTATAAAGCCCTTCATGGCATCGGACCAGAATATCTCCGGGACCGCCTTCTGCCGCACGAATCCCAGCGACCAGTTATGTCCCATTGAGTTGGCCTTCTCCGGGTCCTGTTGACTAAACAATGTCGTTTGGCGGGACCCAGGGGAAGAGCCTACTCTGTGGTGGCCCCGGCCCTATGGAACCAACTCCCCCCCAGATATCAGAGTTGCCCCCACCCTCCTTGCCTTTCATAAGCTCTTAAAAACCCACCTCTGTCGTCAGGCATGGGGGAATTGAAATATTCCCTTCCCCTAGGCTTATAAAATTTATGTATGGTATGACTGTATGTATGACTGATCTCTTAAATTGGGGTTTTTAGATTTTTTTAATATTAGATTTGTTTACGTTGTCTTTTTATTGTTGTTAGCCGCCCCGAGTCTGCGGAGAGGGGCGGCATACAAAGCTAATAAATAAATAAATAAAATTATTATTTTCCACTATGTCAGAGGCTGAAGGGTCCAAGGGTCCGAGGGGGATGGGGGAGGACAGCCCACCTGTGTTGTTGTCTCGGTACTTCTTGGTCTGGTTGTGCAGGACCAATGCAAAGATGACCATCAGGATGAGGATGAGGCTGCAGAGGGCCACCACGAGCAGGAACCACCACTCTTCGTAGAAAGGGGACTCTGTGTAAGCTGTAGGGAGGAAGGACCAACCGGTCGAAGGGTCAGCTCCAGAGCACTTGTGTTTGGCCCCAACTCACCTCATTGAGGCATCTCCTTCATTCCTTTGAGAAGATGGATTGAAAGGGCAAGCATGTGTTGTGAGTGGACCTTGACCAACTCTGGTAAGGACAGATTCTGAAAAGGATGAGTCAGTTCCATCTTGGTACTCTGGGCCAGTGGTCTTGCCAGCTGATGCAGAGAGTGGGAGTGAGGGAGAGATAGACCTGGATGAACCTGAAGGACCATCAAAGTTGGCAGATATGCCAATGACAGTAGGGTCTGATTTAGAGGAGGAGGAGTAGGGAGACCACAAGCCTCTGTTAGATGCCCACTTTAGGCGACTAAGAACATAAGAAGAGCCATGCTGAATCAGGCCAAAGCCCATCGAGTCCAGCATTCTGTGACACACAGTGGCCCACCAATTGTCCATGGGGATCTTGAGCAGAAAGAGAAGGCAAGACCCTCCCTTTCCCTGGACCCCCAAGGGAATCTTGCCTGCCTCAACTCAAAGAGAGAGTGAATAAGAGAGAGAGAGAGAGAGAGGGAGGAAGGAAGGAAGCAGAAAGCATAAAGATAGAGAGAACGTAAGAACCTCAGAAGAGCCCTGTTGAATCAGGCCAAAGCCCATCGAGTCCAGCATTCTGTGTCCCACAGTGGCCCACCAATTGTCCACGGGGATCTTGAGCAGAAAGAGAAGGCAAGACCCTCCCTTTCCCTGGACCCCCAACAAATGGTTCCCAAGGGAACCCTGCCTGCCTCAACTCAAAGGAAGGAAGGGAGGGAGGAAGGAAGGGAGGAAGGAAGGGAGGAAGGAAGGAAGGAAGGAAGGAAGGAAGGAAGGAAGGAAGGAGAAAGACAGAGAGAACCTAAGAACCTAAGAAGAGCCCTGCTGAATGGGGCCAAAGCCCATCGAGTCCAGCATTCTGTGACACACAGTGGCCCACCAATTGTCCATGGGGATCTTGAGCAGAAAGAGAAGGCAAGACCCTCCCTTTCCCTTGACCCCCAACAAGTGGTACCCAAGGGAATCCTGCCTGCCTCAACCAACACAGAGGCGGCACATGGAAAAAGACACGAATACTTGTATGGGAAAAGGAAGCAGTCTGTAATTTGCTAACTCTAGGGAATTATTGACCACTCCCTTTAAGTAATAATAATAATAATAATAATAATAATAATAATAATAATAATAATAATAATTACAACAAGGTTGGGAGGGACCTTGGAGGTCTTCTAGTAGAAGGGAATGCTCAATGGCGTTTACCAACCTGAGATGGCTACAGAAGCCGCGCTGGGTTCTCCGTATCCAAACTCATTCACCGCTGCCACCCGGAACTGGTAGCTCACTCCTTCTTTCAGGTGGTCCAGGCCGACCGTGTAGGAGGTGGCACTCCGCGGGATGTTCTTCACAAACAGGTCCCACACACCTTCATCTGCAAAAGCAGCAAAAGAATGAGGAGGTTTGGTGGCCACTTCTGGTCATTTCACATGGTTGACTCCAACTTCATTTTGAGCAGAGATTAATACCAAATTTAATGTTTGTTTGTTTGTTTGATTGGTTTGTTTGTTTGTTCGCTCCGTTATTTATTTATTTATTTATTTATTCATTCATTCATTCATTCATTCATTCGTTCATTTATTTATTTATTTATTTGATTTATATGCCGCCCCTCTCTAAAGACTCGGGGCGGCTAAAAGCAATCATAAAACAGCGTACAATAATAAAAACGATTAAAAACCCCTTAATATAAAAAAACAAACATATCATGCATAAAGTTGTAAATGCCTAGGGGAAAAGGGAATCTTAATTCCCCCATGCCTGGTGGCAGAGGTGGGTTTTAAGTAGCTTACGAAAGGCAAGGAGGGTGGGGGCAATTCTAATCTCTGGGGGGAGTTGGTTCCAGAGGGCCGGGGCCGCCATAGAGAAGGCTCTTCCCCTGGGTCCCACCAAGCGGCATTGTTTAGTTGACGGGACCCGGAGAAGACCCACTCTGTGGGACCTAACTGGTCGCTGGGATTCATGCAGCAGAAGGCGGTCCCTGAGATAATCTGGTCCGGTGCCATGAAGGGCTTTATAGGTCATAACCAACACTTTGAATTGTGACCGGAAACTGATCGGCAACTAATGCAGACTGCGGAGTGTTGGTGTAACATGGGCATATTTGGGAAAGCCCATGATTGCTCTCGCAGCTGCATTCTGCACGATCTGAAGTTTCCGAACACTTTTCAGAGGTAGCCCCATGTAGAGAGCGTTAAAGTAGTCGAGCCTCGAGGTGATGAGGGCATGAGTGACTGTGAGTAGTGACTCCTGGTCCAAATAGGGTCGCAACTGGTGCACCAGGCGAACCTGGGCGAATGCCCCCCTTGCCTCAGCTGAAAGGTGTTTCTCTAATGTGAGCTGTGGATCGAGGAGGACGCCCAAGTTGCGAACCCTCTCTGAGGGGGTCAGTGATTCTCCCCCCAGGGTAATGGATGGACAGATGGAATTGTCCTTGGGAGGCAAGACCCACAGCCACTCCGTCATGTCTGGGTTGAATTTGAGTTATGCAAGGGGGTGTCCAAACATGGCAATTTTAAGACTTGTGGACTTCAACTCCCACAGCTGGCTGAGGTCCACAAGGCTTAAAGTTGTCAATTTTTGAGACTCCTTCACTAGACCAACAACCAGGAAGTAAACAATGCTGTAATTAAGAAACTACCAATGCAGAGAAACAAGCTAGCAATTGTGGTGAGTGGTCTATGACCAGCTGAGTCCCAGATTCTGAGGAGGATGAACTGGGTCCATCTTGGTACCCTAGGCCAGTGTTCTTGGCAGCTAAGTCAGAGAATGAGAGTGAGGGAGAATTGGAACCTGAGAAACTTGCGGAACCACCAGAGACTGTAGAAACCCCAATTAGGGTAATGTCTGACTCAGAGGAGGAGGAGGAGGACACTGGGGACCAGGAACGCTTATTAGATGCAAGGATAAGAAGGTCACGAAGCAGACAGGAATTTCTTTATGGGAAAAGTTCTAGAAGGTGAATATCTTTATGGAAGAAAGTCTAGACATTTAATATCTCTAGGGAACAGTTGACCACATCCAGACAGTATATGTGAGGATTTATGGGTAAAGAGGTGTGGAGAATCAATGTTTGTAATGGTGGAAATCCTATGTGTGAGGTTACAGAAATGCTTTGCTGGCAAAATGCTGTTATCCTATTAAGTTCATTGTGCAGAG
Source organism: Erythrolamprus reginae (assembly GCF_031021105.1). Lineage (NCBI taxonomy): Eukaryota > Metazoa > Chordata > Lepidosauria > Squamata > Dipsadidae > Erythrolamprus > Erythrolamprus reginae. The sequence goes on from NC_091958.1 coordinate 53,801,378, forward strand.
ATGCAGCTGTCTGGGGAAAACATGAAGATTCCTGAGTGTGTGTTTAAAGGACATTTAGCTAGAGGTATAACAAGCAGGAAGAGGGAAATTGTAATCCTGCTGTATAGAGCGCTGGTGAGACCACATTGGGAATAATACTGTGTTCAGTTCTGGAGACCTCACCTACAAAAAGATATTGATAAAACTGAAGGGGTCCTAAGACAAAAATGTTGGAAGGTCTTAAGCACAAAACTTATCAGGAAAGACTTCATGAACTCAATCTGTATAGTCTGGAGGACAGAAGGGAAAGGGGGGACATGATCGAAACATTTAAATATGTGAAAGGGTTAAATAAGGTTCAGGAGGGAAGTGTTTTTAATAGGAAAGTGAACACAAGAACAAGGGGGCACAATCTGAGGCTAGTTGGGGAAAGATCAGAAGCGATGTGAGAAAATATTATTTTACTGAAAGAGCAGTAGATGCTTGGAACAAACTTCCAGCAGACGTGGTTGGAACTGAATTTACACATGCCTGGAATATAAATAGATCCATCCTAAGATAAAATACAGGAAATAGTAGAAAAAAGGCAGACTAGATGGGCCATGAGATCTTTTTCTGCCGTCAATCTTCTATGTTTCTATGAAATGTCGCCAAGAATGCCACCAAACTTGGAGAGAACCAGGCACCCCGGAAATACATAAATAAATAGGCAAGACTGCAGAGGTTCCTGAAGTACTTTCTAAAAGCCCTGAAATAACCTTTCATTGGACCTGAAACAAATTATCTGGGATTCTTTCCTCTTGTATTCGTTTACCTGTTCTTGATGCAGAGGCTTTGCACTAGCAGAAAAACCCGATTCAACTCTAAACTTGGCTGCCCATAAATTTCAGCTCAGAAAGGTATTAGCTTCTGAGCCCTGGTGACAGTGATTAATAAGTGCTCCGTTGCCTATTGTTTGACGATGGTATTTGGCAAGCCCCCAACGATGAGGCGGTGGGCCGGGAACTGAAAAAGCCAACCACCTTTTAGCAGTAGCAACCGCAGGAGGGAGCAGATAATTTCTCCTCCGAAAAATCCACAGCGGATTTGCCAGGGACGGATCGTAAATCCAGCCAAACGCCACCCCCCTCTGAGTTGGGGTAACTCTCCATGCGGAATGCAGAGGATCAAATAAAAGATGGAGGCTCTTAATAAATAATTTTACAAGGCAATAAAGGCGGCCAAGAGTTTTATTTACTTCAAAAGACAAAGGACAGAGAGGTAGCGATGGATAGTTCGATAGTTTGGAGCGCTCGCAAAGAATGTTCTTTCTGCGCCAACTCGGGAAGGTCAAACTGCCCAAGGAGCTACTGATCCGGTTCTACAGAGGAATCATTGAGTCGGTCATCTGCACTTCTATCACTGGCTGGTTTGAAAGAAATCTGCAACCCAACAGGACCAACACAGACTTCAGAGGAGAATCAGAACTGCAGAAAAAAACAATGGCTGCCAACCTGCCTTCCATTGAGGACCTGTGGACTGCACGAGTCAAAAAGAGGGTTGTGAAAATATTGACAGACCCCTCACATCCTGGACACAAACTGTTTCAACTCCGACCCTCAAAACGTCACTACAGAGCACTGCACACCAAGACAACTAGAGACAAGAACAGTTTTTACCTGAACGCCATCACTCTGCTAAACAAATAATTCCCTCAACACTGTCAAACTATTTACTAAGTCTGCACTACCAGTACTATTAGTTTTTTCTCATCATTCCTGTCACCCATCTCCTCCCACTTAGGACTGTATGACTGTAACTTGTTGCTTGTATTCTTAAGATTTTTATTAATATTGATTGTTTCCTCATTGCTTATTTGTCCCCTATAACCATTAAGTGTTGCACCTGATGATTCTTGACCAATGTATATTTTCTTTTATGACCCTGAGAGCATCTGCACCAAGACAAATTCCTTGTGTGTCCAATCACACTTGGCCAATAAAGAATTCTCTCTCTCTCTCTCTCTCTCTCTCTGACTTTGTCTCTCTCTCTCTCTCTGTTTCTCTGTCTCCCCCACCCACTCTGTCTGTCTGTCTATCTCTCTCTCTCTCGCTGTGTGTCTCTCATTTTCTCTCTCTCCGTCTCTCTCTCTCTCTTTCTGTGTCTCTGTCTCTCTCTGTCTCCCCACCCACTCTGTCTGTCTGTCTGTCTGTCTGTCTGTCTGTATCTCTCTCTGTGTGTGTGTCTCTCATTCTCTCTCTCTCTCTCTGTCTCTCTCTCTTTCTGTGTCTTTGTCTCTCTCTGTCTCCCCACCCACTCTGTGTGTCTGTCTGTCTGTCTGTCTGTCTGTCTGTATCTCTCTCTCTCTCTGTGTCTCTCATTCTCTCGCTCTCTTTCTCTCTGTCTGTCTCTGTGTGTGTCTCTTTCTGTGTCTCTGCCTCTCTCTGTCTCCACACCCACTTTGTCTGTCTGTCTGTCTGTCTGTCTGTCTGTCTGTATCTCTCTCTCTCTCTGTGTCTCTCATTCTCTCTCTCTCTCTCTCTCCCTGTCTCTTTCTGTGTCTGTCTGGCCAATGAAGTATTCTATTCTATTCTATTCTTATTCTTATTCCTATTCCATTCCTTTCTATTCTATTCTATTCTATTCGGCACAAGATAACACATAGGACTGTCGAGGAAAGATGGAAAGAGAATTCCAAATTAGGGTTGTATGTGGGCAGGCGGCATTTTTCTAACCCTTGATAAAGACAACGTCCCGATGGCAGAAAGCGTTAAAAAAGCCTGCAGAATTCATTGCTGCCATTAAAACCCAGGGTTCAAGAACAGCCACTTGTCGGTAGTCGGGTGGGAAAGAGAATTTCAATCGGCTGGGAAAAATCTATCAGTTCTGCTAGCTGCTGGATCGCATTTTGACCCGAACCTGTTCTACTCTCCAGATTTCTTTCAAGGTAATTTGATACTGCTATTTAACAGGAAATCTTAAGAGCTGGTAGGAGTGAAGGCCACACATCTTTTTAAAAATATACTTAAAAAAAATTTCCCCCCACAAACATCAAAGGCCATGCGTCTTGAAGCTGCCTCGATTGAGAAGCGCCGTCTCAGTTTAAACTTCAATGGAGATTCTCGATCATCCTGGCTGTGGCTTTTGGGAAAAGATGCTTTTCCCAAACTGGTAATGGGATAATTTTGGGGGGTTCTTATTTTTCCTTTGGAGATGTTTTTCTTTTCATTAAAAAAAAAGCTAAAGAGCTGAAGAAAGTTCTTCAGAACGTTTTCAAAACGCCAAGAAAGTCTGTGAGTTGCCTTTTGGAAAAATCTCCTTTGGGTCAGTCTTGGTTGCTTGCTAAGGCATCCTCTTTCATCATTTGGGCCCTCTCTTCCCAGGTAGGAGGACCCTCCTGAGTTTTCCAAATGAAATTCAGCCATGATCCACTCATTTTTCTTCTGACCATGGAGCTAAGCATCCTGCTACTTTAGGTCCTTCCTACATTAGGGAGCTTGTGCCAGAATTATTCCTTCCTTCCTTCCCTCCTTCCTTCCTTCCTTCCTCCTTCCCTCCCTCCCCAACCTTCATCTTCCCTCCCTCCCTTCCTTCCTTCCTTCCTTCCTTCTTTCCTCCCTCCCTCCCTCCCTTCCCAACCATCTTCCCTTCCTTCCTTCCTTCCCCTCCCATTTCCTCCATTATTCCTTCCTTCCTCCCTCCCTCCCCCCTCCCTTCCCAACCTTCATCTTCCCTTCCTTCCTTCCTTCCTTCCCCTCCCATTTCCTCAATTATTCCTCCCTTCCTTCCTCCCTCTTTCCCTCCCTCCCTTCCCTTCCCAACCTTCATCTCCCCTTCCTTCCTTCCTTCCTTCCTTCCTTCCTTCCTTCCTTCCTTCCTCTGTCCCTTCCCTTCCCACCCTTCATCTCTCCTCCCTCCCTCCCTCCCTCCCTTCCTCGGTCCCTTCCCTTCCCACTCTTCATCTCTCCTTCCTTCCTTCCTTCCTTCCTTCCTCCTTTCCTTCCTTCTTTCCTCCCTCCCTCCCTTCCCAACCATCTTCCCTTCCTTCCTTCCTTCCCCTCCCATTTCCTCCATTATTCCTCCCTTCCTCCCTCCCTCCCTCCCCCCTCCCTTCCCAACCTTCATCTTCCCTTCCTTCCTTCCTTCCTTCCTTCCCCTCCCATTTCCTCAATTATTCCTCCCTTCCTTCCTCCCTCTTTCCCTCCCTCCCTTCCCTTCCCAACCTTCATCTCCCCTTCCTTCCTTCCTTCCTTCCTTCCTTCCTTCCTTCCTTCCTTCCTTCCTTCCTTCCTCTGTCCCTTCCCTTCCCTTCCCACCCTTCATCTCTCCTCCCTCCCTCCCTCCCTTCCTCGGTCCCTTCCCTTCCCACTCTTCATCTCTCCTTCCTTCCTTCCTTCCTTCCTTCCTTCCTTCCTTCCTTCCTTCCTTCCTTCCTTCCTTCCTCTCTTCCTCCCTCCCTCCCTCCCTCCCCTCCCTCTTCCATCCAGCATCCATTCCCCCACCAAAGGGTTCAATATTCTCAAGTAAGCATCGTAGTTCTTTTTGTAACTCTTCCGTCCAGGCAAGCTATCACAATTGATGTTCCCTCTTCCAACGGTTTCATCCCAAAAGGTTGGAAAACAATTCGGATAAAGGCGGCTTTGCTTCTGTAGATCTACCCCCAAGGAGGCAGGAGGGAGAATCTTTTTCTGGGTTCTCCAGGTTGCCTGGCGATTTCCTTTACCCTGACTGGGAGGCTTCCACGCGAAAGGCTAATAACCGAAGAAATGCGTGTTTTTTTTAATGTTGAAGGAAAAGAAAGCTTGTCCTGTTAAATCATACGCCCCCTAAAATAGGTGCTGTTACTCCCCATCAATTCTTGCTTAATGTACTGTGAGATGCAGCCCAGCTGGTTATGGGGTTGCAAGAGAATTGCTTTCAATTGCTTTTCTGTTTAGAAACATCTGTCCCCTTGTCTGTTTTTCCTATAGGCTTCCATTGGCCACATTTATTTGGAAAGTGGAGATTAAAGGGAATAGCAGAGAAGAACAGAGTATAGAATCCTTTATTGGCCAAGTGTGATTGGACACACAAGGAATTTGTCTTTGGTACAGATGAGCTCAGTGGACATAAAAGAAAATATAGATTTGTCAAGAATCAGAGTAGAGTAGAATAGAATAGAATTCTTTATTGGCCAAGTTTGATTGGACACACAAGGAATTTGTCTTTGGTACAGATGAGCTCAGTGGACATAAGAGAAAATATAGATTTGTCAAGAATCAGAGTAGAGTAGAATAGAATAGAATAGAATAGAATTCTTTATTGGCCAAGTGTGATTGGACGCACAAGGAATTTGTCTTTGGTACAGATGAGCTCAGTGGACATAAAAGAAAATATAGATTGGTCAAGAATCAGACTAGAGTAGAATAGAGTAGAATAGAATAGAATTCTTTATTGGCCAAGTGTGATTGGACACACAAGGAATTTGTCTTGGTGCAGATGCTCTCAGCGTACATAAAATAAAATATACATTTGTCAAGAATCATGTAGGACAACACTTAATGATTGTCATAGGGCTCAAACAAGCAATGAAGAAACAATCAATATTAATAAAAATCTTAGGATACAAGCAACAAGTTACAGTCATACAGTCCTAAGTGGGAGGAAAAGGATGATAGGAACAATGAGAAAAAACTAGTAGAAATAGAAGAATAGAAAATAAAAATAGAATAACTACTTTTTTAAAAAAATGGCTGTGTTGCTAAAAAAGGGAAGAAAAAGACACCAATTTCCAACTCTCTTTATCACGGTAGAAGACAACAACATCACAGCCACAACTTTTTGCTTTCACACAACAGTATGTATGAGCCATTTTTTTAGTTAACAAAAGCAAAAACAAAATTTATTTTTTTCCCCCGCCGTTGCAAGTACAAAATCTGGAAGCAATTTCAAAATAGAACCAAAGTTAGATCTATTCTCTTCTTTGGATGAAAGAATCGATTTGACCCTCTCTTACTAGTATCATGTAAATAAATATTGTTATATCCTTGTATATCAGCAATGTGTACTTGACAAAACAAAGAAACAAACAATTAATTCTGCTTCTCTTTGCCATGGGGAATAATATATGCCCACGTTAACTCATTAATCTTTATCATAATTCAGTTTTCAAGCCTATTGTTTTGACTTTAAAAGGAGAAGTAGGAAAAAGGACGCATTGCTTCTATCTGGCTACCAATGGATTCTGAAGAAGATCTCAGCTTGCAAGGCCTATCTACCCTACCTCCAGGTTTTATCCTTCAGTGTGTGTGTGAGAGAGAAAGAGAGAGAGAGGGAGGGAGAAAGAGAGAGAGGGAGGGAGGGAGGGAGAAAGACAGAGAAAGGGAGGGAAAAAGACAGAGAGGGAAGGAGAGGGAGAGAGAAAGAGGGAGGGAGAAAAACAGAGAGAGAAGGAGGGAGAGAGAGAAAGAGAGAAGAGGGTGGGGGAGAGAGAGAGAAAGGGAGGGAGGGAGAAAAGAGAGGGGGAGGGAGGGAGAAAGAGAAGGGGAGGGAGAAAATCAGAGAGAGGGAGGGAGAGAGAGAAAGAGAGAAGAGGGAGGGGGAGAGAAAGAGAGAGAATGGGAGGGAGAAAAACAGAGAGAGGGAGGGAGAAAGAGAGAGGGGGAGGGAGGGAGAAAGAGAAAGAGAGAGAGAGGGGGAGGGAGGAAGACAGAGAAGGGGAGGGAAAAAGACAGAGAGGGAGGGAGAGAGAGAGAGAAAGAAAGAGGGAAGGAGGGAGGGAGAAAAACAGAGAGAGGGAGGGAGAGAGAGAAAGAGTGAAGAGGGAGGGAGAGAGAAAGAGAGAAAGAAGGGGGGAGGGAATGAGAGAGAGCGCACACACGCATGAGAGAGAGGGGGGAGCAGTGGTTCTGTGAGTCGCAGGTGTTAGAACAGACGTTGCACCAATGCAAGAGTGTGATTTCACGGACAATTAATCGCTGCCGTGGGCTGAATCTCACTGTCAGTCAAACCTCCTCGGCTTCAGGACCTGACAGGGTGGACGCCACTGATTAATTCCGTCCACCTTAGAGGTATTGGTTGATGGAAACCTGCCATTTTTTATGACTGTCTTACCACCGTTGCATTCCCCCGGCCCCTGAGTGTGAGCATGGCAAGGGTCACATTGCAAAACCTGGCCTTTGTCACATGTCAATCAATGTCGGCAGCTGAGCCCTCAACGGAAGGCTCCTCCTGTGAAAGGAGCCCCGGGAAAACCACGTGAAAATGTGAATTTTTTTTAAGGAGGTGAAACCACAGTCCTGGCCATCAGAAGCCATCAAAGATGCCAAACGAAGGCTGACAGGCTGTTGATGTGACACCTGTCTGTTATTCAGGGGAAGACACGAAGTGGGGAGAAGTCCCTCCGGCAGTGAAGGGCTGCAAAAATGTTTACTATCACACTGTAGGTGTGGCTTATTTTGTGGGTGTGGCTTGCTGGCCATGTGGCTAGTTGGGAGTGGCTTCACGATCATGTGACCAGGGGGCATGGCTTAAAGGTGGCCAACTTGCTGTCAATCACATCAAGGGTTTGGGTTAGGGCAGTGTTTCCCAACCTTGGCAACTTGAAGATATTTGGACTTCAACTCCCAGAATTCCCCAGCCAGCGAATGCTGGCTGGGGAATTCTGGGAGTTGAAGTCCAGATATGTTCAAGTCGCCTAGGTTGGGAAACACTGGGTTAGGGTGCTTGGCCTATCCTGGCCTCAAAGTGATACAATTTCCCTCTCTATGTACTATGACTGGACATCCAAAATATACCCTTTAATTCTATGTATATGTGTCATATGTGTACGTGCATACTACACACAGCCACACAAAAATATACATTATCTACTATATAAACTGTATGTGTATGTACACACACACAAACCCGCGCACAGCTCTTCTAAAATTATACACATTCAATTTCATTTATTGCGATAGTAAAAATATACCCAGAGCCCAGGAGGGAAAGAAAAGGGAAAAAAATCAATTTTTTTCTACCAGTTCTGTGTACCTGACCAAAGTTTTTTCTACTGGTTCTGAGTACCTGACTATACCGGTAGGAACCCGTCACTGGAAATATGTGATCAATGGGGTAGCCTGTTTGCTTGAACAAATTTAGCATCCTGGGTGGAGACACGAGATCGAATTTGGCCTGAAGTTCCACCAGTGCCAGTTCTGGTAGCTTGTGCAAACTTCTGGCAATTGAGAGCGGAATGCCCCGTTGATAGGCTCTGGAGGGTTTAAGTTCCATTTTTTAAAATCCACAGATCTGTCTATTTCATGCCTTTTAAGATCTATCGCTCCCCAGGAAGGGTGGCTTTAATGCTCTTAAGGAAAAAAAATCAAATAATTATACCTTGAGGGTATTAAAAAGAGATTCCTTTGAAACTGAGAAATGCCGAGATTATTGGGAGAGGGGGGAGTGGAGAAGGCGAGCTTTGGAGTTTCCTGGCTGAGAATGACAATAAATAAGGAAAGAGAAAGAGAAAGAAAGAAGTGGTGCCTCTACCTAAAAACGCCTCTACTTACGAACTTTTTTAGATATGAACCGGGTGTTCAAGATTTTTTTGCCTCTTCTCAAGAACCATTTTCCACTTACAAACCCGAGCCTCCAAAACTGTAACCGGAAAAGGTGGGGAGAAGCCTCCGTGGGGCCTCTCTAGGAATCTCCTGGGAGGAAACAGGGTTGGCAAATGCAGGGAGAAGCCTCCGTGGGGCCTCTCTAGGAATCTCCTGGGAGGAAACAGGGTCGGAAAAAGCAGGGAGAAGCCTCCGTGGGGTCTCTCTAGGAATCTCCTGAGAGGAAACAGGGCTTGGAAAAGGTGGGGAGAAGCCTCCATGGGGCCTCTGTAGGAATCTCCCGGGAGGAAACAGGATTGGAAAAGGCAGGGAGAAGCCTCCGTGGGGCCTCTCTAGGAATCTCCTGGGAGGAAACAGGGTCGGAAAAAGCAGGGAGAAGCCTCCGTGGGGTCTCTCTAGGAATCTCCTGAGAGGAAACAGGGCTTGGAAAAGGTGGGGAGAAGCCTCCATGGGGCCTCTGTAGGAATCTCCTGGGAGTAAACAGGGCCGGAAAAAGCAGGGAAAAGCCTCTTTGGGGCCTCTCTATTACACACAGGCACACAAAAATATGCAATATCTACTATATAAACTGTATGTGTATGTACAGACAGTTTATATAGTAGATATTGCATATTTTTGTGTGCCTGTGTGTAATATGTATGTACACATATGACATATATACATAACATTAAATAGAATATTTTGCATGTACAGTCATAGTAAATGGATGGGGAAATTGTATCTCTTGGAGGGGAGGCCAGGCCAGGCACCCTAACCCAAACCCTTGACGTCCGTGGCATCAAGTTGGCTACCTTTAAGCCAGTCACATGACCTTTAGGCCACCCCCCCGGTCACCTGATCATCAAGCCACACCCACCTGGACACATGGCTGGCGAGCCACACCCACAATTGCTGTTGTACATTGAGGACTACTACCTCTATTGGTGGAATAGTTACGACTCTTGCTTCCCCAGGGGGGTAAATGCAGAAATATGACATAAATGTAAGTACTCCGAGTCTCCCAATTAATATCTGTCTTGAGACATTTTCCCGGGCAGCTTTCAAGGAAATGAATTGGACCGAGAGAAGAGCAGAACGCTTCTAAAAAAAAAATAAATTTTTTTTTAAACCACCGTGAAGCTTAAATCTGCCTCCGTTTTGTTATGATGGATGGCCCACCCTTAGATAGTCTTGTTTTATTCAGAACGTTAATTAATTTAAATGGATGAAAAAGTGGGCTACAAGCTCCAGTGACTGGTGGACGGGAGAGGGAAGGGGAGAGGGGCGGGGAAGGGCGATCCTTGAATGCTAAGCATGTTTCATTAACTGGGTTGCGACAACGGTTAGCGAAGCCACGTTCTGGAAATTAAGGGGAAAATAATGGAGTGACGGGAGAGAGGAGCGCTCGGGTGGAAAAACAGCTGGGCTCAGCAAGACCGGGACAGGGGGGGGGGAATGGGCAGCCTTGTCCATTAGTGGGGATAATGGGAGGGGTGGAGAGAGGGGTGGGGAAGGGCAGGCAGGGGGGGTGTCCAACTTACCGCTGCTGCAAGTGCTGATGTGCACACACCTCTGGGTGACCAGCGGGCGGGTGTGCGCATCGGAGTGAGATTTGGCCTCTGCGCATGTGCAGGAAGTGAATCTTGTGAGAAGATGCGCAGGCCTGTGAGATTTTGATGATTTTTTTTTTGCTTCGGCACATGGGTGGAAGCAACAAAAAAAAAATCACCAAAAATCACTGGAATCTCTCGCACACGGGCGTCCTGTTGCAAGATTTTGCTTCCTGGGCATGTGCAGAAAGCACATCTTACTCCGATGTGCAAGCGCACCCACACGCCACTCCATTTCCATAAATGGAAAAATAAATAATCTATCTGTCAGTCTGTCTGTCAGTCTGTCTGTCTGTCTGTCCATCCGTCCATCCATCCATCCATCCATCCATCCATCCATCCATCCATCCTCTATCTATCTATCTATCTATCTATCTATCTATCTATCTATCTATCTATCTATCTATCTCTATCTATCTATCCATCATTATTCTATCTATCTATCTATCTATCTATCTATCTATCTATCTATCCATCCTCTATCTATCTCTCTATCTATCTATCTATCTATCTATCTATCTATCTATCTATCTATCTATCCATCCACTCACTATCTCTCTCTCTCTCTCTTTCTCTCCATCCATCCATCCATCCACTGTCTGTCTGTCTGTCTGTCTGTCTGTCTGTCTGTCTATCCATCCATCCATCCATCCATCCATCCATCCATCCATCCATCCATCCATCCATCCATCCATCTCCCTACTTACCTATCAATCATCTACAGTATCTCTCCCTCTCCACCTCTCTCTCTCCCTTTCTCTCTCTATCTCTATATGTAGGTCTTGGCATATTCAGGTCTTTTCCCATGTAAGGTTGATATGGACATGAGTTCCCCAGAAACTTTGGGATGTATTCCTATGGTAACAACCCACCCCCCTTAATTTCACTCTTTCCTTCTTTGGTTTTAACTAGATTTGCTCAGTCAGTCGGTTTTGACCTTCTGTTGCACGGAGACGGCAATATGACCTACCTGAAGCCCGACTTTCTATGACGTATCCAGTGATGGGTTTCATGCCCGAAACTCCCTCCGTCCAGTACAAAGTGAGCCCAGAGGCAGATTTGGAGACCAGCACGTGTAGTGGAGAACCAGGAGATCCTGTAGGAGTGGGTCAAAGGAAAAACCGGTTGAGACACGGGAACAAATAGATAAATAATAAAACACAGGAGACAGAATCATAGGGCTGGGAGGGAACTTGGAGATCTTCTAGTCCAACCCTCTGCTCAAGGCAAGAGACCATCCTATCATCCTGAAGAAATGTCCAATCTCTTCTCTTCAGGGCTGGAAAAGGCGGGAAGAAGCCTCCGTGGGGCATCTCTAGGAATCTCCTGGGAGGAAACAGAGCCGAAAAAGTCAGGGAGAAGCCTCTATGGGGCCTCTCTAGGAATCTCCTGGGAGGAAACAGGGGCGGAAAAGTGGAGAGAAGCCTCTGTGGGGCCTCTCTAGGAATCTCCTGGGAGGAAACAGGGCCGGAAAAGGCAGGGAGAAACCTCTGTGGGGCCTCTATAGGAATCTCGTGGGAGGAAACAGAGCTGGAAAATGTGGAGAGAAGCCTCTGTGGGGCCTCTATAGGAAACTCCTGGGAGGAAACAGGGCCGGAAAAGGTGGGGAGAAGCCTCCTTGGGGCCTCTCTAGGAATCTCCTGGGAGGAACCAGGGCCTCCACCCTCCCTGTGGTTTCCCCAATCACACACATTATTTGCTTTTACATTGATTCCTATGGGAAAAATTCCTGCTTCTTACAAACTTTTCTACTTAAGAACCTGGTCACAGGACAAATTAAGTTCGTAAGTAGAGGTACCACTCTATATACGTTTGACCTGCTCCTCAGATCTCTCTCACCTGCCGCTGGCCCAGCAGTGACATTGGCTTGTAGTTCGGGTCCGTAGATAATAGTCCTGGCTTGGACTCGGAACAAGTAGGTCATTCCTTTGGTGAGATCTCGGACTTTTAGCCAGCGCTGCCAATTACTCTGGATGTCCACAGTTACCACTTTGCTCACCCCTAGAAAAAAAAAAGGTGGGGGGGAGAGGATCAAAAGAGTGTTCAAAAGAAAAAGAAAGGAGGGAGGGTGGTAAAAGGATCAGGAGGAAGGAAAACAAGCGAGCAAGCAAGGCCGTGAGAACGGCAGAAACGATGCCAACTAGATTACTGGCGAAGTGACGATCGAGCCATTTGCTAAAGAAGCTTTTCTTACAATTAGTGGGAATTTAAGTGGCAATAATGGGCAATTTTTCGGCAGAGATAAGTGTAATTAGACTCTGGGCTTGATAAGTGGAGGCTGGCGAGAGGCGGAGGGGGAGCCTTACGGGGTTGGGAGATTTTCAAGAGGCTGGAGATTATCGTCCCTGATTACCCAGGGATGAAAGAAAGGGGTGTACAGAAGCAATTGTGGCTTGTAGCTTCTCTCTGGAAACCCAAACTGACTCCGCAGGGGTCTTTTAACCTCCATCATTCTGTCGAATGGCTCCCGGGGAGAAAAATTACTCAACCACAGCCTTTTATTGACCAATGTCTCAATGTCTTGGGCAGCAGAAAAGTAAATATACATCCCTTAGCGCTTCCCCTGTCTACCGCTGGTGGGTTAGTTTTCTTCTAAAAGAAGGGGGAAAGATGAAGGGAAAGAGGCAACAGTTGGGAGATAAGTGAGCTGATATGCATGGTCATGAAAAAAAATTCTTTCAAATCAGTCTAGAACAGTGTTTTTCAACCAGTGTGCCACGGCACACTAGTGTGCCGTGAGACATGGTCAGGTGTGCCGCGAAACTTGGAGAGAGAAAGAAAGCAAGAGAGAGAGAGAGAAAGAGAAAGAAAGAAAGAAAGAGAGGGAAAGAAAGCAAGAGAGAGAAAGAGCGCGCGCGAGAGAGTGAGAGCAAGAGAGAGAAAGAGAGGGAGGGAAGAAGAGAGAGAGAAAGACATAGAGGGAGGTAGGGAGGGAGAGAGAAAGAGAGCAAAAAAGAGAGGAAGGAAGGAAGAAAAGAAAGAGGGATGGAGAGAGAAAGAAAGAGGAAGGAAGGGTGAGAAAGAGGGAGAGAGAAATAGAGCGAAAGGGAGGAAGAGAGAGAGAATTTTTTTGTCCAAACTTTTTTTAGCCACCCCCTCCCCGCCCCACTCAATGTGCCCCAGGGTTTCGTAAATGTAAAAAATGTGCCGCGGCTCAAAAAAGGTTGAAAATCACTGGTCTAGAACATAGAAGATTGACGGCAGAAAAAGACCCTGTGGTTCATTTAGTCTATCCTTGTATTTTATCTTAGGATGGATCTATGTTTATCCTAGGCATATTTCAATTCAGTTCCTGTGGATTTACCAACCACGTCTGCTGGAAGTTTGTTCCAAGCATCTACTCCTCTTTCAGTCAAATAATATTTACTCACGTTGCTTCTGATCTTTCCCCCAACTGACCTCAGATTGTGCCCCCTTGTTCTGGGATTCACTTTCCTATTAAAAACACTTCCCTCCTGAACCTTATTTCACCCTTTAACATTTTGAAATGTTTCAATCATGTCCCCCTTTCCCTTCTGTCCTCCAGGCTATACAGATTGAGTTCATAAATCACGAAGTCTTTCCTGATAAGTTTGATGCTTAAGACCTTCCACCATTTTTGTAGCCCGTCTTTGGACCCGTTCAATTTTGTCAATATCTTTTTGTAGGCGAGGTCTCCAGAACTGGACACAGTATTCCAAATGGGGTCTCACCAGCGCTCTATGCAGCGGGATCACAATCTCCCTCTTCCTGCTTGTTATACCTCTAGCTATGCAGCCAAGCATCCCACTTGCTTTCCCTACCACCTGACCGCACTGTTCACCCATTTTGAGACTGTCATTCATTCATTCATTCATTCATTCATTCATTCATTCATTCATTCATTCATTCATTCATTCATGTATTCATGTTGCTTGTATCCTTACAATTTACAGTATTTTAATATTGATTGTTTCTTGATTGCTTATTTGTACCCTATGACAATCATTAAGTGTTGTACCCCCTGATTCTTGACAAATGCATCTTTTCTGTTATGTCCACTGAGAGCCTATGCAGCAAAGACAAATTCCTTGTGTGTCCAATCACACTTGGCCAATAAAGATTTCTATTCTATTCTATTCTACTCTATTCTATTATGTTCTATTTTCTATTTTCTATTCTATATTCTATATTCTGTTGTGATTCAGTCTGAGGCTCCTCAGGGAACGGCTGGAACTCTGCCGGCTCCATGCTCAGAGGGGGAGGACGAGGAACAGGAGGAGGACCAGGCAGACGGGGAAGAGGAATGTCAGGACGAGGAGGAGGGGGAACAGCCTGAGACCCCCAGGGGGGAGCTCTCCCCAGAGAGTAGCCTGGAGTCATTGGATGAGAACGCACAAGCCATCATAGATATGAGGCAGAGAAGGGCAGCACAACGAAGGGGACAATTAGCCAGGTATTTCCATCCCTAATAGGCAACAGCTGGGTTTGGGTGTGGTTCTCCTCAGAAAGGTTGAAAAGGCAGGCCCGCCCTTCCTGTATTGTGGAGAGTTATCTTTTGGGAGTCCTGTGACCTCGCTTCGATCCTTGGCGTCTCTGATTCTGGCTTGTGGCCTCGAAGGCTGAAAACTTGGGGGAGGCATGGGTTTTATTATCTACAGTGGTGTGTGTGCCAGCAAGAAGCCTGTTGTATTGTCTGGCCGTCGTGACTCTTCTGTGAAGCTTCACAGCATTCCAGTTTGTAAGAACAGTTTTTGTTATCTGTGTTTGTTTTCAAAGATATAAAAGGACTTTGCTTTTTACCAGCATGTCTGGATACTCTTTTTAGTTGGTGTTGGCGTCTGGGGGAACCCAGACAGAACATATTCTATATTCTATATTCTATATTCTATATTCTATATTCTATATTCTATATTCTATATTCTATATTCTATATTCTATATTCTGTTATATTCTATTCTATTCATGTTCCCCCTTCTGATCTAAGGCTTAAAATCTGAGCTTTCCTTTTCAGAGTTCGAAAAAGAAGCAGTGGCCTTCTTGAGGCTCATTAGAAAATCAATACTTCCTCCCTCCCTCCCTCTAGACGTCCTCCTTTCTACTTTGACTGCAAACCTGGCAGCTGGTATTTGTGGAAAAACCCAGGAGCGCCAACCGTCTCGGCAGATAATTGGGAAGCCAACAATAGGTGGCATCTCCACAAAACTTAATTTTGCCTGGACTGGTTCAATCAACTTCAGCACTTTCCAAAACACTTTGGTTCAATTTCTGCTTCCAGCTGCAATTTGAAATCCCGGAATCGGAGGGGAGAAGGGTTAGGTCAAATACATCGAATGCTGCTCACTGTCTCTGGCGGGATCGTCCAATTTTGTCAAGTCAAATCCGGAGAACAAAAACGCAACGATATTGTTATTTAAAAGAGGGGCGAAGAATGGCTCTAGGGTTAGTTTGTTATCACCGGATATTAGGGGAATTGATTTTTTAAAACAGGCTGCGAGGAGCGAATTCATAATACTAGGAAAATTCAATGCACAGAGGAGAAAGTCTGCAGGAAGAACCACAGACAGCCCTTTCTTTAAAATAACATTTACAACAGCGTGTAGATTTATATCTGCTTCCTAGCGCTTTTCCAGCCCTCTCTAAGCGGTTTACAGAATCAGCCTTTTGCCCCCAACAATCTGGGTCCTCATTTGACCCACCTCGGAAGGATGGAAGGAAGGAAGGAAGGATGGACAGAAGGAAGGAAGGAAGGAAGGAAGGAAAAATAGCAATAGCAGTAGCATTTAGACTTATATACTGCTTCACAGTGCTTTTACAACCCCCTCTAAGTGGTTTACAGAATCAGCCTCATGCCCCCAACAATCTGGGTCCTCATTTGACCCACCTTGGAAGGAAGAACGGAAGGGAGGGAGGGAGGGAGAAAGAAAGGAAGGAAGGGAGGGAGGGAGGGAAGGAGGGAGGGACAAAGGAATAGCAACATCACCTAGACTTGTATACCGCTTCCTAGTGCTTTTACAGCCCTCTCTAAGCGGTTTACAGAATCAGCCTCTTGCCCCCAACAATTTGGGTCCTCATTTGACCCACCTCGGAAGGAGGGAAGGGGAGGGAAGGAAGGGAGGGAGGGAGAAAGGAATAGCAACAGCACTTCGGAAGGATGGAAGGCTAAGCCAACCTGGACCCTGGTGAGATTCGATCTGTCAAATTGCTGGTCCGGACCAGTTCTATAGAACCAGTACCGGGAATTTCCCCCCATTCGCCAAACTGGTAACAACAGCTGGCTGGACACCCCCCTGAACCAGCTCTATTGGCAGTGCCGTTGGTGCCGCCATCTTGGTTTTTGCTTCTGCACATGTGCAGAAGATGTTTTGGGAGTTTGTATCCCTGTGCATGCCCCCCTCCCCCCCATGCGGTGTGTGATGAAACAAACCAGCAGCGAGGTAAGTCAGCCCCCACCCCTGGTCTAATCACACTTGGCCAAATATTCAACTGAAGCCTTCCATCCAACTCCAACTTAGTCTTTGCCGAAAGGAAATTGAACATGAACGGGAGTGTCAAAAGACACAAAAGACACAAAATCTTCAGAAGAGAAGGATTGAGGGGTTGTGATTTCTGACAGTCCCAAAATGGGTGAGCAGTGTGGTCGGGCGGTAGGGAAAGCAAGTAGGATGCTTGGCTGCATAGCTAGAGGTATAACAAGCAGGAAGAGGGAGATGGTGATCCCCTTATATAGAGCGCTGGCGAGACCCCATTTGGAATAATACTGTGTCCAGTTCTGGAGACCTCACCTACAAAAAGATATTGACAAAATTGAACGGGTCCAAAGAAGGGCGACAAAAAGGGTGGAAGGTCTTAAGCATAAAACCTATCAGGAAAGACTTCATGAACTCAATCTGTATAGTCTGGAGGACAGAAGGAAAAGTGGGGACATGATCGAAACATTTAAATATGTTAAAGGGTTAAATAAATGTTTTTAATCGGAAAGTGAACCCAAGAACAAGGGGACACCATCTGAGGTCAATTGGGGGAAAGATCAGAAGCAACGTGAGAAAATATTATTTCACTGAAAGTATAGCAGATACTTGGCACAAACTTCCAGCAGATGTGGTTGGTAAATCCACAGGAACTGAATTGAAACCTGCCTGGGATAAACATATATCCATTGTAAGATAAAATACAGGAAATAGTATAAGGGCAGACCAGATGGACCATGAGGTCTTTTTCTGCCGTCAATCTTCTATGTTTGTATAAGATTAACTGCATCTCTGCCATGGATCGCCCACCTCCCGAGGCTAACCGATCCTTCTCGGGGGGGTTGCTTACCTTCAACTGGAGCCAAAGGTTCGTAGATCACCCGATAACCTTGCAGGATCCCGTTGGCAGCTGTTGGCTCTCCCCAAGACACGTTAAGTGCCGAGCATGTGATTTCAGAGAAGACCAAGAAACTGGGGGCACCGGGGGCTGCAAGAGAATCAAGGCAGGCTTGGTGTCAGTGGGATCATAAGGGTTGCACCTGCACCGCACAACCTGGATTCATTTGAACATGTTTTGCTTCTCACCTTAACGTCTTCACAAGAAAAAAAGAAGGAAGACCAGTTGCCTCCTGAAAGAGCACCTTTGAGTCAACCATGACTTGGATGACTGGGAATCTCTACAGATGTTGAGTTGAAAGTGCAACATATATATATATATATATATATATATATATATATATATATATATATATATATATATATATATTTGTTTTCGTAAATTTTCACGGGTATATGTATGTAGATTGTTCTGAGTTCGGGTTTTGCCCTGTGTAATATTTTGCATGTTTATGCGACGTTTCGGTGAAATCACATTCACCATCATCAGGCTAAAGTTTCCAAGCTTCGTGCTGTTGTAAAATGGAATGTCTGCAACTGTCATTTCTTCCTAGTGTATATCTCCACCCCCACACTATACAGCAATGTCGTTTAGCGGGACCCAGGAGAAGAGCCTTCTCTGTGGCGGCCCCTACCCTCTG
Source organism: Erythrolamprus reginae (assembly GCF_031021105.1). Classification (NCBI taxonomy): domain Eukaryota; kingdom Metazoa; phylum Chordata; class Lepidosauria; order Squamata; family Dipsadidae; genus Erythrolamprus; species Erythrolamprus reginae. The sequence continues at coordinate 53,819,473 of NC_091958.1, forward strand.
GAACCAGCTCCCCCCGGAGATTAGAACTGCCCCCACCCTCCTTGCCTTTCGTAAAGTTCGTAAGACCCATCTCTGCCATCAGGCATGGGGGAACTGACACATCTCCCCCAGGCCTATACAGTTTATACATGGAATGTTTGTGTGTGCGTTTGCTTTTAATAATGGGGTTTTTAGTGTTTTTAAAATTATTAGATTTGTTTTTTACATTGTTCTTGTTATTGTTGTGAGCCGGCCCGAGTCTATGGAGAGGGGCGGCATACAAATCTAATAAATAAATAAATAAATGAATGAATGAATGAATGAATGAATGAATGAATGAATGAATGAGCGAGCGAGCGAGCGAGCGAGCAAGCAAGCAAGCAAGCAAGCAAGCAAGGAGCAAGCAAGCAAACAAACAAACAAACAAATAAATAAATAAATAAATGTATATTTTATTTTATGTATGCTGAGAGCATATGCACCAAGACAAATTCCTTGTGTGTCCAATCACACTTGGCCAATAAAAATTCTATTCTATATATATTTATATTGCTAGTGCAGCCAGGCGGGGACACGATTGAAGGATTGACTAAATGGTGGCAAAATGAGATACAAGCAGAGGTAAAAGAGATGGAAAATATAGTAGAAAATATAAGGAAAATTAAAAATACAAGAATCGGGGAAATGAGAAGGAAAATATTACATAAGTGGTATTTTACTCCCGTTCAACTCGCACACTTTCAGCAGAAGGTCAGGGGGAACTGTTGGCATGGGTGTCAAGATAAAGGAGTGTTTATGCATATGTTTTGGGAGTGCAAAAAAGTGAAAGAGGACATTAATAGAATGTTAAATACACAATGGACAATCACTAAGGAAATGGCAGTACAGTGTTCCCTTGATTTCCGTGGGGGATGCGTTCCGAGACCGCCCGCGAAAGTCATATTTCCGCGAAGTAGAGATGCAGAAGTAAATACACCATTTTTGGCTATGGACAGTATCACAAGCTTTCCCGGAACACTTTAAACCCCTAAATTACCATTTCCCATTCCCTTAACAACCATTTTCTCACCATTATTACTGGTACTCACCATTGAATAAGACACTTAGTGATCCTGATATTTATAAACATCATTATTTATTAACAATAATTATTTTTTTTGTTATTTATTTGCAAAAATTATTAGTTTGGCGATGACATATGACGTCATTGGGTGGGAAAAACCGTGGTATAGGAAAAAAAACGTGAAGTATTTTTTAATTAATATTTTTTGAAAAACCGTGGTATAGGCTATTCGCGAAGTTCGAACCCGCGAAAATCGAGGGAACACTGTACTAGTTAAAAGCAATGCGATGGGAGAATTTAGAGAAATAAAACAAGCAGCGATAGAAAGCACTCAGGCGGTAATAGTTTTGGGTTGGAAGGATGCGACAAAATGGACCATGCAAAATTGGTATAGGTACATGGTGGACCATATTCAATTTGAAATGATGGATAAAGGGATAAATTCGGATAATGAAACTGAATAGGGACAACTGATGTGACGGTGGGACAAGGTAAGACGATATATGACGAGCAAAATCCGAGACCAAGCTACAAGAAATAAATTGGAATCACTCTATAATATGTAAATAGATATATTGCTCTTGGGTCAAGTGGACTATATAAGAAACACCCCTGATTTGGTGGTGGGGAATGTGTGTGTGTCTGTGTGGTGGGCACATTTCACTAGGCACTGTTTTATGTTGTGTGCATATTAAACTTGTTAAAAATGAATAAAAATAATAAATAAATTTTAAAAAAGAGTTGAAAGTGCAACTCATGACATGTGCTTGGTGGAAGGGTCCTTCCCGTGCTTACCTGCCTGGAGGGTCCTTCCTTCCATAGGGCTGGTCTTGGGTCCATCCCCTGCTGCGTTAAAAGCGGAAATGCAGACCAAGTACCTGGAGAAACTAGTCAGGTTTTTGAGTCGAATGCTTGTATCCGGTAGGAAGAGAACCTTCACTTTTTCAGTGTCATTCTGACCATCTTTCTCCCAATAATAAACCTGGTTTGGGGAGGGGAAGGGGGGAAAAAAGAGAGATAAGCCCAATAGTCTACCCTTCAAGTTCCCATGCCATCATTTGTAATTCCAATTCTCAACCAGCTTGATACCTGTTGGGTCACTGGCAGGGAAAACTGGCCCTCATTTGACCCACCTCGGAAGGATGGAAGGCTGAGTCAACCTCAGCCAACTGAGATTCGATCTGCCAAACTGCTGGCAGCCAGTGATCAGTAGAAGTGGCTTGCAGTACTGCACTCTAACCATTGAGCCCCGAGGAAGGAAGGAGGGAAGGAAGGAAGGAAGGAGGGGAGGAAGGAAGGAAAGAAGGAAGGAAGGAAGGGAGGAAGGAAAGAAGGAAGGAAGGAGGGAGGGAGGGAAGGAAGGAGGGAAGGATGAGGGAAGGAAGGAAGGAAAGAAGGAAGGAGGGAGGGAAGGAAGGAAGGAGGGAAGGAAGGAAAGAAGGAAGGAAGGAAGGAAGGAGGGAAGGAAGGAAGGAGGGAAGGAAGGAAGGAAAGAAGGAAGGAAGGAAGGCGGAAGGGAAGGAAGGAAGGAGGGAAGGGAGGAAGGAAAGAAGGAAGGAAGGAAAGAAGGAAGGAAGGAAGGAGGGATGGAAGGAAGGAAGGAAGGAAGGAAGGAGCGGTTCACAGAGACTCAGCCTCTTGCCCCCAACAATCTGGGTCCCCATTTCACCAACCTCGGAAGGATGGAAGGCTGAGTCAACCTTGAGCCTACTGAGATTCGATCTGCCAAACTGCTGGCAGCCGGCAATCAGCAGAAGTAGCCTGCAGTACTGCACTCAAACCACTGCGCCACTGTGGCTCTTATTTAGAAAGCCCCAATCCACTTTCCCCTAATTCCCTAGCAGATCCCCCTGCTTTGGCATTGGAGAGCCACTTCTGAGTGTAAATGGTTTACCAGGTGCACCCAAAGCTCACCAGGGACCTGATCTCACTGTCCAGCTGAGAATCTGCTTTGGTGTTTACAAGCCCAGAGATCGGAAGGATTTGTGCCAAAAACAGAAGAGAAGGTACATGGGATGTTACAGCCAGTGGCTGCTTCTGCCCAAGAAGTGATGCCAGCTTCTGGGATTGGCACAGGTGGAAGCCGTACCAGGCCAAGCTCCAAGAACAATCAGGAGAACAGCGTTTCAGAGTTTGAGAAGCCAATTGTTAGTTACCATATTTTTCGGAGTATAAGACACACCTTAGTTTTTGAAGAGGAAAATAGGGGAAAGAATCTGCTTACCAGGGATTCATCTGGCTCGCGTCCTTAGCCAGCACATTATTTTATCCCCTGGCTTAAAAAAACTTTATTCGGAGAGAGTAACAATGAAAGAGCTTGCAAGCCAGTAAAAGCTTGGAACATCATTAGCACCTGGAAAGAAACTTATTCGGAGCAAGTGGAGCAATGAAAAAAAACCCTGCAAAGACTTAGGGCTTGGAAAACATTCTTTGCAGAGAGTAACAATGAAAGAGCTTGCAAGCGGGCAACAGCTGGGAACATTGTTAGCACCTGTTTGGGGCTGGAAAGAAACTTATTCGGAGCAAGTTAGAGCAATGAAAAAAACCCTGCAAAGACTTAGGGCTTGGGAAACATTCTTCGCAGAGAGTAACAATGAAAGAGCTTGCAACCTTGTAAGAGCTGGGAACATTGTTAGCACCTGGTTGGGGCTGGAAAGAAACTTATTCGGAGCAAGTTAGAGCAATGAAAAAAACCCTGCAAAGACTTAGGGCTTGGAAAATATTCTATGCAGAGAGTAACAATGAAAGAGCTTGCAAGCGGGCAACAGCTGGGAATATTGTTAGCACCTGGTTGGGGCTGGAAAGAAACTTATTCGGAGTAAGCTAGAGCAATGGAAAAAACCCTGCAAAGACTTAGGGCTTGGAAAATATTCTTCACAGAGAGTAACAATGAAACAGCCTGCAAGGTAAGAGCTGAGAAGATCGTTAGCAGCTAGTTAGGGCTAGCGGGGGGAGCTACATCCAGAGTATAAGACACACCCAAATTATCAGCCTCTTTTAGGGAGGAAAAAAGTACATTTTATGCTCCGAAAGATATGGTAAATTTATTCTTGGAGGAGATTTTTGGATCTGGGATAGCCACCAGACTGCTAGCTGGTAACAATCACCTGATGTGTTTTTCTCCGACTTGGCCTGGTCTTCTAATGCCAGCCTTCCTAAGAAGAGGAAGAGGAGGAGGAATTGGTTCTGAGTAATTACTCTGGCAATATGCAGATTGGATTGCATTTGCATATTTGACACTGGGCAGTTTCGAAAGGTCCCTGGAAATGAATAATAATAGTTGTGGGCAGTGTTCCCTCTAATTTTTTTGGGAGGTGGGCGGAAAAGTATAGTGTCTGAGCGGCAGTCCCTTTGGGACTGGGCGGCACAGAATAAATAAATAAATAAATAAATAAATAAATAAATAAACAAACAAACAAACAAACAAACAAACAAACAAATAAAAAACCCACCCTGTTTTGCCTCAGAGAATTTCAAAATAAAATACTGTACTGTGTGTCTATAACAGTGAGCTCATAATAGGGCAACTCTATCAATATCAAAATGCCACTTAAATAGTTGAGCTAGTTTCAAACTAGATTTTGATTTTCTTTCTCTCTTCCTTACTCCCATTCTTTTTCTTTCTCTTTTCCTTCCTCTCTTTTTTCTATCTGTTTCTCTCTCTTCCTCTCTCTCTCCTTCCCTCTCACTCTTTCCCTCTCGGCTTCTGGGCAGGTTTGAAAAACTCTGAGTTGATGATGATTTTTAAGTGAGCGATTGCTCACTGCTCAGCTTAGAGGGAACTATGGTTGTTGGACGGCCAAGGATTTTCTGCCCGGAAAGCAGTGGTGAAATCCAATTTTTTTTAAAGTACTGGTTCGGGTTCTCAAAGGATAGAGGGTCCATTGGCTGAGGATGATGGGAGCTGAAGCCTAAGACACCTTTCAGATCCATTTGCGAACTGTGTCCCCCAGGCTGGGAAAAGCACTGTTGTATCTATGCAGAGTCTTTAGTTGTTTGTTGTGGGTTGTCTTTCTAACTCATTAAGATTGAGCCGGGGTGGCGCAGCAGGTAGAGTGGTATACTGCAGACCACTGAAGTTGACGGTAGATCTGCAGGTCAGCGGTTCAAATCTCATCACCGGCTCAAGGTTGACTCAGCCTTCCATCCTTCCGAGGTGGGTCAAATGAGGACCTGGATTGTGGGGGAAATAGGCTGGCTCTATTAAAAGGTGCTATTGCTAACATGTTGTAAGCCGCCCTGAGTCTAAGGAGAAGGGTGGCATAAAAATAGAATGAATGAATGAATGGATGGATGGATGGATGGATGGATGGATGGATGGATAGATAAATATATATTTATCCATCCATCCATCCATCCATCCATCCATCCATCCATCCATCCATTCTATTTTTATGCCGCCCTTTTCATTAGATATATAAGGGGAAGGGCCTTCGTTAGATATATAGGGGAAGAGCCTTCTCTGTGGTGGCCCCGACCCTATGGAACAAACTCCCCCCAGATATCAGAGTTGCCCCCACCCTCCTTGCCTTTCATAAGCTCTTAAAAACCCACCTCCATCGTCAGGGATGGGGGGAATTGAAATATTCCCTTCCCTTAGGCTTATAAAATTTATGTAAGGTATGACTGTATGTATGACTGATCTCTTAAATTGGGGTTTTAAAAATTTTTTATATTAGATTTGTTTACGTTGTCTTTTTACTGTTGTTAGCCGCCCCGAGTCTGCGGAGAGGGGCGGCATACAAATCTAATAAATAATAAATAATAATAATAAAAAATAATATATATTGGAAAGACCCTGAGAGAGGAGGACCAGAAGGAAGAATTAAAAACGACAGAGTTAAATAACCAAATTGTTCATGTTTGGGGAAACCAGCTTGGCTTGGGAGATCTGTGTTTCCTTCTCACTCAAAGAGTCCTCAAAAAACGCACGAAGTCTAATCTCTGGAGGGCACCTCTGCCTTTACTTGCCTTGTAGCCTTGAATGTTTCCGTTCTGGCTGTCCACAGGTGGAGGGTCCCAGGTGATCTCCAGCTGGCTGGCAGACACGGCACTCAGGTGGATATTCTGGGGAGGCATCGCAGGAGCTTCGGAGAGAAAGACAAGAGGAGAGGTTGGGAGGAGGAGGAGGCATTGATTTGGCTGACACCAAAGCCGGAGGGAAGATGATCTCACTAGATAGACAGAAGGATCGTCCTGCCTTAGATGGCTCTCGTTTTTGCTGATAATCTCAGTACCTTCTCTAGAAACTCACATCACCAAAGGGATTCCTTTGCCAAATTCTTTCATCAGTTTTCCAAAGTCCATCCATCCATCCTTCCTTCCTTCCTTCCTTCCTCCCTCCCTTTCTCTTCCTCCCTCCCTCCTTCTTGCCTTCTTCCTTCCTTCTCTCCCTCTCTCCCTTCCTCCTTCCTTCTTTCCTCCCTCCCTCCTTCCTTCTCGCCTTCTTCCTTCCTTCCCTCCTTCTCTCAATTTTCCTTTCCCTCCCTCCCTTCCTCCTCTCTCTGTCCTCCCTCCCTTCCTCTTTAATTCCTCCTTCCTCCCTCCTTCTTGCCTTCTTCCTTCCTTCTCTCCCTCTCTCCCTTCCTCCTTCCTTCTTTCCTTCCCTCTTCCTCCCTCTCTCTCCTCCCTTCCCTCCCTCCCAATTCCTCTCTCCCCTTCCTTCCTTTCTTCTTTCCTTCTCCCTCCCTCCTTTGTTCTCACCTTCTTCCTTCCTTCCCTCCTTCTCTCAATTTTCCTTTCCCTCCCTCCCTCCTCCCACCTCTCTCTGTCCTCCCTCACTTCCTCTTTCCTTCCTCCTTCCTTCTCTCCCTCCTTCCTTCCCTCCCTCTCTCCCATCTTTTCTTCCTCCTTCCTTCCTTTCATTTCTCCCTCCCTCTTCCTTCCTTCCCTTCCTTCTTCCTCCCCATTTCTCCCTCCCTCCCTTCTTTTGCAAATCACCAAGAAAGCAGAGCCTGAAACCCAACTGTTGATGTCCCTCCTGGTCATCAGTTTGGAAACACAGACTTATTTCCATTCCGAAACTGCCCCCCCCCCCCCCCAGCAATGTTTTTAAAACCAGAAATCAAATGGAAGATGAATTCTTTCAGGAGTCCATTGTCAGGGAAACACACACACAAATACACAAACACAAATCCCCAATAGTAGAGCTCTCTTCTCTCGAGGGTTTCGCAACCGCTTTGTCGAAGCGACGTGAACATTTTCCCCTGTAAGCATTTGGAAAGCTTGATCCGAGTGGGGGGATTTAATTTGATTGGCATTGTAGGCCTCTTAATTATCTGCCAGGATTGAACGGTGGGGACGTAAGTAGGATAAATAAGTGTGTGTTATTTTGACTGGTGAGATTAGCCATTAAAATTGAAAAGCCCAGCCAGGTTTTCTATCTCCTAACGGCCCCCAACCAACCAACTTCAGCAGCTGTGGGCAAGTTCTCCAGGGCTGTGGCTGCCTTCAGCATCACCGCCAGAGTCTCTATGGTCACCTCCAAAGGATCCAACAAACGGCATTCCTTTGGAGGTCTCTGGGACCAGAGGTTTGTCCTTCCAGGCTTTTGGACACGTGCTGGAGCCCATCCTCAGGGAATATATCCTGGGGGGAGAGGCGTTCCATGGGGATGGGCTCCAGCATGGGTCCGAAAGCCTGCAAGAACAAACCTCTGGTCCCAGTGACTGGCTCAGATTGGATCCTGGGATGAGTATGTTGCCTTCATTCCCAACTTCATTGGTCAGATATTTCCATTGACTTTCCAACTTCCTCTCCTTTCCTTTTTCCTTTCCTTTCCTCTCCTCCTCCTTTCCTTTCTTCCCCCTCTCTCCCTTTCTGTTTTTATTTTCCTCCCTCCCACCCCTCTCTCTCCTCCTCCTCCCTTCCTTTTCCCCTTTTATTTTCCTCCCTCCCTCCCTCCTTCCCTTCCCTTCCTCTTCCTTTCTTTTCCTTCCCTTCCCTTTTCCTTTTCTTTCCTTCTCCTTCCTTCCTCCTTCCTTCCTTCCTCCTCTCCCTCCCTCCCTTCCTCCCTCTGGTGCCTTCCCTTCCCTTCCTTCTTTCTCGTATCCATCTCCTTCCCTTTTTCCTCTCCCCTCCTCCTTTCCTTTCTTCCCCCCTCTTTCCCTTTCCCAATATATTTTCCTCCCTCCCTCCTTCTCTTCTCCTCCCTCCCTTCCTTTTCCCCTTTTATTTTCCTTCCTTCCTTCCTTCCCTCCTCCCTCCCTCCTTCTCTTCTCTTCCCTTCCTCTTCCTTCCCTTCCCTTTCCTTTTCCTTTCCTTTTCCTTTCTCTTTTCCTTTCCTTCCTTCCTTCCTTCCTTCCCTCCCTCCGTCCCTTCCTCCCTTTGATGCCTTTCCTTCCCTTCCTTCTTTCTCATATCCATCTCCTTCCCCCTTCCCTTTTCCTTCCTTTCCCTGAATCTTGCCTTTGCTCCCCAAACGGATCAGAGCGTAGATAGCCAGAGGCACCGGCTCCTCCGAGGCAGCCGCGAGAGCCCAAGAGGGCCTGCCCAAGGGATGCCAACTGCTTCTGTCCAATTGCCACGCGAGCTCGATGCCCATTCAATGCCTCACAAATAGAAACCGCAGACCATTTGCTGCTCCAAAGGTAGCTCCAATTATCTCCCCCTCCGGTGGCGTCTTCTTTTACAGGCTCTGACCTTCATAAGGCACGTTGTTATTATTATATATTTATATATTTCCTCCCTTGTCCCTCGCTGGGGTTATAAAATAAAATAGTAATTAACACCCACTCTGCCTGACACCAACTATTTATTTTGTTCTAACTGCGCCGCTTCCTTATTACTGCTGCCCACCCTGCCGTTAATGGAAATGTTAATAACCAGCACCAGGTTGTTGTGACAGATGCTTGAGCTCATTATCAGAAATTCTTATTTACCGCTCCATTAAACGACAGAATCACACACCCAAAGGGGGGGGGGGGGAGAAGGAAAGGGGGGAGAGAAAGGGGGAGGGGAGAAAGGATTCCATGAAACTAACTGGGAAGAATTGGAGCAATGGGAAAGTGCAAAAAGCATAGACATTTGGGAGGGAGGGAGGGAAGGAAGAAGAAAGGAGAAAGGAAGAAGGAAGGAAGGAAAGAGAGAGAGAAAGGAAGGAAGGAAGAGGGAGGCTAGGGAGAGAAGGAAGGAAGGAGAAAGGAAGGAAGGAAAGAGAAAGCATAGACATTTGGGAGGGAGGGAGGGGAGGAAGAAGAAAGGAGAAAGGAAGAAGGAAGGAAGGAAAGAGAGAGAGAAAGGAAGGAAGGGAGGGAGGAAGGAAGGAAGAGGGAGGCTAGGGAGAGAAGGAAGGAAGAAGAAAGGAAGGAAGGAAAGAGAAAGCATAGACATTTGGGAGGGAGGGAGGGGAGGAAGAAGAAAGGATAAAGGAAGAAGGAAGGAAGGAAAGAGAGAAAGGAAGGAAGGAAGGAAGGAAGAGGGAGGCTAGGGAGAGAAGGAAGGAAGGAGAAAGTAAGTAAGGAAGGAAGGAAAGAGAAAGAAAGAAAGAAAGACAGGAAGAAAGTAAGAAAGAAAGAGGGAGGGAGGGAGGCTAGGGAGGGAAGGAAGGAAGAATGAAGGAAGAAAGAAAGAAAAAGAAAGAAAGAAGATGGAGGAAGGCTAGGGAGGGAAGGAAGGAAGGAAGGCGAAAGGAAGGAAGGAAAGAGAAAGCATAGACATTTGGGAGGGAGGGAGGGGAGGAAGAAGAAAGGAAAATGGAAGACGGATAGAAGGAAAGAGAGAGAGAGAGAAAGGAAGGAAGGAAGGAAAGAAAGAAAAAGAAAAAAGATGGAGGAAGGCTAGGGAGGGAAGGAAGGAAGGAGAAAGGAAGGAAAGAGAAAGCATAGACATTTGGGAGGAGGGGAGGAAGAAGACAGGAAAAAGGAAGAAGGAAGGCAGGAAAAAGAGAGAAAGGAAGGAAGGAAGAGGGAGGCTAGGGAGAGAAGGAAGGAGAAAGAAAGAAAGAAAGAAAGAGGGAGAGAGGCTAGGGAGGGAAGGAAGGAAGAGATAAGAGTAGACAGGAAGGATTAAATGATAGTGATGATACTAATTAAATGACTATTATTTTATGAACTTGTTTTCTCGAGCTAAAAGACATTTCAATTCCTCGGGGTGCACACTGTACACACCTACAGATACTGAAAACGATGGAGGCATTTGATGCACCAGACCAAAAAAAAAAAGCATTCAGCCCCCTCCTCCCCAGATATACAAAATCCCCCCCTTCTAGCCCATCTTTTCTTCAAGCAAGGCATGAAAGCACCCACCCCTCCCCACTTTGAAAAAAAATCTTTGCACAAAACCAAGAGATGAACCTGACTCTTTAATGTCGGTTTGAAGAGCCCGGCTCCCCTTTAACAGCCTAGATTGTCTGGGCTTCTTTTTCCCCTGCTTTCTCAGTCAATGGCGAGAAAAGAAGCATCCATATGGATTTTCTTAAATAACTTTTAATTCCCCCGAAATCTTTTTTCAGCAGATAGGAAAGAAGACAATCCACGCACCCCCCGGAGGGAAGGAAGTTGGGGAGGTTACACAAGCGAGAGGGAGGAAATGGCTCCTTTCCCTCTTTTTCCGACTTGATTGACAGCCGGGGGCTCATCGATGGATGAATGATGCAAAGAAAGAGAGATGAATTAAGGGCTGATTTTGCAACAAGGAAACTCATCGATCCTGCCCTTGTTCCCAAACCGAGTGCCGACAGCGCAAGTACATCTTTTTATATGCTTATTCTAGCGCTTTGCAGCTCAGATGTGCTCCAGCTGTTCGGTTCGCTAAAAGGAAGATGCTCGCTTTTCATCATCCAACAATCAGATTTTTAGAAAAGGGGTTTGTTGGAGGGGGGAGGGTGTCTACATGCGGCTGGAGTTGAGGGAGGGGGAAGAGCTGCTCATACTTCTTTTCCCGAGAGCAGAATCTTTGGAAATATTTTGGGGTTCCTGGTGATGCTTAAAAAGAAAATAGTTGAGAAGCACTGAGTTAAATGCGCTATTGGTTTGGAGTCATTGCATTGCCAATATCCAAATCTAGTTCTCAATGAATTCCGATGACCTTCGTCTACGAGTGCCAATTTAGCTTTGACTGTTAGTTGACCAGATTCTTGTGTATACTGTAGGTAGCAATAATAAATTCTTTGGTGCTTTGAACTCGGTGAGTGTTCCTGGTTCTTTTGCATCTGATGTTTATAGACACAATGGTCTTTGGTTTGTGGTTTACAACAGCTAGGTCCCCCATCCAAGGGACGCAGCTTCTGCTCTGGCAATCTCATACTACTCACCAGAGCCTACAAAACTTTTGCCAGACCCATCCTTGAATACAGTTCATCTGTCTGGAACCCCTACCACATCTCGGACATCAACACCCTTGAAAATGTCCAAAGATACTTCACCAGAAGAGCCCTTCACTCCTCCACTCGAAACAGAATTCCCTACGAAAGCAGACTATCAATCCTGGGTCTAGAAAGCTTAGAACTACGTTGCCTAAAACACGATCTAAGTATTGCCCACAAGATCATATGCTGCAACGTTCTACCTGTCAATGACTACTTCAGCTTCAATCTCAACAACACAAGAGCACGCAACAGATTCAAACTTAATATTAATCGCTCCAAACTTGACTGTAATAAATATGACTTCAGCAACCGAGTTGTCGAAGCGTGGAACTCATTACCTGACTTAGTAGTGTCAACCCCTAACCCCCAACATTTTTCCCTTAGACTATTCACGATTGACCTCTCCAGGTTCCTTAGAGGTTAGTAAGGGGCGTGCATAAGTGCACCAGTGTGCCTTCCATCCCCTGTCCAATTGTCTCTCCTTATCTCACTTATCTTTTCTTCCTTTCAAATATGTTCACCTATACTTTTATGTCTTTTGTTCTATTTGTTTCTTTATTTATATTATTACATATCTATTCTCTTCAATGTGTATCATGTATTGGACAAAATAAATAAATAAAATAAATAAGCTGTGGTTCTCCAAACCTTGCTGAGCTACAGCTTGGTACAGCTGGCTTTTACGCAGGTCGCCCCGAAAGTAATGCACCACATTTTTTTTTCTCAGCCTACACTAATGTTACAAATGTGAAACTTTAGATATACATTATTTGAATGGTCAGGAGTGCGTGTGTAAATTTTGCCTTTCTTCAGACAGATAGCGTAGCTGCAGCCGTGTTTCGAAATGGCGGCTGTAAGGGATGGACGTTACAAGGAGTGCGTCGTCATTGAATTTCTCACTGCGGAGAAAGAAACTGTTGGGAACATTCACAAACGTTTGTGTACAGTTTATGAAGAATCTGCAGTCGACAGAAGTACGGTTAGTCGCAGAAGACATTTTGAGGATAACGAAGAGGTGATTCGCCCAGTTCAGAAATGACTTCGTGACCACATCTCGCTAGAGGAAGGCCACAAAACAGGATGGAGATTACGTGGAAAAAATAGGGAGTATAGAACATCCTTCTTTCTTGTATGTAAGTTTCATTGTGTTCAATAAATAATTGTTGAAGAAAAAAATGTGGTGCGTTACTTTTTGGGTGACCCTCATGTAAGCATAATGTATCAATGCTCTACCCATGTTCAGGAACACCATTCTTTGGTGAGTAGACAAGAAGGCACATCTTTCCCCAGTTCCTCTGGTTTTCCGAGGTGTGGTGGGCTCCATAATGTATGTATGTATGTATGTATGTATGTATGTATGTATGTATGTATTTATTTATTTATTTATTAGATTTGTATGCCGCCCCTTTCCGTAGACTCGGGGCGGCTCACAACATAATAAAACAATTCATAACAAATCTAATAATATACAATTTAAAATTTAAAATAGTTTAAAAAACCCATTTTTAAGCAGACATACCTACAAACATACCATACATAAATTATATTGGCCCGGGGGAGATGTCTCAGTTCCCCCATGCCTGACGACAAAGGTGGGTTTTGAGGAGTTTACGAAAGGCAAGGAGGGTAGGGGCAGTTCTAATCTCTGGGGGGAGCTGGTTCCAGAGAGTCGGGGCTGCCACAGAGAAGGCTCTTCCCCTGGGGCCCGCCAACCGACATTGTTTAGTTGACGGGACCTGGAGAAGGCCCACTCTGAGCTAATACCCGAGCTCAGCTAGTCTACTTGTCTATTTTAGACAACCAAGACAACTAGACACAAGAACAGTTTTTTCCCGAACGCCATCACTCTGCTAAACAAATAATTCCCTCAACACTGTCAGACTTTCTACTAAATCTGCACTTCTATTTCTACTAGTTTTTCTCATCCTTCCTATCACCCTTTTCCTCTCACTTAGGACTGTATGGCTGTAACTTGTTGCTTGTATCCTAAGATTTTTATTAATATTGATTGTTTCTTCATTGCTTGTTTGACCCCTGACATTAAGTGTTGTATCACAAGATTCTTGACAAATGTCTCTTTTTCTTTTATGTACGCTGAGAGCATATGCACAAAGACAAATTCCTTTTGTGTCCAATCACACTTGGCCAATAAAATTCTATCCTATCCTATTCTATTCTATTTTCAGAGATTAAAATGGCATCGCTCCAAAGTGTGTGTTGTTAGAATCAGTGCAATTAGTTAATCGACTTGTTTTACCTACATAATTTAATAAAGTTGCCTCTTCTTCAGGGACCAGTTTTGGAATCGTTGCTGTTAATCAGACAGTTATTAAGGAGTGTAGAGACAAATCCAACACCTTACCTAGGCAACGAGGAAGTTCTTGGGATATTTGCCCAGAAATTCTCTCTTCAGCGTTGCCTAAAGCAGCTCTCATGGTGGAAGACGGGGAAAATTACCGAATTATTGATGCAGTCAGGAAGTGCCAAAGAGAAAAGGGCTATTGCCATGAATAATATCCGGAGTTTAGAATGTGTTCTTAAGGGCAAATTCAGATAAAGGTTGGTCCTTTGCCTAAACACATTTGTGAAACTAACTCCTGCATACTTAGAGTTTTAAAGGGGGTGACCAGGTTGAATCTGAGGGAGGCGTCAAGTAGGCTATCCGTCTTGAGTCCATCCATGCCCAAAAGAGATCTACGCCCTACATGGCATGGGACCGCCTCCTGCCACATGAATCCCAGCAACCGATTAGGTCCCACAGAGTCGGCCTTCTACAGGTCCCGTCAACTAGACAATGTCATTTGGCGGGACCTAGGGGAAGGGCCTTCTCTGTAGGGGCCCCAGCCCTCTGGAATCAGCTCCCCTGGGAGATTTGTACTGCTTCAACCCTCCTCGCCTTTTGAAAGAATTTGAAAACATATTTAGGCTGCCAGGCTTTGGGTCACCAGACCCCAGCCTCTGCCCAGTGAATGTGTAGAATGTTGTAGTGTGTATTGAAAGTATATTTTTTAAATGTTTAGTTTTTTTTAAAAAAAATTAAATTAATTATTCTATATATTGTATTTTTATTGAATTGTTGTAAGCCGCCCCGAGTCCACAAGGAGGGGCAGCATATAAGTCCAGTAAATAGATAGATAGATGATAGATAGATGATAGATAGATGATAGATAGATAGATAGATATGATAGATAGATATGATAGATAGATATGATAGATAGATAGATAGATAGATAGATAGATAGATAGATAGATATGATAGATAGATAGATAGATAGATAGATAGATAGATAGATAGATAGATAGATAGATAGATAGATAGATAGATAGATAGATAGATAGATAGATAGATAGATAACATTGTGGACAGCTCACAACCCACAAGAGGTCAAGGTCCTCTTAGAACAAGAGGCCAAGGTCCTCTTTGAATACGATGGATGGACATCATCATAAAGAACCAGGGTGGTGCAGTGGTTAGAGTGCAGCCCTGTAGGCTACTTCAGCTAATTGCTAGCTGTAGTTCAGCAGTTCAAATCTCACCATGGGCTCAAGGTCGACTCAACCTTCCGAGGTGGCTAAACTGAAGACTCAGATTGTTGAGGGCAAGAGGCTGATTCTGTAAACCGCGTACAGAGGGCTGTAAAAAGCACTATGAAGCGGTATATGAGTCTAAATGCTATTGCTTTTGTTATCATCATAATACTGCTGAGGCTGGGAAGGACTCGTCCCACGCCCACTGCATCCCCCTCTGGATAAAATCAAATCCCTCTGGGATGGAGGTGAGCACACATCACTCTCTAGCTTCGCCACTCCACAAATCCAAGCACTTAACCAAGAATTAAAGGAGCTGTAGCCCCCTCACATAACCCGTTGGAGTCATGCTGAGCGGTGCTTATGAGTCATATTAACAGCTCAATGAGCTTTTAATGAAGCACTCAGCTGCTCCAGCAGCCCGACCAAAGCAAATGATTTCTTTGCATTTCCAATCTTATCGGCGGTGGGGATTTCAGGGTGGCAGATAAAATGCTCCAACCGTTGTCTCTGCGAGAAAGAGCGAGAAGAGCGACAAAGATGATGAGGGGAGGGGAGGCTAAAACATAGAAACATAGAAGATTGACGGCAGAAAAAGACCTCCTGGTCCATCTAGTCTGCCCTTATACTGTTTCCTGTATTTTATCTTAGGATGAATATATGTTTATCCCAGGCATGTTTAAATTCAGTTCCTGTGGATTTACCAACCATGTCTGCTGGAAGTTTGTTCCCAGCATCTACTACTCTTTCAGTCAAATAACATTTTCTTACGTTACTTCTAATCTTTCCCCCAACTAACCTCAGATTGTGTCCCCTTGTTCTTGTGTTCTCTTTCATATTAAAAACACTTCCCTCCTGAACCTTATTTTATTTATTTATTTATTACTTGGATTTGTATGCCGCCCCTCTCCGAAGACTCGGGGCGGCTCACAACATGTAAAAAGACAAATCGTAAGTAATCAACAATTTAAAATTTTAAAGATTTAAAAAACCCCACAAACTAACAGACTCACACACAAGCATACCATATATAAATTCAACGTGCCCAGGGGGGGGGGGGGATGTTTCAATTCCCCCATGCCTGACGGCAAAGGTGGGTTTTAAGAAGTTTGCGGAAGGCAGGAAGAGTAGGGGCAGTTCTAATCTCCAGGGGGAGTTGGTTCCAGAGGGCCGGTGCCGCCACAGAGAAGGCTCTTCCCCTGGGGCCCGCCAACCGACATTGCTTAGTTGACGGGACCCGGAGAAGGCCCACTCTGTGGGACCCTTTATTGAACCCTTTAACATATTTAAATGTTTCGATCATGTCCCCCCTTTTCCTTCTGTCCTCCAGACTATACAGATGGAGTTCATTAAGTCTTTCCTGATACGTTTTATGCCTAAGGCCTTCCACCATTCTTGTAGCCCGTCTTTGGACCCGTTCAATTTTGTCAATATCTTTTTGTAGGTGAGGTCTCCAGGACTGAACACAGTATTCCAAATGTGGTCTCACCAGCGCTCTATATAAGGGGATCACATCTCCCTCTTCCTGCTTGTTATACCTATGAAGAACTGGGCATGGCTGGTTTAATGAAACCAAGGACCAGGGGAGACAGGATAGCAGCCTTCCAATATCTCAGGGGTTTCCCCAAAGAAGGAGTCAAGCTATTCTCCAAAGCACCTGAAGGTAGAACAAGAAGCAATGGGTGGAAACTAAACAAGGAGAGAAACAGATTAGAACTACCATGTTTTCCCGAAAATAAGACACTGTCTTATATTAATTTTTGCTCCCAAAGTTGTGCTACGTCTTATTTTACGGGTGGGGTGCCTTATATTTCTCAAGTAAGACAAATTCTCAGGCAGAAAAGCTGACACCCCCAAAGAAAGTGTACCGTACATTACACTGATTACGGTACGGTACCTGTCAGTATGGCACCCACACACACAAACGACGGCACTTATATGGTACAACAGTATACTCCCGCTATTGCAGCTTCCGGCCACCAGAGGAACTACAGTCTACGCACTGTAGTGGAGACTGTAATGGCGGTGAGACAGCAGCAGACTGTGTCTGCTATACTGGACGGTACAAAGCGATGGAAGGGGCCAGCAGGGGACGCCACATTATTACAGTACCGCTATGAACAGCTTTGAATGGTACCGTATGTTTTTCCACCGTACCGTATGTAAACTTGACTACGCCTTATTTTCGGGGGGTGCCTTACATTAGCAAATTCTGCAAAACCTCTGACATGCCTTACTTTCGGGGTACGTCTTATTTTTGGGGAAACAGGGTAAGGAGATATTTCCTGACAGTTAGAACCAATAATCAGTGGAACAGAAGTTGCCTCCAGAAGTTGTGAATGCCCCAACACTGGAAGTTTTTAAGATGTTGGATAACCATCTGTCTGAAGTAGTGTAGGGTTTCGTGCCTAAGCAGGGGGTTGGACTAGAAGACCTCCAAGGTCCTACCCCTGTTCAAGGTCATCTAGTCCAGTGTTTTTCAACCAGTGTACCGGGGCACACTAGTGCGCCGCCAGACATGGTCAGGTGTGCTGCGAAGCTCGGAGAGAGAAAGAAAGCAAGAGAGAGAAAGAGAGAGAGAGAGAAAGAAAGCAAGAGAGAGAAAGAGAACAAGAGAAAGAAAGCAAGAGAGAGAGAAAGAGAGAGAGAGAGCAAGAGAGAAAGAAAGCAAGAGAGAGAGAGAAAGAGAGGGAGGGAAGAAGAGAGAGAGAAAGACATAGAGGGAGGTAGGGAGGGAGAGAGAAAGAGAACAAAAAAGAGAGGAAGGAAGGAAGAGAAAGAAAGAGGGATGGAGAGAGAAAGAAAGCAAGAGAGAGAAAGAGAGAGAGAGAGAAAGAAAGCAAGAGAGAGAAAGAGAACAAGAGAAAGAAAGCAAGAGAGAGAGCAAGAGAGAGAGAGCAAGAGAGAAAGAAAGCAAGAGAGAGAGAGAAAGAGAGGGAGGGAAGAAGAGAGAGAGAAAGACATAGAGGGAGGGAGGTAGGGAGAGAGAAAGAGAACAAAAAAGAGAGGAAGGAAGGAAGAGAAAGAAAGAGGGATGGAGAGAGAAAGAAAGAGGAAGGAAGGGAGAGAAAGAAGGAGAGAGAAATAGAGCGAAAGGGAGGAAGAGAGAGAGAGATAATTTTTTTTCCAAACTTTTTTTAGCCCTCCCCCCGCCCCGCTCAATGTGCCCCAGGGTTTCGTAAATGTAAAAAATGTGCCGCGGCTCAAAACAGGTTGAAAATCACTGATCTAGTCAACCCCCACCCCCCTATACCATTTCAGACAGATGGCAGTCCAATTTCCTTTTGAAGATCTCAAACGTTGGAGCTCTCACAACCTTAGGCAAGCTGTTCCACTGGTTGATCACTCTCGCTGTCCGAAAGTTTCCCCTTTTTTTCTTAGGTGAATCTCTCCTTGGTTAGTTTCCATCCATCATTCCTCGTCTGGCCTCCTGGTGCTTTTGGAACACTGCTCTCATGTCTGCCCTGGTCCTGGCTGGCTGGGGAATTCTGGGAATTGAAGTCCACAGGTCTTAAAGAGGCTAAGGTTGGATGCCCCTGGTTTAAGGTGCTCCCCATGGATGATGAATACCCACTGATATTCATTCCTCTGGAACCAACTCCCCCCGGAGATTAGAACTGCCCCCACCCTCCCTGTCCTTCGTAAACTACTCGACTCACTTATGTCACCAGGCATGGAGGTGTTAAGATATTCCTTCCCCCTAGGCCAATACAAGTTATGCATGGTATGTTTGTTTGTTTGTATGTTTGGTTTTATAATAGGGGTTTTTAGTTGTTTTTTATTATTGGATTGTACATGTTGTGTTTATTATTTATTTATTTATTATTTATTAGATTTGTATGCCGCCCCTCTCTGTAGACTCGGGGCGGCTCACAACAACAACAAGAACAATGTAAAAAACAAATCTAATAATTTAAAAAACTCTAAAAACCCCATTATTAAAAGCAGACACACACACAAACATTCCATGTATAAACTGTATAGGCCTGCGGGAGATGTGTCAGTTCCCCCATGTCTGACGGCAAAGATGGGTCTTAAGAACTTTACGAAAGGCAAGGAGGGTGGGGGCAGTTCTAATCTCCGCGGGGAGCTGGTTCCAGAGGGTCGGGGCCGCCACAGAGAAGGCTCTTCTCCTGGGTCCCACTAAACGACATTGTTTAGTCAATGGGACCCGGAGAAGGCCAACTCTGTGGGACCTAACCGGTCGCTGGGATTCGTGCGGCAGAAGGCGGTCCCAGAGGTATTCTGGTCCGATGCCATTATTGCTGTTAGCCGTCCCGAGTCTGCGAAGAGGGGCGGCATACAAATCCAATAAATTATTATTATTAAATTGTTATTATTCCGATGTGCATAAATGCTGTCAGAAGCCAAGACCCTATAAAATCTATGCACACTGCGCACTACAACTAGCAGGAAGAGATCAGGAAAGTTTCTGTTTAGAAAAGGTTGAAATGTAACCGAGGCACAAAAGACCAATGTTATTTATTCTCCTCCTTCTTCTTTCTCTCAATGAGTTTCCTCTTTGCTCCGACTTTCCCCGAGAATCCTGCGCTCGCGTTCATTATCTAGACTGCTGGCAGATGTCCTTGGACCGCTCTCTGTTCCTTCGTAGCCAACTTGACCCTCTGGGGAAATCAGGGGACGCTATTTTCCTGGGCACTGTCCTGAAAAGCAAGCCTCCTGCAATTTATTTATTTCATTTGTCCCCTGCCTTTCTCGTTGGCTGGCTGACAAGAGGTGGGGGAAAGAAATAGGCTTGGTTTTAAGAAAGCCAAACAACAGATGTGCGATGGATGTGCCAGCACTAAGTTCTGCACTGGTTGGGTTTA
This sequence comes from Erythrolamprus reginae, assembly GCF_031021105.1. Taxonomy (NCBI): domain Eukaryota; kingdom Metazoa; phylum Chordata; class Lepidosauria; order Squamata; family Dipsadidae; genus Erythrolamprus; species Erythrolamprus reginae. The sequence goes on from NC_091958.1 coordinate 53,839,178, forward strand.
TCGATACATGAACGAACCAGCAATGTAGGTTTGGAGGAAATAGTATAAGGTTACTTTAAGGCAGGGGTCCCCAAACATTTTACACAGGGGGCCAGTTCACTGTCCCTCAGAATGTTGGAGGTCCGGTCCGGACTATAAAAAAAACCTATGAACAAATCCCTATGCACACTGCACATACCTTATTTAAAGTAAAAAACAAAATGGGAACAAATACAATATTTAAAATAAAGAAGAAGTAATAAGTAATTAAGTAATTTATACTTCTTTATTAACAAGTAAATTTAAACTTAAATCAACAAACTCCCTCCATTTCTCCTTCCTTCCTTCCCTCCTTACTCTCCACTTCTTTCTTCCCTCTTCCTTTTCTCTCATTTGTTTCATTGTCCTCTCCCTCGTTCTTTCCCTCCATCATTTTCTCATTTTTCTCTTTCCATCTCTCCCTCTTCCTTTCTCTCTCCCTCTTTCTCTCTCTCTCTCTTTTTCTCTGTCCCTCTCTTTCTCTTTCTTTCTCTCTCTCTTGCTTTCTTTCGTGCGGCAGAAGGCGGTCTCGGAGATATTCTGGTCCGATGCCATGAAGGGCTTTATAGGTCATAACCAACACTTTGAATTGTGACCGGAAACCGATCAGCAACCAATGCGGACTGCGGAGTGTTGGTGTCACATGGACATATTTGGGGAAGCCCATGATAGCTCTCGCAGCTGCATTCTGCACAATCTGGAGTTTCCGAACACTTTTCAAAGGTAGCCCCATGTAGAGAGCATTACAGTAGTCGAGCCTCGAGGTGATGAGGGCATGAGTGACTGTGAGCAATGAGTCCCGATCCAAGTTATCTTTCAGGCTTCTGGATTTCTGCTTACCTGCTTCTCCAACGTAGACTTCCACAGGGGCGCTGGCAGGGCTTTCGCCAATAATGTTATACGCCGTCATGACCACTTCATACCTCTTGTACTTCTTCAGTTCTAGAAATGGAAAGAATTTGCACGGCTTGTTAGCATCTCCTTGAACAATCCCCAGTAGAATTTCCCTGCTAATATGAAGCATATCAAGGAATCACAGTTACAAGAAGAGGTGGCATATCCTTTAGTTACAACTTCTAGGATGATACACTCACAATACTAATTGTGAGTGACATAGGGGAAGGTTTGGTAGGGAAGGTTTGCCTATTTGCCGATGACTCTAAAGTGTGCAATAGGGTTGATATTCCTGGAGGCGTCTGTAATATGGTAAATGATTTAGCTTTACTAGACAAATGGTCAAAGCAATGGAAACTGCAGTTTAATGTTTCCAAATGTAAAATAATGCACTTGGGGAAAAGGAATCCACAATCTGAGTATTGTATTGGCAGTTCTGTGTTAGCAAAAACTTCAGAAGAAAAGGATTTAGGGGTAGTGATTTCTGACAGTCTCAAAATGGGTGAACAGTGCAGTCAGGTGGTAGGGAAAGCAAGTAGGATGCTTGGCTGCATAGCTAGAGGTATAACAAGCAGGAAGAGGGAGATTATGATCCCGCTATATAGCGCACTGGTGAGACCACATTTGGAATACTGTGTTCAGTTCTGGAGACCTCACCTACAAAAAGATAATGACAAAATTGAACGGGTCCAAAGACGAGCTACAAGAATGGTGGAAGGTCTGAAGTATAAAACGTATCAGGAAAGACTTCATGAACTCAATCTGTATAGTCTGGAGGACAGAAGGAAAAGGGGGGACATGATCGAAACATTTAAATATATTAAAGGGTTAAATAAGGTCCAGGAGGGAAGTGTTTTTAAAAGGAAAGTGAACACAAGAACAAGGGGACACAATCTGAAGTTAGTTGGGGGAAAGATCAAAAGCAACATGAGAAAATATTATTTCACTGAAAGAGTAGTAGATCCTTGGAACAAACTTCCAGCCGACGTGGTTGGTAAATCCACAGTCACTGAATTTAAACCTGCCTGGGATAAACATAGATCCATTGTAAGATAAAATACAGGAAATAGTATAAGGGCAGACTAGATGGACCATGAGGTCTTTTTTTGCCGTCAGACTTCTATGTTTTTATTTTTCCAGAAAAAAAGACAACTGGGTCAGTGTCTCTCTCAACCTCGATAGCTTGAAGAAGGAGGGGACATCAACTCCTAGAGTTTCCCAACCAAAGAGTGTGGACCTCAACTCCTAGAATTCTCCCGCACGGTATGTATGGACTTCAACTCCCAAAAGAATTGGTCCATATATGCTTTCTGGGGAATTCTAGGAGTTAAAGTCCACTTGTGTTGGTTGGGGAACTTTGGGAGTTGAAGTCCACTCTTCTGGGAGTTGAAGTTCACTAAAGGGGTGGAAAAAACACTGTTCCAGATGATAGAAAATCTATCACAGATGCCAACCTTAATGTTGCCAATATTAAGAAAAAACAAAATTCACAGGTAGAGTATATGTTGGTATCTTGCCCAACAGTAGTAACTATGAGAGGGATCTTGGAGTCCTAGTGGACAACCATCTAAATAGGAGCCAGCTGTGTGCAGCAGCTGCCAAAAAAGCCAACACAGTTCTAGGCTGCATCAACAGAGGGAGAGAATCAAGATCACGTGAAGTGTCAATGCCGCTTTATAAGGCCTTGGTAAGGCCACATTTGGAATATTGCATTCAGTTTTGGCCACCACGATACAAAATGGATGTTCGGACTCTAGAAAGAGTGCGGAGAAGAGCGACAAAGATGATTAAGGGGCTGGAGGCTAAAACATATGAAGAACGTTTGCAGGAACTGGGTTTATGTCTAGTTTAATGAAAAGAAGGACCAGGGGAGACAGGATAGCAGCCTTCCGATATCTCAGGGATTGACACAAACAAGAGGAGTCAACCTATTCTCCAAAGCACCTGAGGGTAGAACAAGAAGCAATGGGTGGAAACTAATCAAGGACAGAAGCAACTTAGAACTAAGGAGACATTTCCTAACAGAACAATTAATCTGTGCAACAGCTTGCCTCCAGAAGTTGTGATTGCTCCAATACTGGAAGTTTTATTAAAGAAGATGTTGGATAACCATCTCTCTGAAGTAGTGTAGGGTCGCCTGGCCAAGCAGGGGGTTGGACTAGAAGACCTCCAAGGTCCCTTCCAACTTGTTGCTGTTGCTGTTACTGTTTGATTTGATTTTGATTTTATTGGATTTGTATGCCACCCCTCTCCGTAGACTCGTTGTTGTTGTTGCTATTATTATTATTATTATTATTATTATTATTATTATTATTATTATTATATCTCTTGGATGGGACATCCATGGGTGAGCCTCTCCTCGCCATCCTTCAAGTTATTACTGGAAGAAGCCATAGGGCCTGGCAGTGGAAAATGGGCTAGGGAACTCCCTCATTGGATTCATCGGAAGATCTAACCAGCTGGACGAAAGTCCACAACAGCTCCAGGGCTCAGCCTGCCTCTTAAAACGAAGCCCCAGTCAATGCTACAATATCCAGGCTGGTATTTGAGGGGAAGGGAGGCTTTATTGGAGAGCAAAGAAAGGGAAGAAAAGCATAAACGTGTGGGATTTAGTGGCGCGAGACTGCAATGTCTTTCTTGTGCCGCAATCACGGCTCTTGAAAATCACTAACACCACATTCAGCCACAACCCTTTGCCAGCTACAACACGGGAGCAGCATTGACAGATACCAGAAAGGAATGACAGCACACACTGCAAATAAAAAACAAAATTTGGACAGGGAGAGGAAAGAAAGTGTGTGTGTGTGAGAGAGAGGGAGAGACAGAGACAGACAGAGACAGAATGATAGAGAGATGGAGAGGGAGAGAGGGAGAGGGAGAGACAGACAGACAGAGTGACAGAGAGAGACACACACACAGAGAGATGGAGAGAGAGAGACAGACAGAAGAGGAGAGAGACAGAGACAGTGACAGAGTGACAGAGAGAGAGACAGAGAGAGACAGACAGAAAGGAGGAGAGAGAGGGAAAGGGAGAGGCAGAGACAGACAGAAGAGGAGAGAGAGATAGACAGACAGTGACAGAGTGACAGAGAGAGAGACAGAGAGAGACAGACAGAAAGGAGGAGAGAGAGGGAAAGGGAGAGACAGAGACAGACATAGACATAGACAGATAGAGTGACAGACAAACAGAGGAGGAGAGAGAGGGAGGGAGAGAGACAGAGACAGAAAGAGAGAGACAGACAGACAGAGGAGGAGAAAGAGGGAGGGAGAGAGACAGAGCGACAGGGAGAGAGACACACACAGAGAGACAGACAGACTGACAGAGAGGAAGAGGAGTGAGTGAGGGTAGGAGAGAGAGAGGGAAAGATACAGAGAGAGTGGGAGAGGGAGATGGAAAGACAGACAAAGACAGAGCAACACACAGAGAGAGACGGAGAGACAGAGAGGGAGGGTCAGGGAGGGAGAGAGAAAGAGAGAGAGTGGGAGGGAAAGAGACAGACAGAGGGGGGAGAAAGTGGGAGGGAGAGAAAGAGACAGAGAAAGGGGGGAGAAAGAGAGAGACAGAGAGAGAGAGAGGGAGGGAGGGGAGAGAGAGGGACCAGGGAGAGAGAGAGAGAGAGATCAGGAGATCTCCTCTGGCTACGGTGTAATTAATAACCAAAGAAGCACGATAGCAAGAAGACCGAATTTCATGTATTCCGCCCCGGAGGCCTTTGCATCATCCTTGAAGTTCTGGGGGATTTGCATATTCAAAGCAGGCCACCTCTCTTTTTTTCCCGTAGAATACAGCTCACCTGAGGAAGCCCACCAGCAAAATCCAACTCTGGGGAGAAGCCTTCTATTTTTTTTTCCGGGAGGGGGGTATGGGACGGACGTGTGTGTGAACTACCCTTTCAGCTCCGCCAGCACCACCGTCGCCGCAAACTCTCATCCTGGGGGGGAGCTTCTGCGAGATTGATCAGGAGGCCCCTTCTAATTTCAGATTTCCTAAAGTGCCCGCAAATATTCTGCCCACGTAGCTCAGTCAGACGCCCGGTGTGTTGCCTGCCGGTTCCCAGGTAGACAGACAGCTGATGGTATCTAATTTACTGCTTACATTTTGTCAGCATAATAAATAAAACTACTTGATGTATTGTAGGGAACTGACAGTTTTATGGGGATCCGAAACTCCCGCCAGTTAATACACAAGGACTCTCTCTCTCCCCCCACCCTCCTTACACACACACACCCGCCTCGCTTGCAAGGGAATGTGGTGTATTTCTAAGCCATCTGCAGAGAAAATGGCATTTGGACACGGCACCAGGGATGGACTCCTACGGATACGGTCAGGGACGCAAAACCGGTAGAAAACCTTCCCCCAGACTTTTTTATACTTTATGTTTGGTATGTATGTGTTGTTTGGTTTAAAATATGATAGGGTTTTATATGCTTTTAGATTTGTTTCGCTGTAATATTGTTTTTATTATTATTGTTGTTGTTGTTATTATTATTATAATTATTATTATTATTATTATTATTATTATTATTATTATTATTTATTAGATTTGTATGCCGCCCCTCTCCGTAGACTCGGGGCGGTTCACAACACAATAAAAACAGTTCCTGACAAATCTAATAATTTACAATTTAAAATTTAAAATAGTTAAAAAAACCCCATTTTTAAGCAGACATACCTACAAACATACCATACATAAATTATATAGGCCCGGGGGAGATATCTCAGTTCCCCCATGCCTGACGACAAAGGTGGGTTTTAAGGAGTTTGCGAAAGGCGAGGAGGGTAGGGGCAGTTCTAATCTCTGGGGGCAGTTGGTTCCAGAGGGCCGGGGCCGCCACAGAGAAGGCTCTTCCCCTGGGGCCCACCAAACGACATTGTTTAATCGACGGGACCCGGAGAAGGCCAACTCTGTGGGACCTTATCGGCCGCTGGGATTTGTGCGGTAGAAGGCAGTTCCAGAGGTATTCTGGTCCAATGCCATGTAGGGCTTTAAAGGTCATTACCAACACTTTGAATTGTGACCGGAAACCGATCGGCAGCCAGTGCAGGCCGCGGAGTGTTAACTTACTTGTTAATTCGTAGGTTGTTAAGTCGGAGCTGCTGTTCACTGCCTTGAAGACGCTTTGGGCTATTCACGGTAAGCAAAGCAGAAAAGAATGAGAGGGCAAGGTTAGCCGTTGTCGCCAATTCCACATGGTTCCAGCAGTTTGAGGTGAGTGCAGGCAATGTTCAAGGCAAAGACCCTTCCAACACACACACAAACACACATACACACACACCAGCTGCCTGCCAATATCAGTCAGCCCTCTTGCTGGAGAACATGCTGCAAATGATCCTCAAACTGGAAGGCTTCCTCAGCTACTATATCTTCCCACACAGAAAGAAATTATGGATGCTATAAAGCAATGAGAAATACCTGGAGAATCAGTGAGCCATAATAACAAAGTGGTGGAATGGTGGATTGAATCCATCTGCCTATCCAGCTACCCACCCATCTTTCCATCAATTCAATCCACCCATCAAAACCCACCCAGCCACCCACTTTTCCATCCATCCATCCATCCATCCGTCCGTCCGTCCGTCCGTCCATCCATCCAAACCCATCCACCCACCTACCTTACCATCCATCCCCATCCACCTACCTACTTTTCCATCCACCCACCCACCCACCCACCCACCTACCTTACCATCCATCCATCCATCCATCCATCCATCCATCCATCCACCCACCTTACCATCTATCCATCCACCCAACTTACCATCCATCCATCCATCCACTTTACCACCCACCTTACCATCCATCCATCCATCCATCCATCCATCCATCCACCCATCCACCCACCCACCCATCCGTCCACCCACCTTACCATCCACCCACCCACCCACCTTACCATCCATCCATCCATCCTCCCAGCTTACTATCCATCCTACCCACCCACCCAATTTCCCATCCACCCACCTTACCATCCACCCACCCACCCACCTTACCATCCATCCATCCATCCTCCCAGCTTACTATCCATCCTACCCACCCACCCAATTTCCCATCCACCCACCCACCCTAGCTCTAGACACCAGATTTACAAGGCCCAAACTGGAAAAAAAACCAAGTAGAAAGCAAGAAATAAGAGCGACTGGGGTGAATGAGAGAAGAGGAAAAGAAAAAAAAAGCCCAGTGGATCAGTTTCCAACCTGACAGCCAGCTAGTTGAATAAATTTGAGAGCATGCACAAGTTTTTTTCCTCCCCATTTCCATCAAGTGTTTTAATATTTGTTCACCTGATTGAAAACGACAAACCATTCATCACACGTTAAAACAGCCCAAATAATTGGCTCCTTACCTGCAATTTCTGCTCGAAGAGCTGATGGGTTTTTAAGGGCTTTGGACTCTGTTCTTGGTCTGCTGTTTTCAGGTTCCAGCTCCCGATAATAAATACGGTAGCCCAAAAGAAGGCCGTTTAGACTCTCTACCTTTGGAGGCTGCAAAAAAAAAAAAAATGCCCAGAAAAAGGGTTTAAGTTGCAATTTGTCTCTTCCGATAAAAACACTACAAAGAAATTAAGATGTAATATATTTTTAGACAAGGGTGATGTATCTGGGTGAAGATTCAAACTATTTTTTGTTTCTGTTGTATGGTTTTCAAATGTTGGGTTTTTAGATACTTTCTTTTATATATTAGATTTGTTACATTGTACATTGTTATTATTATTGTTGTGAGCCGCCCTGAGTCTGCGGAGAGGGGCGGCATGCAAATGTAATAAATTATTATTATTATTATTATTATTATTATTATTATTATTATTATTATCATCATCATCATCATCATTTATTAGATTTGTATGCCGCCCCTCTCCGAAGACTTGGGATGGCTAACAACAACATAAAAAGACAATGTAAACAAATCTAATATTAAAAGACAATCTAAAAAAACCCCAATTTAAAGAACCACTCATACATACAAACATACCATGTATAAATTCTATAAGCCTAGGGGGAAGGGAAATTTCAATTCCCCCATGCCTGACAACAGAGGTGGGTTTTAAGGAGTTTGCGAAAGGCAAGGAGGGTGGGGGCAACCCTGATATCTGGGGGGAGCTGGTTCCAGAGGGACGGGGCCGCCACAGAGAAGGCTCTTCTCCTGGGTCCCGCCAAACGACATTGCTTAGTCGACGGGACCCGGAGAAGGCCAACTCTGTGGGACCTAACTGGTCGATGGGATTCGTGCGGCAGAAGGCGATCAAAATGTCCATTTGGAATATCTTACAAAGTTGAGATGCTGTGGAGATTATCCAATCCACAATGTCAGGGTTCCAAGCAACAGCCCATATAAATTCAGAATTCCAACACCGGATTCCCCAAAGTATAGATTTATTAGGTATGTCATATTGGCACCATTGGTGAAAACCTGACTCTGAAATTCCCCACCCAGTTAAAATCCAAAGTTCCTCCCTCCATCGTTAACATCCATCACATGCCCCATCAGGTCACCTTCCCATTTCTTGATACTTCCCATCCATGCTCCTCCAGGTCCTGGTGAGAATGTCCTTCGTTCCCAGAAGAAGCTATGTATTCCCCCAGCTATCTCTACTCCCCCTTCCATCTCCCACAGCTCCATCCAGCTTTGCTTTGGCAATCCTGAATGTCCTGTCGGGCTCTCTGGTAGAATCCTCCCAAAAATTCACAGGTACAAATTTCAGACACACACACGTTTGAAAATTCAAAACAATGTTCTTTATAATGAAAAGTCACTTAAACCAAGCCCTCTTTTGGTATAGCCAAGAGCACTCGTCTCCAAACAAACTGGTAATTTGTACAAATCCCTTATCAGTTCTGTGATACTTAGCTTGCAGCTGTGAGGCAATTCACAGTCCTTCTTCTTTCACAAAGTGAAACATACTTTGCTCTGGTTTAGTTTCAAAGCGGGGAAAAATCAGCACACAAAAGGTCAAAGTCAGTAAAGCAGTCACGAAACACAACGATCAGATAATCCTCCACAATGGCCAAACCCACAGGCTGCTCTTTATAGCAGCCTCACTAATGACCACAGCCCCACCCAACCACAGGTGGCCTCATTTTCTTTGATAATAATCTCTCAGTTGTTGCTGCCTATGCATCGCTCTCCACATGCGTGGCTGTATCATTAACTCTTGTTCCGAATCCAAGGAGGAGCTAGATAATTGATCTCCTTCTGAACTGTCTGCACACTCTCCTCCTCCCTGTCACTCATGTCTTCTTGGTCAGAGGAGCCTTCATCAGCAGAATCCACCGGGGGCAAAACAGGCCTTCAGCATGTGGATGTCTCCCCCACATCCACAGTCCTTGGGGCAGGAGCTGGGCCAGAGCTAACCACAACACTGAAGATACTCCAAGATGGCTCCAGGGTTGACAGGCAGGATATCTCTAAGCATCTTTGGAGACCAGGGACAAGCTGGGATGAATAAACCAGGATTCCTGGGGAGGGTGCTGAGGCACAATTTGCAAGCTTAGTCTTGAAGAGATTTTTGGAGCAATGTCAAAGAAGCTTTCTTCAGCCCAACCATGTTCATCCAGTAGTGTCAGGCAGAAGAAGTGAGGTGCATCTATCTGGAACATATGTTTCCTCAAGGAACAAAGCAGCCATCTCCTGTCTTTTGGCTATCTTCCGAAATTGTCCCCGGGAATTAAAAAACTCACGAGTCTAGAGAGATTGAGAAGCATCCAGAGAGGCAATTTCCTCTGCTGACACAGGTTATTCGTCACGATTTACCTAGGCAAGCTCGAGAAGTCAATCAAGGGGACGAAGTTGGCTTTTTCTCCAACGTTCCAGCCAACGGGTTGCTGCTGAAATAATCTGCTTCATCTCAAACTTTATAGAGTTGATCTCCCGAGGCCCAGATCTCATCACTTCCCAGGGGGAGTGGGAGAAAGGAGCTACACCATTAATCCGCCGTGTGCCGTAACTTTGATTGATGGTTCTCCGTCCCCTAATTTCAGCTCAGTGGTCTCCAACAACGTACTGTGGTACACCGCTAAGCCATTTGCTTGTGGCCATGTTTCTGATAGTCTGGGAGAATAACCCTTATGTCCACTTAATTAAAGACTAGGTAGGAAGGGGAGGGGGAGTGAGAAAAGGTTGATTTGATTATAATCTAAGGGAAGGGGATACATCACCATACAAACAAATGAGTAATATTTCCATAATTAAGGTTGTGATATTGAAGGCAGAGGTGGGTTTTAGCAGGTTCTGACCGGTTCTGGAGAACCGGTAGCGGGAATTTTGAGCAGTTTGGAGAAACGGTTAAATACCACCTCTGACTGCCCCTGCCCCCATCTATTCAACGCCTTCTGAGTCCCAGCTTATTGGGAAGAAATGGGGATTTTTCAGTAACCTTCCCCTTTTGTAATATCCTTCCCCTGTCATGCCCATCCTGCCAAGCCTGCCGAGCCACGCCCACAAACTCACCAAGCCATGCCCACAGAATCAGTAGTAAATTTTTTGAAACCCACCGCTGCTCCACAGCACTCCCTTTCCTCACAATTACAGTGGTACCTCTACTTACAAACGCCTCTATTTACGAACATTTCTAGATAACAACAAGGTGTTCAAGATTGTTTTGCCTCTTCTCCAGAACCATTTTCCACTTGTGAATCTGACCCTCCGAAACTGTAACCGTAAAAGGTGGGGAGAAGCCTCTGTGGGGCCTCTCTAGGAATTTTCTGGGAGGAAACAGGGCTGGAAAAGGCAGGGAGAAGCCTCCGTGGGGCCTCTCTAGGAATTTCCTGGGAGGAAACAGGGCCAGAAATAGTGGGGAGAAGCCTCCGTGGGGCCTCTCTAGGAATTTCCTGGGAGGAAACAGGGCCGGAAAAGGCAGGGAGAAGCCTCTGTGGGGCCTCTCTAGGAATTTCCTGGGAGGAAACAGGGCCGGAAAAGGCAGGGAGAAGCCTCCGTGGGGCCTCTCTAGGAATTTCCTGGGAGGAAATAGGGCTGGAAAAGGTGGGGAGAAGCCTCCGTGGGGCCTCTCTAGGAATTTCCTGGGAGGAAACAGGGCCCGAAAAGGCAGGGATAAGCCTCTGTGGGGCCTCTCTAGGAATTTCCTGGGAGGAAACAGGGCCGGAAAAGGCAGGGAGAAGCCTCTGTGGGGCCTCTCTAGGAATCTCCTGGGAGGAAACAAGGCCGGAAAAGGCAGGGAGAAGCCTCTGTGGGGCCTCTCTAGGAATCTCCTGGGAGGAAACAAGGCCGGAAAAGGCAGGGAGAAGCCTCTGTGGGGCCTCTCTAGGAATCTCCTGGGAGGAAACAGGGCCAGAAAAGGTGGGGAGAAACCTCCGTGGGGCCTCTCTAGGAATCTCCTGGGAGGAAACAGGGCCAGAAAAGGTGGGGAGAAACCTCCGTGGGGCCTCTCTAGGAATCTCCTGGGAGTAAACAGGGTCAGAAAAGGTGTGGAGAAGCCTCTGTGGGGCCTCTCTAGGAATTTCCTGGGAGGAAACAGGGCCAGAAAAGGCAGGGAGAAGCCTCCGTGGGGCCTCTCTAGGAATCTCCTGGGAGGAAACAAGGCCTCCACCCTCCCTGTGGTTTCCCCAATCGCATGCATTATTTGCTTTTACATTGATTCCTATGGGAAAAATTGCTTCCTCTTACAAACTTTTCTACTTAAGAACCTGGTCACGGAACGAATTAAGTTCATAAGTAGAGGTACCACTGTATTCTCCTTCCTATCCTTCATACCAACTTCCTGAGTCATATCATCTGTTTTATCCCCCCCCTCTCTCTTTCTCTCTCTCTCTTCCCCTCCCTCCTTCCCTATGTGTGATCTCAGCTTCAGAAGCTATTAAACGATCCAACACAAAGAAACCTGGGATAAATGGCACGGGATGACATTTCTTTCTTTCTTTGACGGTTTTATTTCTGCCCTGGAAAAAATACTCTTAACCAGAAAGGTCACGGCATCCTGCTCTTATCCATCTTTCATGAGTGAAAAACAAAGAAAAAAAAATAAAAATGCAGGATTTGATGTAAAGGATTATTTAGGATTTCCTAACGATCTCCGAGACGGAGGCTCGGAGGAACTGCGGAGGCCCCAGAAATCTATTACGATTCCGAGGGATGATAACAACCGTGTGTTTACACTGTGAAATTGGGACAAATTCCGGATTAAAGGAAGAAGCGGGTGAGAGGAGAGCTGGGAAGTTAACTGCCATGCAGAACGGGACGGGAAAATCGGGATTTTTGATGGCAAGAACTTTTGTGTTGCTATTGATGGGTATGAAATTCAGGAGTCGAATGCTCGACGCGCCGGCATTTAATTCCGCTTCTTGCCTCCTCCAGCGGAGCAATGAAACATTATCTTCTGCCCTCCTTCGCAGTTAACTGGAGCTGCGAGAGCCATCGTGGGGCTTCCAAGATTCGCCCACGTTTCTTCAACACTCCGTGGCTTGCATTGGCTGCTGATCAGTTTCCGGTCACAATTCAAAGTGTTGGTCATGACCTTTAAAGCCCTACATGGCAATGGACCAGAGTACCTCCGGAACCACCTGCTACTGCATGAATCCCAACGACCAAAAAGGTCCCACAGAGTTGGCCTTCTCCGGGTCCCGTTGACTAAACAATGTCGCTTGGCAGGCCCCAGGGGAAGAGCCTTCTCTGTGGCGGCCCCGGCCCTCTGGAACCAACTCCACCCGGAGATTAGAACTGCCCCCACCCTCCCTGTCTTTCGTAAACTACTCAAGACTCATTTATACCGCCAGGCATGGGGGAGTTGAGATAGCTCTTCCCCCTAGGCCATTACAAGTTATGCATGGTATGTTTGTGTGTATCTTTGGTTTTATAATAGGGGTTTTTAGTTGTTTTTTATTATTGGATTGTACATGTTGTGTTTATTATTGTTGTTAGCCGCCCCGAGTCTGCGGAGAGGGGCGGCATACAAATCCAATAAATAATAATAATAATAATAATAATAATAATAATAATAATAATTATTATTATTATTATTATTATTTTGAAAACTATAGAGCCTAAACCGAGTGCCCCAATAATGTAAGTGTGCTAATGACATGTAAATTGCCCTTTAATTCCCTAGATGCAGCTTGGGTGCAAGTCCCCCATTAGGTTTCCGTGAAATAAAAGGGGCCTAATTATCTCAACTGTCATCTATTCCGCATTCATTATCCACCCCAAATCTATCAACAGGATCAACCTTTAATGAGATGGGCACCATTGTATTGTCTCTCTCTCTCGCGCGCTAGTGGAATTCCATTGTTTGCCTGAATGGCTGATTGGTACTTATGTGTGGCTCCTTAGTTGAAAACTGTCAAAATGTCTCACGTTTGTTTTAACATGTTGCAACCGAGTGTGATTCCAGCATGAACAGGGCTTCCTGTAAAATCAGGAAGACGGACACAAAATCTATGCGAAAGAGCGGCTGTCAATGAAGCTAAGAGGGACAGATAGGAGAAAAGGAGGAAGAGCTAGAGGGAGGAGTTAAATGCATCCTTAGTTTGGAATCCCTGCATTGCCACAAGAGATGCAAGTCAAGCATCCTTGAATTCCTTTGACTCTTATCTGACGCCAATTTAGTGCTGACGGTTAGTTGACTGGATTCTTGTGTATGGGCTGACATTCTGTCATTCTAATAAATGCCAATTCCAGGTGATATTCTAATGAACGTTCTATGCTTTGGGCTTAATTATTTATTATTATTTTATTATTATTTATTGGATTTGTATGCCGCCCCTCTCGGTAGACTCAGGGCAGCTAACAACAGTAGTAAAATACAGCATGTAAATCCAATACTGAAACAACTAAAAAACCCTTATTTGTAAAACCAAACATACATACATACATACAAACAAACCAACCATGCATAAATTGTAGAGGACTAGGGGGAAAGAATATCTCAGTTCCCCCATGCCTGATGGCAGGGGTGGGTTTTAAGGAGCTTACGAAAGGCGAGGAGGGTGGGGGAAATTCTAATCTCTGGGGGGAGTTGGTTCCAGAGGGCCGGGGCCACCACAGAGAATGCTCTTCCTCTGGGGCCCGCCAAACGACATTGTTTTGTTGATGGGACCCGAAGAAGGCCCACTCTGTGGGACCTAACCGGTCGCTGGGATTCGTGCGGCAGAAGGCGGTCTCGTAGATACCCTGGTCCGGTGCCATGAAGGGCTTTATAGGTGATGACCAACACTTTGAATTGTGACCGGAAATTGATCGGCAACCAATGCAGACTGCGGAGTATTGGTGTTACATGGGCATTTTTGGGAAAGCCCATGATTGCTCTCGCAGCTGCATTCTGCACGATCTGAAGTTTCCAAACACTTTTCAAAAGTAGCCCCATGTAGAGATCATTACAGTAGTCGAGCCTCGAGGTGATGAGGGCATGAGTGGCTGTGAGCAGTGACCCCCGGTCCAAATAGGGCCGCAACTGGTGTAAACACTCCCCTCGCCACAGCTGAAAGAAGTTTCTCTAATGTGAGCTGTGGATCGAGGAGGACGTCTAAGTTGCGGACCCTCTCCGAGGGGGTCAATAATTCCCCCCCCCAGGGTGATGGACGGACAGATGGAATTGTCCTTGGGAGGCAAAACCCACAGCCACTCCGTCTTATCAGGGTTGAGTTTGAGTCTGTTGACACCCATCCAGGCCCCAACAGCCTCCAGACACCGGCACACCACTTCCACTGCTTCGTTGACTGGACATGGGGTGGAGATGTAAGGAATGATCTTGGTCCTTTGTGTTGTGATTGGATCACAGCCAGCTTGTCTGATAACAGACTTTAAACCAGATGTGCTGGGTCCGTCCGAGCATCGGAGACCTGTTTGGCTATCAAAGGATTCAGACAGTGAGAAGGAAGGAGAGATGGAAGCTGAAGGTTCTGGAGAGATAGGAGACCCCTGCAATCCCTATAGAACCCCACCAGCTAGGGCCTTGTCTGGGTTGGATGAGTAGGGGGCGATTAATGATCCCATCCTGAATGTCTTTGTGCAAAGGGTTAGGGGGAGACAGGAACAGTTGCATAGACACAGGAGGAGATCTTGATCACAGCTGAGAGTCATAGGGAATTCTGCAGCGTGCATAAAAGGGGAGGTTTTGTGGGAGTGTTCTTTGCAGGAGTTATCGTTCATGGTTTAACAGAGAAATGGATCCAGAGTTTTCTCTAAACCAACATCCCTGCTTTCTTGGAAAAACCCAGCCTTTGGAAAATTGCTTTATGAAAGACTGTAGCTATTGCAAAAATAGTAGTAGTAGTAGTAGTAGTAGTAGTAGTAGTAGTAGTAGTAGTAGTAGTAATAATAATAATAATAATAATAATAATAATTATTATTATTATTATTATTTATTAGATTTGTATGCCGCCCCTCTCCAAAGACTCGGAGTGAGCACCCCAGCTTCAGCCCAGTTCGGAGACATTATTTACAACCCTTGGGGTTTTGGGGACATTTGTTATCAGCTTTGAAGATAACTTAGACTTTTTGGCAGTAAACAGACATTCTTTTGCCGTAATTGCTGTTCTCAGCCAACTCGTTAATGAAATATATTTCTGTGTTTCTGAAACCCCAGTCTGTGTGTTTTACTTTGACCTTAATTACTGCTCAGCTGTCACGCCAGGCAGAACACTTTGTGTCTGACATAAACCACGTCGTCTCCCAGCCTGTTCTCCAATCCACTGTGTGAACTCGGAGGAATTTTTATTCTGAGTCAGTGCCATGCAGGATTGGGAGAAAGGAAGATGTCTTGGAAGGTACCAGCTTGGGGCCCAGGTGGGGAGATTTGGAAATGTCTTTGTAGGGCTAAATAATTTGAGATAAAGGGCAAAATGTTGCCCTTTTTACATTGTAGCTGTCTTCCGGTTGCTTTCAGAACTCCAGATTCATTTGCATGAGATGGACAAGAACAAGGGGACACAATCTGAAGTTAGTTGGGGGAAAGATCAAAGGCAACATGAGAAAATATTATTTTACTGAAAGAGTAGTAGATCCTTGGAACAAACTTCCAGCAGACGTGGTTGGTAAATCCACACTAACTGAATTTAAACATGCCTGGGATAAACATAGATCCATCCTAAGATAAAATACAGAAAATAGTATAAGGGCAGACTAGATGGACCATGAGGTCTTTTTCTGCTGTCAGTCTTCTATGTTTCTATGTTTCTATGTCCATATACATTTCTTAAAAACAGACAAATGAAAACGCACCAGCCCCTGTGATAACCTGAGGATATTTTAACACTGAGAATACCGTGGCAGCTGGGAAGGAATTTAATTTAATTTAATTTAATTATTAGATTTGTATGCCGCCCCCTCCGAAGACTTGGGGCAGCTCACAACAATAATAAAAACAATATTCTAGCGAAAACAAATCTAATATTAAAAAGCACATAAAACCCTATCATATTTTAAAAAGCAAACAACATATACATACCCAAACATAAATATAAAAAAGCCTGGGGAAAGGTGTCTCAACTCCCCCATGCCTGGCGGTATAGATGGGTCTTGAGTAATTTACGAAAGACAAGGAGTGTAGGGGCAGTTCTAATCTCCGGGGGGAGTTGATTCCAGAGGGCCGGGGCTGCCACAGAGAAGGCTCTTCCCCTGGGGCCCACCAGACGACATTGTTTGGTCGACGGGACCCAGAGAGGGCCAACTCAGTGGGACCTTATCGATCGCTGGGATTCGTGCGGTAGCAGTTGGTTCCGGAGGTACTCTGGTCCAACACTTTGAATTGTGACCGGAAACTGATCGGCAGCCAATGCAGCCACTTTGAAGATCAAAGTGTTCCAGGATTCATACGAATAATGTATTTAGTGTATCAACGTTTTCTATGATCGATCCTAGAAATTATCTCCCAATCATCAGAGCTGAAGCTTCAAGTCTACCTTTACACTCACCTGCCACTGTACTAGAACCGAGGAGGTTGTGTATGGGATCACAGACACGGAATTCGGTGGTTCATCTGGAACTAGAAAGAAAGAAAAAAACACCCAGAAATAAAGACGTGCTACTTGGCCACACAATGTGTTTATTTTATTTATTTATTTATTTATTGGATTTGTATGCCGCCCCTCTCCGTGGACTCAGGGCGGCTAACAACAGTGATAAAAACAGAATGTAAAAATCCAATACTAAAAAAGCTAAAAACCCTTGTTATAAAGCCAAACATACAAACAAACATACCATGCATAAAGGGTGGGGGATATTCTAATCTCTAGGGGGAGTTGGTTCCAGAGGGCCGGGGCTGCCACAGAGAAGGCTCTTCCCCTGGGCCCCGCCAAACGACATTGTTTAGTTGACGGGACCCGGAGAAGGCCCACTCTGTGGGACCTAACCGGTCGCTGGGATTCATGCGGCAGAAGGCGGTCCCTGAGATAATCTGGTCCAGTGCCATGAAGGGCTTTATAGGTCATAACCAACACTTTGAATTGTGACCGGAAACTGATCGGCAACCAGTGCAGACTGCGGAGTGTTGGTGTGACATGGGCATATTTAGGGAAGCCCATGATTGCTCTCGCAGCTGCATTCTGCACGATCTGAAGTTTCCGAATATTTTTCAAAGGTAGCCCCATGTAGAGAGCATTACAGTAGTCGAACCTTGAGGTGATGAGGGCATGAGTGACTGTGAGCAGTGACTCCCGGTCCAAATAGGGCCACAACTGGTGCACCAGGAGAACCTGGGCAAACGCCCCCCTCGCCACAGCTGAAAGATGTTACTTGGCCACACAACTCTATAGATGAATGACAGAGGGGTAGAGGATCATTCCTACCATGGGAGGTCCAGAGGCTTTGGTCTATTCTGGGAAACAGGTGTCTATGCCCATGTTATTTTTTTAAATAGGGAACTTTTTGGTGGGTGGACTTCAACTCTACAGCTGGCTGGGGAATCCTGGAAGTTGAAGTCCACCCATCTTAAAATCCCCAGGGTTGAGGAACACTGGTCTGTGCACTCAAGAAGACAGAGCAGGAAAGCTATCAAAGAGGATAATTTAGAAGCCTTGAAGAAGAACTCAACAGCTACATTAACACCAGTGTAGCTTGGAAGGCAAGGAGAAGTGAAGATTGCCTTGCCTTGATTCTCTTGGATGTCAAAGAAGGGAGAATTGTTGCTTAAGCTTTTGAAATGTTGTTAATTATACCCCATCACAACTGAGTTCCAGTCACATTTGCAGTGGGTTTCCTGAGCTGACTTATCTGGAAGAACAAACATCTAAATATGGTCCTAAATGTAGTGACCCAAGAATTAATTTTGGCTGGATGAATATTCATTCCCAAATGGACAACTTGGGACTATTTTTATTTATTTATTTATTCATTTGTCCAATACACAAATACATAGGAAGAGAATAGACATGAAGTAATATATATAAAGATAAATGTAAAAATAGAGGAGAAGATATAGGAAAGGAAGAAAATAAATATGATATATGAGATAAAGGAAAGACAATTGGACAGGGGACGAAAGGCACACTAGTGCACTTATGTACGCCCCTTACTGGCCTCTTAGGAACCTGGAGAGGTCAATCATGGAGAGTCTAAGGGAGAAATGTTGGGGGTTAGGGGTTGACACTATTGAGTCCAGTAATGAGTTCCACGCTACAACAACTCAATTGTTAAAGTCGTATTTTTTACAGTCAATCATCTAATTGAGGTTCCTTGAATGATGGGCCATTCTTTGTCAAACGGATCAGGTGTTTCATTGAAATTGAAGGTGATCAAGTGGGGAAGATTCTAAAAATTGGTCCACTTGACAAAGAATGACCCTGATGTATATGGAGTTTCTCAATCATTCAGATCATGGTTGTCACAAAGGTGCTTTTTCAAAACTGGTTGTTGTCCTTACCATCTTGCAGTGTAGTGACTGCCTCCGTCTCGGCACCAAAATTGCTGTCTCCGACATCATTGGTTGCTTTCAGGCGCAGCTTGTAAGAGGTAAAGGGGTTCAACCTACACAGGTGGACCAAAAAAGTATAATAAGTCAACATTTGACTCATGTTGTTGCACTTCTCATAATCTATGGCAGAGGTCTTCCAACTTGGCAACTTTAAGACTTGGGGACTTCATAGAAACATAGAAGTCTGACAGCAGAAAAAGACCTCATGGTCCATCTAGTCTGCCCTTCTACTATTTTCTGTATTTTATCTTAGGATGGATATATGTTTATCCCAGACACGTTTAAATTCAGTTACTGTGGATTTATCTACCACGTCTGCTGGAAGTTTGTTCCAAGCATCTACTACTCTTTCAGTAAAATAATATTTTCTCATGTTGCTTTTGATCTTTCCCCCAACTAACTTCAGATTGTGTCCCCTTGTTCTTGTGTTCACTTTCCTATTAAAAACACTTCCCTCCTGGACCTTATTTAACCCTTTAATATATTTAAATGTTTCGATCATGTCCCCCCTTTTCCTTCTGTCCTCCAGACTATACAGATGGAGTTCATTAAGTCTTTCCTGATACGTTTTATGCTTAAGACCTTCCACCATTCTTGTAGCCCGTGTTTGGACCCGTTCAATTTTGTCAATATCTTTTTGTAGGTGAGGTCTCCAGAACTGAACACAGTATTCCAAATGTGGTCTCACCAGCACTCTATACAGCGGGATCATAATCTCCCTATTCCTGCTTGTTATACCTTTAGCTATGCAGCCAAGCATCCTACTTGCTTTCCCTACCGCCTGACTGCACTGTTCACCCATTTTGAGACTGTCAGAAATCACGACCCCTAAATCCTTCTCTTCTGAAGTTCTTGCTAACACAGAACTGCCAATACAATACTCAGATTGAGGATTCCTTTTCCCCAAGTGCATTATTTTACATTTGGAAACATTAAACTTCAAGCATAGATGGCTGGAGAATTCTGGGAATTGAAGTCCGCAAGTCTTAAAATTGCCAAGTTGGAAGACCTCTGCATTAGGGGGAAATGAGAAAGCCCACATTGACAATTGCACAAGGTGTCCTCTGTAGCAGGGGTCTCCAACCTTGGCAACTTTTAAGACTTGTGGACTCCAGCAAGTGGCTGGAGAATTCTGGGAGTTGAAATCCACAAGTCTTAAAAGTTGCCAAGGTTGGGACCCCTGATCTATGGGGAAGGCAGCATGGCACCATCGAAATGTTCTGGATTACAACTCCCAGAAGTGCTAACAATGCTACTTCAGTAGGATTTCATGGAAATTGTAGACCCGAAGACTGGAAAGACACCAGGATTTTATTTGGTATGGCCTCTTTTGGATTTAAGCTCACTTAAGCTACGCTCTCTCCAAATCTATTGAGTGGGTGAAAGAATTCATTTATAAGAGGACATTGTGAGTAGCTAATTAAGGAGCGATAATTTATTATTACCGTGTTAATATTGTAATCTCTTTTTTTTTTGCTTCAAACAATAAAATACTTAAGAGTTCATTCGTGATAAGGACAGGTTTTTTCTTCTTCCAAGTTCCAATTTATTAACAGAGCCATGTGGGATACGGACTACAATCAACGCGATACTAACTTTTCCTACAGTTCCCCACCTAGGTTAAGGTTCATCCCTCATTCCCACATCCACAGGTTTATCATGTGGACCAGTCCAGTTGTCTTTACATCCAGGGACCTCCTCCGTACTTCCACTGGAAGGATGACCTTGAATCCTCAAGAAGGAATTTGTTGTGGCTAGTATCTTTCCCTTCATGCAACCACCCCTCCCAATTCCCATGGTACTAGTCTACTTGTGGCAGGCCAAAGTCACAAGGATTTTTATTTTTCACCTTAAAAATAAAGCCTGCCAAATGGGAGCCTTTTGATAAGTGGTCAAAGCAATGGAAACTGCAGTTTAATGTTTCCAAATGTAAAAGAATGCACTTGGGCAAAAGGAATCCTCAAGGTGAGTATTTGTATTGGCAGTTCTGTGTTAGGAAAAACCTCAGAAGAGAAGGATTTAGGGGTAGTGATTTCTGACAGTCTCAAAATGGGTGAACACTGCGCTCAGGTAGTAGGGAAAGCGAGTAGAATGCTTGGTTGCATAGCTAGAGGTATAACAAGCAGGAAGAGGGAGATTGTGATCCCACTGTATAGAGTGCTGGCGATACCACATTTGGAATACTGTGTCCAGTTCTGGAGACCTCACCTACAAAAAGATATTGATAAAACTGAATGGGTCCAAAGAGGGGCGACAAAAATGGTGGAAGGTCTTAAGCATAAAACGTATCAGGAAAGACTTCATGAACTCCATCTGGGGGACACGGTCGAAACATTTAAATACGTTAAAGGGTTAAATAAGGTTCAGGAGAGAAGTGTTTTTAATAGGAAAGTGAACACAAGAACAAGGGGACACAATCTGAGGTTAGTTGAGGGAAAGATCAGAAGCAACGTGAGAAAATACGATTTGACTGAAAGAGTAGTAGATACTGGGAACAAACTTCCAGCAGACGTGGTTGGTAAATCCACAGGAACTGAAATTAAACATGCCTGGGATAAACATAGATCCATCCTAAGATAAAATACAGGAAATAGCATAAGGGCAGACTAGATGGACCATGAGGTCTTTTTCTGCTGTCAATCTTCTATGTTTCTAAGTATCTATGTTTCTAAGTTTCTATGTTTCTAAATTTCTATGTTTCTACGTTTCTAAGTTTCTATGTTTCTAAGTTTCTAAGTTTCTATGTGTCTAAGTTTCTAAGTTTCTATGTTTCTATGTTTCTGTTTCTATGTTTCTAAGTTTCTAAATTTCTATGTTTCTAAGATTCTAAGTTTCTATGTTTCTAAGTTTCTATGTTTCTATGTTTCTATGTTTCTATGTTTCTATGTTTCTAAGTTTCTATGTTTCTACATTTCTAGTTTCTAAGTTTCTAGGTTTCTAGGTTTCAAATATATTACTGTAAGGCCACTCATTAATATTCTAACATAAACCAGAATTACACAGTTAGGGGATGAAAGCAGTAACCACACACTCAAATGAAGTAACCGTGGACAGAGATGATTTTACTCTTCTCCACTCCTTTTCTCTTTCTCTGAATGACACCTTTAGCAATGATCAAAGATTATCTACCGCTGGTTACCCAGGTGGGAGATATCAGTGGATTTATGCAAGAGCCGGCTGAACAGCAGAGGGATAAATTGAATGAGATCCAGCTTGGTTAATCTACTAGGCAATGCTCTCTTATCATGGCCGCATCTCCAAGAAGTCGATACTCAGCTGACTTGACTCTGACACAGACAGGGGATTCCCCACAGGATCCCTGCGCTCCCGGTGACGTTAAGATATTCAAGGATGGGCTTCCAGCTGAGGGGGATTGATCGGAGCTTCGAGCGCAGCCAGCAGGAGGCTTCCTTTTGTGTGATTAACAAGGTCGGCAGGAGTTCGGAGTTGCTCACAATAGGCTGAGCTTATTACCGTGTGTGAAAGTCAGCCAATGCGCAGGCCCAAACTAAGCAATCTGGGTAGATGTATCGGGGAGGGAAGATTAAAACACGGGTAAGAGGTTGAGTCTGTGGAGTGGCAGAGGGCATTGCTTGGTGAAGGTCAATCTTTCTTCTTTCTTTCTTTTATTGGATTTGTATGCTGCCCCTCTCCGCAGACTCGGGGAGGCTAACAACAGCAACAAAAACAGCATGTAAATCCAATCCTAAAAATATCTAAAAAAACAACAATCCTTATTTGTAAAACCAAACATACATACAAACAAACATACCATGCTCTCTGCTTCATCGGGCAACCCCCCTGGCTCAGGGTACCCAGAGGGGCGTGGCTCATCCTCATCAGACATGACTTCAGGTGGACAAGGAGCACTCACACCAGTTGGGATCTTCCTATACTCCAGAGCTTCACACTCCAGGAGAACCTCAATAAACAGATCCTTCTAACA
Source organism: Erythrolamprus reginae (assembly GCF_031021105.1). Lineage (NCBI taxonomy): Eukaryota > Metazoa > Chordata > Lepidosauria > Squamata > Dipsadidae > Erythrolamprus > Erythrolamprus reginae. Next base: position 53,861,886 of record NC_091958.1, read on the forward strand.
ACTCACTACCAGTGGGTGTGTTGTTGAAAACGAAGCATTTCTTGACCAAGTGTGAAATCTTCTCACCACGCGCGCTTCACACAGAAGCAGTTAGCTCATTAATCTTGGCAATAAGGGTGTTTCTGCTTTGAGGATTAATAGCAACAGCATGAAAGGAGGTAGGGGCAAGGACGTTCTATCGCTGCTGTCCTTGAGAAGAGGCAGCCTGAGAAGTCTGCACCTCTTCTGGCAAGTCACTTTTCTGAAGAACCCTTAGAGAGATAAATTTAACTGTTTCCGTACTTTGACAGACACTGAACAAGTGAGGCATTATTTTAGATGGGCTGAAGGGATTATGAGCAATAATGCATAAAGTTGCTAAATATTTAATGCATAAAGTTGCTAAATATCTAATGCATATACAGTGATACCTCATCTTACAAACACCTCATCATACAAACTTTTCGAGATACAAACCCGGGGTTTAAGATTTTTTTGCCTCTTCATACAAACTATTTTCATCTTACAAACCCACTGTCGCCGCTGAGATGCCCTGCCTCTGGACTTCCGTTGCCAGCGAAGCACCCATTTTTGCACTGCTTGGATTCCCCTGAGGCTCCCCTCCATGGGAAACCCCACCTCCGGACTTCTGTGTTTTTGTGATGCTGCAGGGGAATCCCAGCAGGGGAATCCCAGCAGCGCAAAAACGGGCGCTTTGCTGGCAACGGAAGTCCGGAGGTGGGGTTTCCCAGCGAGGGGAGCCTCAGTAAAATCTCAGCATCGCAAAAACACAGAGGTCCGGAGTTGGGGTTTCGAGGACTTTGATTCCCCTGCTGGGATTCCCCTGCAGCATCGCAAAAACACGGAAGTCCGGAGGTGGGGTTTCCCATGGAGGGGAGCCTCAGGGGAATCCCAGCAGCGCAAAAACGGGCGCTTCAGCTGGCAAAAGGGGTGAATTTTGGGCTTGCACACATTAATCACTTTTCCATTGATTCCTATGGGAAACATTGTTTCATCTTACAAACTTTTCACCTTAAGAACCTCGTCCCGGAACCAATTAAGTTTGTAAGATGAGATATCACTGTAGTTGCTAAATATCTAATGGAATGGTTCACTCCTATTTGAAGATGGAATATAGACATGAAAAAGAACAACACGGAGTCCTTGGGGTGTATTTTGACTACACTTCCTCTACTTCTTGATAAAACACTTCCATATCCCATGGAAAACGTAAGAAAAAGAAACAAAATTGAAGCCAGTAGACCAGAGGAAGCAAAACCCTCAGATCTTTGGAGTTACCACAGAGGTTGACCATATAGAGAAGGACTGAGTTACAAGGAGGGGATACCCTTAGCTCGACACTTCTCAAAACGGACACAGGCCCTAAAGGCTACAGCTTATGAAGCGGTCCAAAATGGGTCAAGGAGAGGACTTGAGGGAGGGAAATCAGCTCTTAAAGAGTAAAACCATCCCTTTACGTGGATGTTTCTCAGTTAATAATAATGACAACAGTGTTGGAAGGGACCTTGGAGGTCTGCTAGTCCAACCCCTGCACTACTTGAGGCAACTGGTTATCCAACATTTGCTTAAAAACTTCCAGTGTTGGAGCATTCCCAACTTCTGGAGGCAAACTGTTCCACTGATTAACTGTTCTGATTGTCAGGAAATTTCTCCTTAGTTCTAAGTTACTGGGCTTGAGTTGTCAGCCTATGAAAGTATGTGTCCAAATAGTCACCTCCAAATCTGTTTCGGCTGATGCAACAGCCTCAACCCCGGAGGAATCTTGAGCCATCTCACAACTCAAAGATTCAATGCCCTCCAACCCCAAATTCCAAATCATTCATTCATTCATTCATTCATTCATTCATTCATTCATTTATTAGATTTGTATGCCGCTCCTCTCCGAAGACCTGGGGCGGCTAACAACAATATAAAAAGACAATGTAACAAATCTAATATTAAAAATAATCTAAAAAACCCCAATTTAAAGAACCACTCATACATACAAGCATACCATGTATAAATTCTATAAGCCTAAGGGGAAGGGAAAATTTCAGTTCCCCCATGCCTGACGACAGAGGTGGGTTTTAAGGAGCTTGCAAAAGGCAAGGAGGGTGGGGGCAACTCTGATCTCTGGGGGGAGCTGGTTCCAAAGGGTCGGGGCTGCCACAGAGAAGGCTCTTCTCCTGGGTCCCGCCAAACGACATTGCTTAGTCGACGGAACCCGGAGAAGGCCAACTCTGTGGGGCCTAACCGGTCGCTGGGATTCGTGCGGCAGAAGGCGGTCCCGGAGATATTCTGGTCCGATGCCTTTCTGGTCCGAAAACTTTCACAGTTTTCCATGCAAGTTGGATGAGAGTTCACCTTTAAAGTCCCCAAATATACAGAAAAGGAGACAACAGTGACCTCGATGCTGACTCTTTGTACTAGCACTTATGTATTTTATTGCTTCAAATTCTTTTAACTATTTTACCCTGGAATTAGATCCTATATTTTGCCTTTATTTTCTTTGATACGAGTGTAAGACTAATCAATTAATCAACCACTACGTTTAAATTCTATTGCGCTGTGTGGAGGAGATGGGAAAATTGCCCCGAGGGATTGGAATAGCTGTTTACATGTAGGAAACAGCTTGGAGTGCTTAAAGATGAAAAATTTTAATGTCAAACAAACATCCTTGATTGAGTAGACAATGCTCGGGGCTTTAAATAATGAAACTGAAGTCTCTTTAGACAAGATCTTAAAGACATTCAGGTTGGCATGATTTAGAGCTAATGGAATCTTTCTGTAGAATCTCTCTAAAAAAAGTATTCCCAATCAGACGCAATTACTTTTGGGAGTTGCAATCCCACATGTTCAGAAAACTCAAGGCTGGAGAGATGGTTATTGGGTATATAAAGATCAATACAAACTGTAACAAGAGATGTACAGGTAGCTGTGGGGAAAGGTAGGCCCCATCATAAAGGTAGGGCAGCTTGAAGACAGGTGAGGAAACCAACTTGTCTTGTGCTAGCGGGCTGGACCCATTGAGTTAAGGCTACCACATTGATCTAACTCTGGAATCTTTCAAATCAGGAAAAAACCCTAAGACTGAAGAATTCAAGAGCCTCCATGGTTTCAGAGAAGGACTGGGTCATTCATGGAGATTTGGTCATTGACATGTCCAATTAACATCTGCTGAAGGTTGGCAACATAAGAACGTAAGAACCTAAGAAGAGCCATGCTGAATCAGGCCAAAGCCCATGGAGTCCAGCATTCTGCCACACGAATCCCAGCGACCGGTTAGGTCCCACAGAGTTGGCCTTCTCCGGGTCCCGTCGACAAAACAATGTCGTTTGGTGGGATCCAGGAGAAGAGCCTTCTCTGTGGCGGCCCCGACCCTCTGGAACCAGCTCCCCCTGGAGATCAGAACTGCCCCCACCCTCCTTGCTTTTTGTAAAGTTCTTAAGACCCATCTCTGCCGTCAGGCATGGGGGAACTGAGACATCTCCCCCGGGCCTATACAGTTTATACACGGTATGTTTGTGTGTGTGTTTGCTTTTAATAATGGGGTTTTTAGTGTTTTTTAAATTATTAGATTTGTTCTTACATCGTCTTTGTTATTGTTGTGAGCCGCCCCGAGTCTACGGAGAGGGGCGGCATACAAATCGAATGAATGAATGAATGAATGAATTAATGAATGAATTAATTAATTAATTAATTAATCAATTCTGTGTCACACAGTGGCCCACCAATTGTCTATGGGGATCTTGAGCAGAAAGAGAAGGCAAAACCCTCCCTTTCCTCTAACCCCCAACAAATGATACCCAAAGGAACCCTTCCTGCCTCAACCAACATAGAGGCAGCACATGGACATCCGTTTCAATAACCACCGATACACTCGGCATCCATGAATCTGTCTAATCCTGCCTTGAAGCTATCAAGGCTGACAGCCGTCACGACCTATTCTGGAACGGAATTCCATAAAACAAGGACCTTCTGGGTGAAGAAATATTTCCCTTGATTTGTCCTCACTTTCTTACCTAAGAGCTTTAGGGAGGGCCCCCTTGTCCTAGTATTGTGTGATAGAGAAAAGATTTTTTTCTTTTTTTATAGAGAATTTTTCTCGATCCACCTTTTCTATCCCATGCATGATTTTATACACTTCGATCAAGTCACCCCTTAAACGCCGTCTTTCAAGGCTAAAGAGAGGTTGTATGTGTATAATTTTAGAAGAGCTGTGTGTGTGTACATACAGTTTATATAGCAGATAACATATATTTTTGTGTGCCTGTGTGTCATATGTATGTAGACATCTGGCATATATACATAGAATTAAATAGTATATTTTAGATGTTCAGTAATAGTAAATAGAGAGGGGAATTGTCTCTCTTTGAGGCGAGGAGAGGCCAGGCACCCTAACCCAAACCCTTGATGTGAGTGACGTCAAGTTGGCCACCTTTAAGCCAATCACATGACTCATTAATCCTATGTAGCTTCTGCTCTGGCAATCTCACACTACTTACCAGAGCTTACAAAACTTTTGCCAGACCCATCCTCGAATACAGCTCATCTGTTTGGAACCCATATCACATCTCAGACATTAACACCCTTGAAAATGTCCAAAGATACTTCACCAGAAGAGCCCTTCACTCCTCCACTCGAAACAGAATACCCTACGAGACTAGACTTTCAATCCTGGGCCTAAAAAGTTTAGAACTAAGACGCCTTAAACAAGATCTAACTATTGCCCACAAGATCATATGCTGAAACGTCCTGCCTGTCGGCGACTACTTCAGCTTCAACCACAACAACACAAGAGCACACAACAGATTTAAACTTAATATTAACCGCTCCAAACTTGACTGTAAGAAATATGACTTCAGTAACTGAGTTGTCGAAGCGTGGAACTCATTACTGGACTCCATAGTGTCATCCCCAAACCCCCAAAACTTTACACTTAGATTATCTACGGTTGACCTCTCCAGATTCCTAAGAGGTCAGTAAGGGGCGAGTACAAGTGCACTAGAGTGCCTTCCGTCCCCTGTCCTATTGCTGTCCTATATCTCCTATACCTTCCTTCTATTCCTATATCTCTTCTTCTATTCTTTCATTGATATGTTCTATTACTATACCTTCTTTTCTATTATTTCTTAGATATATTTTACTATGAGTCAGTGTTCCCTCTAATTTTTTTTGGGGGGGCGGAAAAGTATAGTGTCTGAGCGGCAGTCCCTTTGGGACTGGGCGGCACATAAATAATAAACAAACAAACAAACAAACAAACAAACAAATAAAAAACCCACCCTGTTTTGCCTCAGAGAATTTCAAAATAAAATACTGTACTGTGTGTCTATAAGAGTGAGCTCATAATAGGGCAACTCTATCAATATCAAAATGCCACTTAAATAGTTGAGCTAGTTTCAAACTAGATTTTGATTTTCTTTCTCTCTTCCTTACTCCCATTCTTTTTCTTTCTCTTTTCCTTCCTCTCTTTTTTCTATCTGTTTCTCTCTCTTCCTCTCTTCCTCTCGCTCTCCTTCCCTCTCACTCTTTCCCTCTCGGCTTCTGGGCAGGTTTGGAAAACTCTGAGTTGATGATGATTTTTAAGTGAGCGATTGCTCACTGCTCAGCTTAGAGGGAACTATGCTATGAGTATCTCCTCTATAACCTTCATCATGTATTTTACTATGTGTATATAGATATATACCCACTAAAACCCTCATTGTGTATTGGACAAAATAAATAACAAACAAACAAACAAACAAAGCCAGCCCCAGTCACATGATTAACAAGCCACTCCTACCTAGTCACATGGCCGACAAGCCACACCCACAAAATAAACCATGCCCACAGTGTGGTAGTAAAAAAAATTCACAGCCCTTCCCTGGTAATAAGAGTAGCAACCTCTACCACTGCAATATCTTTTTTTTTCTTCTTTAAAGCAAGCAACACTTGTAATGCCCCAAAGCTTCCTCCCATTGCTCAATCTTTTTCAACAGCAACTCACCAGCAGTTTTAAAACTTCCTTCGGCACCTGGAGAAGTAGATTAACTGGGAAGTCACTTTTGCAAGCACAGTGCGGCTCGAGAAGCGATTGCGGCGAGAATTTTAATTCCAGCCCAATCTAAGCAAGGCTGGGAAATAATGCTATTTAAACAGGCAATGCAACCTCTTCCTTCCTCACTATGGGAAGATGGATTTAAAAAAAAAAAAAAAAAACACCCTCCTTTAATCTGATAATCAGATTTAAACACAGAGGCAGAAAACCAGAACGTGCCCGGGGAAGGAGAGTCAAGAACTTGCTGCCAAAAAAAGAGGGTTGAAGCATTTGTAATAACTGGCTCTGTTCCTGCATAGCTGGACAGCGGCTGAGAAAAAAAAAGGGAAAGAGTCTCTTGCTAATTAACAAATGGAAATTAACGTGCCTGCGGTTAAAATGTGGCCTTCTTTCTGAGATGTGCCAGACAGCAAAACTCGAAATGTGATTTAGTTCTTGGCCCAACGTCGCTTCTTGCAAACCTGGTGAAGGGAAGGCTGACAGCAACTGATCCTTGGTCTTAACACCACGATGGAGCCCAAAATATCTCTTGCTAAGCATAGGAACATAGAAGATTGACGGCAGAAAAAGACCTTATGGTCCATCTAGTCTGCCCTTATACTATTTCCTGTACTTTATCTTAGGATGGATCTAGGTTTATCCCAGGCATGTTTAAATTCAGTTCCTGTGGATTCTTCCTTCCTTCCTTCCTTCCTTCTCTTTCTTTCCTCCCTCCCTCCCTGATTCATAGAAACACAGAAGATTGATGGCTGAAAAAAGACCTCCTGGTCCATCTAGTCTGCCCTTATACTATTTCCTGTATTTTATCTTAGGGTGGATATATGTTTATCCCAGACATGTTTCAATTCAGTCACTGTGGATTTACCAACCACGTCTGCTGGAAGTTTGTTCCAAGGATCTACTACTCTTTCAGTGAAATAATATTTTCTCACGTTGCTTTTGATCTTTCCCCCAACTAACTTCAGATTGTGCCCCCTTGTTCTTATGTTCACTTTCCTATTAAAAAGACTTCCCTCCTGGACCTTATTTAACCCTTTAACGTATTTAAATGTTTCGATCATGTCCCCCCTTTCCCTTCTGTCCTCCAGACTATACAGATTGAGTTCATTAAGTCTTTCCTGATACGTTTTATGCTTAAGACCTTCCACCATTCTTGTAGCCCGTCTTTGGACCCGTTCAATTTTGTCAATATCTTTTTGTAGGTGAGGTCTCCAGAACTGGACACAGTATTCCAAATGGGGTCTTACCAGTGCTCTATATAAGGGGATCACAATCTCTCTCTTCCTGCTTGTTATACATCTAGCTATGCAGCTAGAGGTATAACTTAAAATAGAAACATAGAAGACTTAACATAGAAACATAGAAGATTGATAGCAGAAAAAGACCTCCTGGTTCATCTAGTCTGCCGTTATACTATTTCCTGTATTTTATCTTACAATGGATCTATGTTTATCCCAGGCATGTTTCAATTACTCGCCTTCCCTACCACCCGACCACACTGTTCACCCATTTTGAGACTGTCAGAAATCACAACCCCATAATCCTTCTCTGCTGAAGTTTTTGCTAACACAGAACTGCCAATACAATACAAGATAGTTAAGGGGGGTTTGCCCCATTTTGCATTTTTAACAGTTGTTAAATAAATCACTGCAGTTCGTTAAAGGTAGTAAAATGGTTGTTGAGTGAAACAGGCTTCCCTATTGATTTGGATTGTCAGAAGGTCACAAAAGGGAATTACATGACCCTGAAATCCTGTAACCCTCATAAATCTAAGTCAGTTGCAAAATTCTGAATTTCTTTTAAAAAAAATTAATTGAAAACACAAAACACAAACAACCCTCCCCCCCATGAAAACAACGAAGTGAACAAGCTTAATATTCACATAAATGAATAAATTCACATTTCCATTTCCATTTCTACAATTACCCCTCTTTTAAAAAGTTATTTTAATTCCTTTTTCTTTTCTATGTTTCTATGTTTCTATATTTTCAATCCAACTATAAAGTTTCCCTCATATGGTAAAAATGTTCTTTTTCTTGTTCATTCTGTAATTCCAATGTAAGTTTGCTTAATTTTGCACAGTCTAACATTTTTCTGATCACCATCTCTTCATTTGGTATGTTTAAGCAAAAACCAATCTTACCGCTCATATGTGTGCTATTAAATAATAATCTACCCTTTTATGTTGTCCTCTAATAATTCCTAAAAGGTACATTTCCAGTTTCGATTGTACTTCATATTTTAAGATTTCTTTTAGCCAATTTTTAATCATAGACCAATTTTCCCCCCGTTTCCAGACATGACCTTTAAAGCCCTTCATGGCATCGGACCAGAATATCTCCGAGACCGCCTTCTGCCGCACGAATCCCAGCGACCAATTAGGTCCTACAGAGTGGGTCTTCTCCGGGTCCCATCGACTAAACAATGTTGTTTGGCGGGACCCAGGGGAAGAGCCTTCTCTGTGGCGGCCCCAACTCTCTGGAACCAGCTCCCCCCAGAGATTAGAACTGCCCCTACTCTCCTTGCCTTCCGTAAGCTCCTTAAAACCCACCTCTGTCATCAGGCATGGGGGAACTGAGATATTCCCTTCCCCCTAGGCTTATAAAAATTATGCATGGTATTTCTGTATGTATGATTGGTTTCTTAAATTGAGGTTTTTTACATTACTTTTAATATTAGATTTGTGCATATTGTCTTTTTACTGTTGTTAGCCGCCCCGAGTCTACGGAGAGGGGTGGCATACAAATCTAATAAATAAATAAATAAATAGATAAATAAATAAATAGATAGATAAATAGATAGATAGATAGATAGATAAATAAATAGATAAATAGATAAATAGATAAATAGATAAATAGATAAATAGATAAATAAATAAATAAATAAATAAATAATATTAAGAGCATACTTTCAAGATGCAAATAATTGCTATATTTCTACACTGCAGCCATTCTTTTATTATTTTGGGTGGGAGGAGTTCCAGCATGACGCTTTAAAAGCTTGCTGTTGTGTAACCATCTCTTTTGAATTAAATAGAGGTTCCACAAGCTTATTCGATAACTAATTCCAGCAGTGTCAATTAGTAGCATCGTCTTTCTAGTCTAAGGCCTTTCTATTACTTCCTGTTCAATGCGGGGAGCAACAACTGCTGATAAATAGCATGGCAACCTGATGTTAATTATTCCGAGATTGTTCTTCTCCGTTGGGGAAGCAGTTTAATCACCTGATTCCTTTCGGTGTTGTTATTGTTGTGGTTGTTGTCTGCTCCTTTTCATCTTTTATTAATTTATTGAAAGTATATCAGGGGAACGAATTATTAAATCGCCCTTGTGAGAAGGAGAAGATACGTTTTGCGTTTTCTTGTCATCTCCTGATGGAAGTATTGATATGAGACTTACCTGTCAATCAAACAGGAGGTAGATTTGTGATTGACAGACGACGAGTAGGTTTTCCAGTCTCCGCTTGGAAGCTCTTTCAACTGAATGGTAAAGTAACGGATCGGAGAAGAACCGTCGCTTCCAGGGACCCAGTGCAAATGGAGACTCCGAGATGTGACCTCAGATTGAGGGACCTTTAATTCCTTGGGAGGGGCTGGCCGTTCTGAAAAACAAGACACGGAACAGTTAGGACCCTTCTAAGAAATCAAGACTTCGGGTTGTGACTTCAGATTGAGAGCGCTGGTGAGACCCCGTTTGGAATACTGTGTCCAGTTCTGGAGACCTCACCTACAAAAAGATAAAATTGAACGAGTCCAAAGACGGGCTACAAAAATGGTGGAAGGTCTTAAGCATCAAATTTATCAGGAAAGACTTCATGAACTCAATCTGTATAGTCTGGAGGACGGAAGGGAAAGGGGAGACATGATCGAAACATTTAAATATGTTAAAGGATTAAAAGGTGCAGGAGGGAAGTGTTTTTTAATAGGAAAGTGAACACAAAAATAAGGGGCCACAATCTGAGGTTAGTTGGGGGAAAGATCAGAAGCAACGTAAGAAAATATTATTTGAGTAGATGCTTGGAACAAACTTTCAGTAGACGTGGTTCGTAAATCCACAGGAACTGAATTTAAATATGCCTGGGCTAAGCATAGATCCATCCTAAGATGAAATACAGGAAGTAGTATAAGGGCAGACTAGATGGACCAGGAGGTCTTTTTCTGACGTCAGTCTTCTATGTTTCTATGTTTCTATGAGACTGAGAAATTTGGAACTATGAATGGAAGAACTTCAGAAACAGTCATCTATGGAGATTCTCAACCCTCCAAGATTATGGATGTCCCAAAGATGCTTTTACAGAAGGCAACTGGACTTTCTTGGTGGGTTTTTCTGGTTCTCTTGAAAATGTTTTGCTTCTCATCCATGAAGCTTCTTCATTTCAGACAAGAAGTCAAATGTTTTCAAGGAAAAACAAAAAAACAAGAAAGTACAATGGCCTTTCAGAAAAGCATCTTTTCGGTTCAGTTCTTTTAACCCAACAAGACACAGACTTCAGAGGAGAATCAGGACTGCAGAAAAACAATGGCTGCCAACCTGCCATCCACTGAGGACCTGTATACTGCATGAGTCAAAAAGAGGGCGGTGAAAATACTTACTCACCCCTTGCATCCTGGACATGAATTGTTTCAACTCCTACCCTCAAAACGTCGCTACAGAGCCCTGCACCCCAAGACAACTAGACACAAGGACAGTTTTTTTTCCCAAACGCCATCACTCTGCTAAACAAATAATTCCCTCAACACTGTCAAACTATTCACTAAGACTGCATTACTATTAGTCTTCTCATCGTTCCTATCACCCATCTCCTCCTACTTATGCCTGTACGATTGTAACTTGTTGCTTGTATCCTTACGATTTATTTTAATATGGATTGTTTCCTGGTTTGTTTGTTTGTATATTCATTCATTCATTCATTCATTCATTCATTCATTCATTCATTCATTCATTCATTTATTGGATTTGTATACCGCCCCTCTCCGTGGACTCGGGGTGGCTAACAACAGTGATAAAAACAACAGTGATAAAAACAGCATGTAACAATCCAATACTAAAACAACTAAAAAACCCTTATTTATCAAACCAAACATACAAACAAACATACCATGCATAAATTGTAGAGGCCTAGGGGGGAAGAATATCTCAGTTCCCCCATGCCTGACAGCAGAGGTGGGTTTTAAGGAGCTTACGAAAGGCGAGGAAGGTGGGGGCAATTCTAATCTCTGGGGGGAGTTGTTTCCAGAGGTCCGGGGCCCCCACAGAGAAGGCTCTTCCCCTGGGTCCCGCCAAATGACATTGTTTAGTCGACGGGAGAAGGCCAACTCTGTGGGACCTAACTGGTCGCTTGGGATTCGTGCGGCAGAAGGCGGTCCCAGAGATAATCTGGTCCGGTGCCATGAAGGGCTTTATAGGTCATAACCAACATTTTGAATTGTGACCGGAAACTGATTGGCAACCAGTGCAGACTGTGGAGTGTTGGTGTGACATGGGCGTATTTGGGGAAGCCCATGATTGCTCTCACAGCTGCATTCTGCACGATCTGAAGTTTCCGAACACTATTCAAAGGTAGCCCCATGTAGAGAGCGTTACAGTAGTTGAACCTCGAGGTGATGAGGGTGTGAGTGACTGTGAGCAGTGACTCCCGGTCCAAGTAGGGTCGCAACTGGTGCACCAGGCGAACCTGGGCGAACGCCCCCCCCTCGCCACAGCTGAAAGATGTTTCTCCAATGTGAGCTGTGGATTTTATATGTTGTGAGCCCCTCCCTGCTAGTCCTCAGAGAGGGGCAATATAGAAATCCAATTAATAAGTAAATAATAGATAAATAAATTTTATAAGCTACTTTTGGTTCCTTGGGGGGGGGGGGATTTGAGCCATGGATTTTTATCTTCTCTATTTTATTTTATTTATTAATTGGACTTTTATGCCGCACCCTCTCCAAAGACTCTTAAACACGGATAGCCACAGAAGGTAGCGTAGCTTAGCAAGGTACACAAAAAACACAAATGATGTGATTTGCGGGACCCCAAAAGAGGAAAACTGTATGCCCTGCATTTCCTAGAGATAATTTTTTACCCTAAATTTTGTACCCTAAGATAATTATTAGGTGTTGTCCCTCGTGATTCCTGGAGCACCCCATAGCTCATGAATGTTAGATGAAAAGAAAACGAAATAGCATGGCCTAGTTCGACGGTGGTTGGTCCTGATTACAATTCTGTTCTTCTCTTTTGCTAAATTGCTCAAAAACGAAGTGTGGGGTTGGTGGCTTTCGCTTTGTACCTAGGATGGAAGGAGCCAGGCAGATAAGCCCAGATGGAAGCTCCCTTTGCATCCTTATGATGCTCGACAGCACACCGTCTCATTTATTCAAAGGAATCTCTGGCGCCAGACATAGCTTAATGCCAAAGAGAAGGGTGACCATCAGTAATGTATCAGCCGAGAACTTGGCATTATCTCTCCTCACCCATCAATTTCGGTCAGAGAAAATCAACACGTCGAGGAATAATTATTTAATTGTTTATCATGGAGGCTATTGATTCTGATTAAAATGTGTGGCATGTAATAAAGCAGGCATTGATTAGTGATGCCACAGTGACTTGTCTTTGAATTAATTTGAGTCAAATTGAGAATCTAATTTGATTCCATTCCATCAGCACCTGTTTCGGTAAATATCTACTCCTGGCTGCCTGAACCTCCGCCGGTTTCCTACACAAAGAACAGCTTGTGTTTTGCCTTTTCTCTCTTCCGTCCCTCTGCCCTTCTGGAAACATTCGCCACAAGACACGGCATGTTTGAGCACTCGGGGGTTTGATGGTGCCAACAGCATGATCAACTGCGCATCAACAGGAGCCTTCTCGACGTCAACAGTTTATTTATTTATTTATTTATTGGATTTGTATGCCGCCCCTCTCCGGAGACTCGGGGCGGCTAACAGCAACAATAAAACAGTGTACAATAGTAATTTGGTATTAGAAATGATTAAAAACCCATTAATATAAAAAACCAAACATACATACATACATGCCATGCATAGAATTGTAAAGGCCTAGGGGGAAAGAGGATCTCAATTCCCCCATGCCTGACAGCAGAGGTGGGTTTTAAGGCGCTTGCGAAAGGCAAGGAGGGTGGGGGCAATTCTGATCTCTAGGGGGAGTTGGTTCCAGAGGGCTGGGGCCGTCACAGAGAAGGCTCTTCCCCTGGGTCCCGCCAGGCGGCATTGCTTATTTGACGGGACCCAGACAAGGCCCATTCTGTGGGACCTAACTGGTCGCTGCGATTCGCGCAGCAGAAGGCGGTCCCTGAAGTAATCTGGTCCAGTGCCATGAAGGGCTTTATAGGTCATAACCAACACTTTGAATTGTGACCAGAAACTGATCGGCAACCAATGCAGACTGCGGAGTATTGGTGTGACATGGGCATTTTTGGGAAAGCCCATGATAGCTCTCGGAGCTGCATTCTGCACGATCTGAAGTTTCCGAACATTTTTCAAAGGTAGTCCCAGTTGTATGAGATAATCTCGTGGTTAGAACTACGATGCTCAGGTTTGTTTTACTGGAAGATCCACATGACCCTCAAGCCACACCCACAAAATAAGCCACACCCACAATGTGGTAGTAAACATTTTGGTCACCCTTCACTGCTTCCAGCGCACATGGGCGCATGCCAACCAGCCAATTTTCACCGCCTCTCCCTTCCCAGGAGTCACCACATGGCCTGTTTTGGATGCCAGGGCTCACGTGGAGACTCTGGGAGGGCGAAAAAAGGGCCTCCCATAAGTCCAGAAATGGGCCATTTTCAGCCTCTGGAGGGCCAAGGGAAGACCGTTTTTGCCCTCTTCAGGCTCCAGGAATACTCCCGGAGACTGGGGAGGACCCCATTTGGAATAATACAGTGATACCTCGTCTTAAAAAATTAATTGGTTCCGGGACGAGGTTTGTAAGGTGAAAAGTTTGTAAGACGAAACAATGTTTCCCATAGGAATCAATGGAAAAGTGATTAATACGTGCAAGCCCAAAACTCACCCCTTTTGCCAGCCGAAGCGCTCATTTTTGCACTGCTGGGATTCCCCTGAGGTTCCCCTCCATAGGAAACCCCACCTTCGGACTTCTGTGTTTTTGTGATGCTGCAGGAGAATCCCAGCAGGGGAATCCCAGCATCGCAAATATGAGTGCTTCGCTGGCAACGGAAGTCCGGAGATGGGGTTTCCCAGTGAGGGGAGCATCAGTGAAATGGCAGCATCGCAAAAACACCAAAGTCCTCAAAACCCCACCTCCGGACCTCTGCGATTTCACTGAGGCTCCCCTCGCTGGGAAACCCCACCTCCGGACCTCCGTTGCCAGCGAAGCACCCGTTTTTGCGCTGCTGGGATTCCTCTGCTGGGATTCCCCTGCAGCATCACAAAAACACGGAAGTCCATGGAGGGGAGATTCAGGGGCATCCCAGCAGCGCAAAAATGGGTGCTTCACTGGCAACGGAAGTCCGGAGGCGGGGCATCCCAGCTGTGGCGGTGGGTTTGTAAGGTGAAAATAGTTTGTAAGAAGAGGCAAAAAAATCTTAAACCCCGGGTTTGTATCTCAAAAAGTTTGTATGACGAGGCGTTTGTAAGACGAGGTATCACTGTACTGTGTTCAGTTCTGGAGAACTCACCTACAAAAAGATATGGATAAAATTGAACAGATCCAAAGACGGGCTAAAAAAATGGTGGAAGGTCTTAAGCATAAAACCTATCAGGAAAGACTTCATGAACTCAATCTGTCTAGTCTGGAGGACAGAAGGAAAAGGGGGGACATGATCGAAACATTAAAATATGTTAAAGGGTTAAATAAGGTTCAGGAGGGAAGTATTTTTAGTAGGAAAGTGAACACAAGGACAAGGGGGCACAATCTGAGGTTAGCTGGGGGAAAGATCAGAAGTAACGAGGAAATATGATTTGACTGAAAGAGTAGTAGATGCTTGGGACAAACTTCCAGCAGACGTGGTTGGTGAATCCACAGGAACTGAATTTCAACATGCCTGGGATAAACATAGATCCATCCTAAGCTAAAATACAGAAAATAGTATAAGGGCAGACTAGATGGACCACGAGGTCTTTTTCTGCCATCAATCTTCTATGTTTCTATTTCGAGCTTATTTGCTCTCATCAGCCAGCCATACCCTTACTGGGATTTCAACCTGCAGCCTCCGCCTTGTAAGGCAGTTGCCTTAGCCTCTAGGGCTAGGCTACAGACTCGCCTCCTTATCAGCAGGGAAGGGTTATGGGTGATTTTTGTTTGTCATGTCATCCTGGTATTTGGGAGGAGCATACAGCTTCCTTTTTGCCTCTTGGCCCCACTAGGGGCCATATTCCAATATATATATTATATTACTACATTTATAAAGAAGTTTATGAATCCAGCTGAATCAATCATCTGCGTGTGCTTCTGGAACCTGATTGTTCTGCGCAAACTGTAGTAGATTTACAACTCCCAGCCAACATGCAAATAAAATGTAGAGACCGGAAAATGAAGCTGAAGTGAAAATCCCCGAAGATTTGTAATTTAGACTCCTGGCGTCCCTCGCTGGGTGGAGAGGACACTTGAAACGGGCTTCCTTCTTTAAAGCAAATCTCCTTTATAATTGCATGACATGGTTGGAATGAGGAAGGGACATGAAATGTCAGCCGGAGATTTGAGACGTGGCAAGGCAGGGCCGAGAAGAAATACTTTGATCCTAACCTACCTCGAGGAAGAGCCGGCCAATTTAATTAAGGCCAGGAGTAAACAGAACCGTTCTTTATTGTACGATCGGCTGAAGCCGGTCCAAACAATTCTAGCGAAAGCGGCAGAGCCTCGCCTGCACAGATCTGTCCTTCCAACTTCTCCTCAAGGACAGCCCTCTCCTGGATTAGCAATTCAATCACAAGGGCCCCCCCAAAGCATGAATGTTTATTGCCAAGTCCCGTCAAGAATCAGGAAGGCGAGGATCGGGCAGAGTTGAGGAGTCATCCATCCACCTGCCATCAGGGAAAACAATTTCCAAGCAGGCAGTGAGTGATGGAACAGGGACGAGCGAGATAACCTGCCTGCAGTGTATCTTGGGTGGGGAAAAACCGGTTGCTCTCGCCATCGTTGGAAAGGTAGAGGGCCTAGGCGCAGGCAAGGAACGGTGGGCGGGGCTACAAGGAAAGCGTTCGAAATCCTTAGGACAGTAATGGCGGATAATTTTTTCCTCGCGTGCCAAAAAAAGATTGGGCTGGTGCGATTGTGCAAGCACGAGTGCCCATATAGTGCCCATAATTCAATGTGGGGCCTCTCTCCTGGGAGGAAACAGGGCCAGAAAAGGTGGGGAGACTGCGGAGTGTTGGTGTAACATGGGCATTTTTGGGAAAGCCCATGACTGCTCTCGCAGCTGCATTCTGCACGATCTGAAGTTTCCGAACACTTTTGAAAGGTAGCCCCATGTAGAGAGCTTTACAGTAGTCGAACCTCGAGGTGATGAGGGCATGAGTGACTGTGAGCAATGAGTCCTGGTCCAAATAGGGCCGCAACTGGTGCACCAGGCGAACCTGGGCAAACGCCCCCCTCGCCACAGCTGAAAGATGGTTCTCTAATGTGAGCTGTGGATCAAGGAGGACGCCCAAGTTGCGGACCCTCTCCGAGGGGGTCAATAATTCCCCCCCTTTTGCTTTTAAATTGATTCCTATGGGAAAAACTGCTTCTTCTTGCAAACTTTTCTACTTAAGAACCTGGTCACGGAATGAATTAAGTTTGTAAGTAGAGGTACCACTGTATTTGGAAGTCAACAAAGCATCCTGGAAGAATGCAACGCCAACTTCCTTCCCTACGCCTGCCAAAGGAAGGACTTTCCATTGATGTCCATTTAGCAATTGGCAGGCTTGGGCAGATAGAGTTGCAGAGGCTGGGAAGAAACGGATCCAACTTAAATGATGATTTACAGCATTATACTCGTTTTGCCCAAGCTGTCAGCGTTATTTGTGAGCGGGCACAGGCTCCATCTGCTCCTTGTACATTGTAAGTGAACAATTTATGACACGAGCATCGGAAATCTTCAGCGTTCAACAACAAGCCTCCAAGAAGCAACCTTGGAGCCTGCTAAGACTGGATGAGGGAGCTTGAAATGACATCAAGGAGAGGAAAGATAGGAACAGGATAGTAAGTGCGTTGTAGAGTTTTCCAGAAGGCCATTTTTACATTCACTGAAGTTTTAACTCCCCTTGACCTCAGATTTTACTAGTCAATGTAGAGTAGATTGAACATGTCCACGAGAAAGTAGTTGAATGTAAATTGCATGTGGATGTGTATTGGTGTCCATGGATGAGTGAAGATACAGGGTGCATTCCAAAAGTAATGCAATTTATTTATTCAATTTTTATGCCGCCTTTCTCCTTAGACTCAGGGCAGTTTACAACATGTTAGCAACAGCACTTTTTAACAGAGCCAGCCTATTGCCCCCACAATCCGGGTCCTCATATTACCCACCTCGGAAGGATGGAAGGCTGAGTCAATCTTGAGCCGGTGATGAGATTTGAACCGCTGACCTTCAGATCTACAGTCAGCTTCAGTGGCCTGCAGTACAGCACTCTACCTGCTGCGCCACCCCGGCTCTATTTTTTTTTAAAAAGTAATTTATTGAATAGAGTTGCACAAATACTTAAATTTCTTCAAAGTACTGTCCTTGGGCCTCTACACATTTTTTCCAGTGACTCTGCCATGACCAGTATGCACCCTGGAAGGCGTCTTCAGGGACCTCTTGCAAGGTCTTCGTCACTGCTGATTGGATTTCTTCTATGGTAGAAAAACGGGTTCCTTTCAGGGCTGGGAACAAAAAGAAGTCTGTGGGTGCGACATCAGGACTATGGGGGGGGCAGCGTTGGCACCTGGTGTCTTGTAGCGTGTTGTGGCAAGGCACGTTTTTCATCCATAGAAGAGATGCAATCAGCTGTGACGAAGACCTTGCGCGAGGTCCCCGAAGATGCCTTCCAGGGCACGTACCGGTCATGGCAGAGTTGCTGGAAAAAATGTGTAGAGGCCCAAGGACAGTACTTTGAAGAATTTAAAGTGTTTGTGCAAATCTGTTCAATAAATTACTTTTTTTAAGATTCTGAAGCTGCTTGGAAATGCTGAGTAGATTTATGTAGCATACAGCACATCGTACATGGATCAGAGATATACATTAACATTTCACCTAGAAATGATAGATATTTTCCTAATAACGATTTCTCATTTTACCCGAGTAGATACAATCCTGCTTCTGGGAGACACGTATGAAGAAATAACTCCTATCCATTCCCATGAGGAATCTGACACACCACGAAAATAAGCTCTACGATATTGTTTTTGGCCTTTATTTCCCCATTTGTCCTTCTTCCCTGTGGAGCCTCATTCCACAATTGTTCCTCGAGTTAATTTGGACACAACAACCCAAGATAAAAGTGCAAGCAATGAAATTGTTTGCCGATGGCTCATTTTCTTCCTAGAGCGAAAACACATGCTATCTTCATTTGTTTTAAAAGACAGGACATTGGTGGGAAATGGACCATTGTAAAGATCAAACTCTTGTGTCAACACAAGCCGAAGACCAGCTATGACTAGAAATCTTGGGTACTGTGGAGAAAGGAGAACACAGAACAATAGAATTCAAAGGGACCTTGGAGGTCTAGTCCAGGGGTAGGCAAGGTTGGCTCTTCTATGACACGTGGACTTCAACTCCCAGAATTCCAGAGCTAGCATGATTGGCTCGGGAATTCTGGGAGTTGAAGTCTACAAGTCATAGGAGAACCAACTTTGCCTAACCCTGGTCTAGTCCAACCCTCTTTTTAATCAGGAGACTCTATAACACAGGTCTTCAAACCTGGGAAATTTAAGACTTGTGGACTTCATCTCCCAGAATTCACTAGTCTGAGAGTTGAAGCTATGCTGGCTGGAGAATTCTGGGAGTTGAAGTCCACAAGTCTTAAAGTTGCAAGTTTAGGGACCCCTGTCCTATATGATTCCAGACAAATGATTGTACATAGAAACATAGAAGACTGACGGCAGAAAAAGACCTCATGGTCCATCTAGTCTGCCCTTATACTATTTCCTGTATTTTATCTTACAATGGATATATGTTTATCCCAGGCATGTTTCAATTCAGTGACTGTGGATTTACCAACCACGTCTGCTGGAAGTTTGTTCCAAGGATCTACTACTCTTTCAGTGAAATAATATTTTCTCACGTTGCTTTTGATCTTTCCCCCAACTAACTTCAGATTGTGTCCCCTTGTTCTTGTGTTCACTTTCCTATTAAAAACATTTCCCTCCTGAATCTTATTTAACCCTTTAACATATTTAAATGTTTCGATCATGTCCCCCCTTTCCCTTCTGTCCTCCAGACTATACAGATTGAGTTCATGAAGTCTTTCCTGATACGTTTGATGCTTAAGACCTTCCACCATTCTTGTAGCCCGTCTTTGGACCCATTCAATTTTGTCCACTCTCTCCTTGAAAATCTGCAGTGATGGAGCACCCATGTATGTATGTATCCATCCATCCATCCATCCACCCACCCACCCACCCACCCACCCACCCACTCATTTCATTCATTCATTCATTCATTCATTCATTCATTCATTCATTCATTCATTCATTGGATTTAAATGCCGCCCCTCTCCGAGGACTCGAGGGGTGGGTGGGGCTTACAACTTATAATAAAAAACAATAGCTAAATCCAATTAATTAAACTAGATAACTAACCTAAAATCCGCAATATACAGTACACATTCGGACCTCAAGCCATACATAGCATTCATCAACCAAGGGGTCAAGATCTTATCGGCCCAAGCCTGGTGACATAAATGAGTTTTAAAACTCTTACGGAAGGCAAAGAGGGTGAGGGCAGTGCAAATCTCTGGGGGGATCTGATTTCAGATCCAAGGTAGCCCCATGTAGAGAGCATTGCAGTAGTTGAACCTCGAGGTGATAAGGGCGTGAGCGACTGTGAGTAGAGTAGAGGCTCCCTGTCCAATTGTGCTCACGGTGGGGAAATGTCTCCTTAATTCTAGGGCGCATCTCTCTTTGCTAAGCTTTAAGTTTTATTCTTAACTCACCTCTCTTTTCTGTGGTGATCACAGTGGCTTCCAAGGGCTCACCCCAACCCTGCCGGGTCTTGGCCAACGCTCGGAAAATATAGGCGGATTCAGGGATGAGATCCGTAGCTGCAAACTGTTGAACGGAAGAGCCAACTTCCACCGTGGTGAACTTGTTGGGGCTGCTGGAAGCCAGGCGGTAAGCGATCTGGTACCCTGAATCCAGAGGGAGACATATGTGCATACTTATTTATTTATTTTATTTATTTATTGGATTTGTATGCCGCCCCTCTCCGCAGACTCAGGGCGGCTAACAACAGTAATAAAAACAGCATATAAAAATCCAATATTAAAACAGTTAAAAACCCTTATTATAAAACCAAACATGCATAAAATTGTAAAGGCCTAGGGGGAAAGAGTATCTCAGTTCCCCCATGCCTGATGGCAAAGCTGGGTTTTAAGGAGCTTACGAAAGGCAAGGAGGGTGGGGACAATTCTAATCTCTGGGGGGAGTTGGTTCCAGAGGGACGGGGCCACCACAAAGAAGGCTCTTCCCTTGGGTCCTGCCAAGCGACATTGTTTAGTTGACGAGACCCAGAGAAGGCCAACTCTGTGGGACCTAACTGGTTGCTGGGATTCGTGCAGCAGAAGGCGGTCCCTGAGATAGTCTGGTCCGGTGCCATGAAGGGCTTTAGAGAGCATAACCAACACTTTGAATTGTGACCGGAAACTGATCGGCAACCAATGCAGACTGCGGAGTGTTGGTGTAACATGGGCATATTTGGGGAAGCCCATGATTGCTCTCGCAGCTGCATTCTGCACGATCTGAAGTTTCCGAACACTTTTCAAAGGTAGCCCCATGTAGAGAGCATTACAGTAGTCGAGCCTTGAGGTGATGAGGGCATGAGTGACTGTGAGCAGTGAGTCCCGATCCAAATAGGGCCGCAACTGGTGCACCAGGCGAACCTGGGCAAACGCCCCCCTTGCCACAGCCGAAAGATGGTTCTCTAATGTGAGCTGTGGATCGAGGAGGATGCCCAAGTTGCGGACCCTCTCTGAGGGGGTCAATGATTCCCCCCCCCCCAGGGTGATGGACGGACGGATGGAATTGTCCTTGGGAGGTAAAACCCACAGCCACTCCGTCTTATCAGGGTATACATCAAAATTAATAACATGATTGTTGTGGTTGTGTTAGCTCAGCTGGTCTTTTGAGGAAGGGAAAATGTCAAGACGATTTAGCCCATCCTAATTCCTTATTTCAGCTTAAAGGGAAACAATTGAATGGGCTCCTTTTTTTAAGATGGATCAGCTGACTCGGTAATGCCTTCCTCCCTTTGCTTAAGTCCGATTCAGTACATTATCTGGCTAATCGCTGGAAAACGACTTCGGAGTGATAATCCACCATGAAATCTCGGCTAGTGTTTCACACTTCGTTCTCGGGAAGGAGATGCTACAGCCGTTTCACCTTCCTGGAGCATATCGATGTGCTCTGCACGCATGCCAGCGAGAAGTCCAAAGCAATGGAAACTGCAGTTTAATGTTTCCAAATGTAAAATAATGCACTTGGGGAAAAGGAGTCCTCAATCTGAGTATTGCATTGGCTGTTCTGTGTTAGCAAAAACTTCAGAAGAGAAGGATTTAGGGGTCGTGATTTCTGACAGTCTCAAAATGGGTGAGCAGTGTGGTCGGGCGGTAGGAAAAGCAAGTAGGATGCTTGGCTGCATAGCTAGAGGTATAACAAGCAGGAAAAGGGAGATTGTGATCCCCTTATATAGAGCGCTCGTGAGATCACATTTGGAATAATACTGTGTTCAGTTCTGGAGACCTCACCTACAAAAAGATATTGACAAAATTGAAGGGGTCCAAAGATGGGCTACAAGAATGGTGGAAGGTCTTAAGCATAAAACATATCAGGAAAGACTTCATGAACTTAACCTGTATAGTCTGGAAGACAGAAGGAAAAGGGGGGACATGATCGAAACATTTAAATATGTTAAAGGGTTAAATAAGATCCAGGAGGGAAGTGTTTTTAATAGGAAAGTGAACACAAGAACAAGGGGACACAATCTGAAGTTAGTTGGGGGGAAGATCAAAAGCAACGTGAGAAAATATTATTTTACTGAAAGAGTAGTAGATGCTTGGAACAAACTTCCAGCAGACGTGGTAGATAAATCCACAGTAACTGAATTTAAACATGCCTGGGATAAACATATATCCATTGTAAGATAAAATACAGGAAATAGTATAAGGACAGACTAGATGGATCAGGAGGTCTTTTTCTGCCGTCAGTCTTCTATGTTTCTATGTTTCTAAGTCTAGGCAGACGACTTCGATAAAGCTTGCTAGCTGGAAATGTCTCTGATCCTGACTGACTGCTTCTTCATCCAAATTTAACAGATTAACAGAGATGAAAGGTACCTTTTGGTCATCTAGTCCACCCCACCCTTTCCCGTCCAAGCAGGAGACCCTACAGTTTTTCTGCTTAGCATCCTTAGTCTTTTCAGCACATTGTTTTATCAACACATTATTTATTTATTTATTAGAGTGGAAAGGGACCTTGCAGGTCATCAAGTCCAACCCCCTGCTTAAGCAGGAAACCTTACAGCACCCCAGCCAAATGACAGCCCAATCTCCTCTTGAACGTGTCCAAAGTTGGGGAGTTCACAACCTCCGCTGGCAGGCCGTTCCACTGGTTGATTGCTCTGACCGTCAGGAAGTTCTTCCTTATTTCCAGGTTGAATCTCTCCTTGGTCAGCTTCCAACCATTGTTCCTGGTCTGGCCCTCTGCTGCCTTGGAAAACAGCATGACCCTCTCCTCTCTGTGGCAACCCCTCAAGTACCTGTAGACTGCTATCATGTCCCCCTTGGCCCTTCTTTTCTCTAGGCTATCCATACCCAGTTCCAGCCATCTCTCTTCATAAGTCTTGTATTCTAGTCCCCTAATCATTTTGGTTGTTCTTTTCTGCACCTTCTCCAGAGTTTCTATGTGGTGACCAGAACCGAATGCAGTACTGAACGTAGTGTTATAAGCAACTGCATTCTTTTTGCCGACGGTGTAAATCTTTTCAACACCACCGATAACACAGCTACTCTCCAAAAAGACCTTGACTCTGTGTCAGAATGGTCAAACATCTGGCAACTCCAAATCTCAACCAACAAATTGCTTCCTGATGGTCAGAGCGATCAACCAATGGAACAAACTATCAGCGGACGTTGTGAACTCCAACACTCTGGACATTTTTAAGGGAAGATTGAACTGCCACTTGACTGGTGTGCTATAGGGTTCCTGCTTGGGCAGGGGGTTGAACTCGATGGCCTTCATGGTCCCTTTCAACTCTAAGAATAAATAAATAAATAAATGCTCTGTCCTGCACATTGGGAAAAAGAATACAAGCTGAATAAACAAGACCTTACAGACAACCCTCACTCTGTAAAAGACCTTGGAATACTCATAACAAATGACCTAAGTGCCAAAGCCCACTGCAACACCATGGCCAAAAAAGCTTCAAGAGTTGTTAGCCTAATCATGCGTAGTTTCTGCTCTGGTAATCTCACACTACTAACCAGAGCCTACAAAACTTTCGCCAGACCAATCCTTGAATACAGCTCATCTGTTTGGAACCCACACTGCATTTCAGACATAAACACTCGAGAAAATGTCCAGAGATAATTTACTAGAAGAGCCCTCCACTCCTCCACTCACAACAGAATCCCCTACGCAACTAGACTACTTTGCCTTAAACCCAACCTAAGCATAGCCCATAAAATCATCTGCTACAACGACTACTTCAGCTTCAACCACAACATACGAGCACACAATAGATACAAACTTAAAGTAAACTGGTCTAAACTCGACTACAGGAAATATGACTTCAGTAACTAAGTAGTTGATGCATGGAACTCACAACCAGACTCTGTAGTATCATCACCCAACCCCCAAAACTTTACCCTTAGACTCTCCACTGTTGATCTCTCCTGATTCTTAAGAGGTCAGTGTGCATAAATGCACCAGAGTGCCTTCCGTCCCCTGTCCTAACGTTTCTCATTCATTCATTCATTCATTCATTCATTCATTCATTTATTAGATTTGTATGCCGCCCCTCTCCGTAGACTCGGGGCGGCTCACAACACGATAAAACAATTCATGACAAATCTAATAATTTACAATTTAAAATATTTTTTAAAAACCCATTATTAAACAGACATACATACACGCATACCATACATAAATTGTATAGGCCCGGGGGAAATATCTCAGTTCCCCCATGCCTGATGACAAAGGTGGGTTTTGAGGAGTTTACGAAAGGCAAGGAGGGTAGGGGCAGTTTTAATCTCTGGGGGGAGCTGGTTCCAGAGAGTCGGGGCCACCACAGAGAAGGCTCTTCCCCTGGGGCCCGCCAACCGACATTGTTTAGTTGACGGGACCTGGAGAAGGCCAACTCTGTGGGACCTAATCGGTCGCTGGGATTCGTGCGGCAGAAGGCGGTCTCGGAGATATTCTGGTCCGATGCTTTTATTAGTATCATGCATATAAATATTATTATATCTCTGTATATCACCAATACGTACTTGGCAAAGCAAATAAATAAATCCCCTGGTTAGGGCTGAAAAAGCCTTTTCAGAAGTATTAGGAATGAAAACCAGCCTGCAAGGATTTAGGGCTGGAAAAAACCTTCTTTGGAGGGAGTAAAAAAGCTGGGAAAATTGTTAGCATCTAGTTAGGGCTGGAACAATTTTCAGCCCCTTTTAGGGAGGAAAAAGGTGCATCTTATATTCCAAAATAGGAAGAGCAATTCTCAAAGGCCACATTTTATTACGTAGTCCCTCCATAATCCGTCTACTCTTTTCCTCCAAGCTCGCCTAATTATACTAATTATAAACCTGTATTTCACAGTTCTTTCTTCTTTCAGTGTTCAGAAATTTATTGGAAATTTCTATGCGTGCGCACCGGGCACATTCTGAGCAGGGGGGAGATTTTCAGCTTGACTGATGTGAATTCTCTCCCATTCTGATGGGTGAAGCTTTTGCGTCAGCTATTTGGGGATTTTTTTTACGCTTTTGTTTTTAAATGCGCTGCGATTCCAGTCGCTTTCCTTTCTAATTATTGTGCATTGTCTGTCTTTTAATTGTTGTAGTGTTCTTTTAATTCTACAGGCTGCTTCCCAAGTCCCAGGGAAAGAGAAAGCAAGATAAACATAATAAATCTAATCCAAATGTTTGTCAGGCTTTTGCTCTTTTCCTTCCATTCTTTTTTCTCCCCCCCCTCCCACATTTCTTGGCTCTTTTTTAAAAAAAAATGTTTTCGGAGACTGATTGTCATAACATGCAGGGAAATTTTGACAGGGATGAACAGACCCTTAAAAAAATATTATGTTTCATTGCAGAAGACACCAAACTGGCAGGAATAGCCAACACTCCAGGAGATAAGCACAAAATACAGCAGGATCTTGACAAACTTGAACAATGGGCGCTATCTAACCAAATGCAATTCAGTGGTGAAAAAAGTCAGGTTCTACATTTAGGCAAGAAAAACAAAACACACAGTATATGTGGTGCATTGCTCAACAGTAGTAACTATGAGAGGGACCTTGTAGTCCTAGTGGACAACCATCGAAATAGGAGCCAACCGTGTGCAGCAGCTGCCAAAAAAGCCAACACAGTTCTAGGCTGCATCAACAGAGGGAGAGAATCAAGATCACGTGAAGGGTTAATACCACTTTATAAGGCCTTGGTAAGGCCACACTTGGAATACTGGATCCAGTTTTGGTCACCACGATGCAAAAAGGATGTTGAGTGCAGAGAAGAGCAACAAAGAGGATTAGGGGCCCTAAAACATATGAAGAATGGTTGCAGAAACTGGGCATGGCTAATTTCATGAAAAGAAGGACCAATTGGGACATGATAGCAGTCTTCTGATATCTCAGGGGTTGCCACAAAGAAGAAGGAGTCAAACCTCATTCTCTCCTTCATTATTAACAAAGAAATTAGAAATGAAATTGCAGTCTTGGTAATGGATATGGAGACTCTAGAAAGAGTGCAGAGAAGAGCCACAAAGATGATTAGGGGACTGGAGGCTAAAACATATGAAAAATGGTGGCAGGAACTGGGCCTGTCTGGTTTAATGAAAAGAAGGACCTGGGCAGACATGATAGCAGCCTTCCAATAAGAAAGGGGAAGAAGAAGGAATCAAGCTATTCTCCAAAGCACCTGAAGGTAGAACAAGAAGCAATGGGGGGGGGGGGGAAACTAAATAAGGAAAGAAGCAACTTAGAACTAAGGCGAAATTTCCTGACAGTCAGAACAGTTAACCATGTGCAGCAGCCGAAATGTCACACAAACATCCAGCGAGATTTGGGCAAAAATTACTGATTTCTTTGTTTTCGCCCATACCTGGAAGCAAAAACTCCAGTAATTTTTACCAGAATCGCACTGGTTGTGTGTGCATGGCGCATGCACACCCAGAAGTAATATAGCTAAGCTATGTGCTCCATTTCCCACTACCAGAGCTGTGTTCCTGCCGTTCTGGGGCCCGGCTCATCCCTAGATATGTGTATCTGTGAGATTTCACTGAAATCTGTCTCGCGCACGTGTCTCATCGCAAAATTTCAGCGCGTTTTGCTTCCTGCTCAAAACCACACTGGGGCATGCATACACAGCACATGCGCGCAGTCAGGGGTGGGCTACTGCCTGGATGGGGGGGGGAACCAGGGGTGGGTAGCAGGCAGGACAGGGTGGAATGCAGTTCCACCGGTGGGAATGAAGATGCGTGCCCAGCTCCAGCTGATCGGCGGCGGTCACTTCCTGGATTACTGGTCTCATCTCGTCTCTCCTTTTTTTCTCTGCTGCTGCATCTGCGCTCCTTGCTTTTTTCCTCTTTCCTCCTTCCTGACCTCGGATGAGCTTCCCTCTCTCCTGCCTGGCTCCCCTCCAGCCTCACGCAGCCACCTCCCGCCAGAGATGCAAGCAGAAGGCGTGGGTGGAAGAGGCGTGGCAGCATTTATGCTTCTGGCAGCACCCGTTCGCCTAGCTACCCAGCTTGAGCCAGGGGGGGGGGCCACCCAGGAAGAAGAACGCCAGAAACGCGAAGCAAATTGTCACCCCAGCGAGCGACACTGGTAAGGTTCCAAGTCGAGGACTTAACAATTCACTTGAACGATGACGATTGTTCAAACCACTCCCACCTGGTCACATGGCCGGCAAGCCACTCCTACCCAGTCACATGACCATTAAGCCACACCCACAAAATAAGCCACACCCGCAGTGTAGCAGTAAAAATTTTGGCTGCCCATTCCTGGGGGGAACGCAGTGGGGTAGCGAAAATGAAGCTCCACCCCAGAGCACCCAATTTGCACTGAATAGAATATAATTTTTAATTGGCCAAGCGTGATTGGACACACAAGGAATTTGTCTTGGTGCAGATGCTCTCAGTGTACATAAAAGAAAAAGATACATTTGTCCAGAATCATGTGATACAACACTTAATGAATTGTCATAGGGGTCAAATAAGCCATGAAGAAAAAATCAATATTAATACAAATCTTAAGGATACAAGCAACAAGTTACAGTCCTACAGTCCTAAGTGGGAGGAAAAGGATGATACGAATGATGAGAAAAACTAGTAGAACTAGAAGTGCAGATTTAGTAAAAAGTCTGACAGTGTTGAGGGAATTATTTGTTTAGCAGAGTGACGGCGTTTCGGGGGGAAAAACTGTCCTTGTGTCTAGTTGTCTTGGTGTGCAGGGCTCTGTAGCAACGTTTTGAGGGTAGGAGTTGAAACAGTTTGTGTCCAGGACGCGAGGGGTCAATCAATATTGAAGAAGTTGAAAGAAAATGCAGGGCATCCTGCATAATCCCAGCGGCCGATAAGGTCCCACAGAGTTGGCCTTCTCCGGGTCCTGTCGACGAAACAATGTCGTTTGGTGGGCCCCAGGGGAAGAGCCTTCTCTGTGGTGGCCCCGGCCCTCTGGAACCAACTCCCCCCAGAGATTAGAACGGCCCCCACCCTCCTTGTCTTTCGCAAATTACTTAAGACCCACCTTTGTCGCCAGGCATGGGGGAGTTAAGTTATCCTTTCCCCCTAGGCCGTTACAAGTTATGCATGGTATGTTTGTGTGTATGTTTGGTTTTTTATAATAAGGGTTTTTTAGTTGTTTTTATTAATTGGATTGTTCATGTTGTTTTACCACTGTTGTTAGCCGCCCCGAGTCTGCGGAAATGGGCGGCATACAAATCCAATAAATAATAATAATAATAATAATAATAATAATAATAATAATAATAATAATCCACGCCCACAGTGTGGTAGTAAAAATTTTGGTAGCCCTTCACTGCGCGCAATGTACCGGTAACAGCCATCGGCTCCTGATGCCAGAGATGTAAGCTAGAACTATAAGCTGCAAAATAATTGCTCATCTATGGGCATGCAGGGATAATAAAATGAAATAAAATGAAGGGCTCAGCAAAGAATGAAAAAAATATATGTATCAGAAGCTCGGATACGCTTTTCACGGGATCGCAACGCTAGAGGAGTTTCAAAATTATAATCCCAGCTCTGTGTTTAAGCTTCAGCTGATGCACTCAGTTACATAAAAAGTTGTCGCAAATTATGTGACAATTCTGGCCTAAGCTGAAATCCATTAAAAATGTCCTCCTCTGCTCTTCGGTTTAGGCACCGGGCTTAAATAAATGCAAATGCATTTGATGAACAAGAAGCTGGCGACAATCCCTTCCGCGAGTGGCTCAACCTATTAAGATACTTTCTCATCAATATTATCCATGTAACTCGGAGCTACGTATTTGCATAAGAAACTTATGGCTAGCTTAAGGAAGAGCAGCGAAGTCCTCTGAAAAATCTGCAAAACACTAATAGGAGTATTAGCAACCAGGTGGTGCTGTTAGATATTTGCATTAAACAAGTTTAATCTTCAGAGATCATTAACTAGGGAACTTCAGGGGAGATAAAAAAATAGAGAAAACCAAGCGGTAATGTCTTGAGATTTATCCTTTCGAAATGCAACACCGCCTGCCGAGGTGGAGAAGTCCAGAAACACTTCACAAGAAGAGTCCTTCACTCCTCCTCACGTAACAAATTACCCTACTGCTCCAGACTTCAAATACTAAATCTAGAAAATTTACAACTACGTCGTCTCCGAACTGATTTAACTGTTGTTTGTTTGTTTGTTTGTTTGTTTGTTTATTTATTTATTTATTAGATTTGTATGCCGCCCCTCTCTGAAAAACTTGTTCATAAAATCATACATCATACTGTACTCCCTGTCAGTGACGACTTCACCTTTAACAACAACAACACAAGAGCACGTAATAGATACAAACTGAATGTAAATCGCTCCAAACTTGACTGCAGAAAATACGATTTCAGCAAAAGAGTGGTCACTGCCTGGAACTGTTGTTGCTTCCCCCAACCCCAAAATCTTCAACCTTACATTATCAACAATTGACCTCTCCCCTTTTCTAAGAGGTCTGTAAGGGGCGTGCATAAGTGCACTTATGTGCCTAATGTCCCTGCCCTACTGTCTTATTATCCTTTCTATTACTACGTTCTACTTATGTTATGTTATGTTAATATGTACTATAATACTATACTTGTTTCACAAATAAATAAATAAAAATAAATAAATAAAGTCAGATCTGAGGAAGTAAACTTTGCCTGAAGTCTACCATGAATGGTCCTAATTATTCTTGGGACAGAAGGCCCAAAGTGTTCCTCAGAGGAAGAGGAAGGAAGGTGCCAGCTAAGGAGGACTTGGTGGCGCAGTGGTTAGAGTGCAGTACTTCAAACTGTTTCTGCTGACTGCTGGCAGTTCAAATCTCACCACCGGCTCAAGGTTGACTCAGCCTTCCATCCTTCCGAGGTGGGTCAAATGAGGACCCAGATTGTTGGGGGCAAGAGGCTGATTCTGTAAACCGCTTAGAGAGGGCTGTAAAGCACTGGGAAGCAGTATATAAGTCTTAAGTGCTATTGCCCTTCCTTCCTTCCATCCATCCATCCTTCCGAGGTGGGTCAAATGAGGACCCAGATTGTTGGGGGCAAGGGGCTGATTCTGTAAACCGCTCGGAGAGGGCTGTGGAAGCACTATGAAGCGGTATAGGGGAAAAATCTCTGAATAAATGTCTCATTTAGAAACAGAATTATTGCCCTCGACTATAGTCCTAAATTGAGGACTACCTGTACAATTTGATTACTTCAAAGTTGAAGCTTGGTAGGAAAACACAGATTTGACTCCCGAAAGTATAAAACTCACTCTGTAATTCAGTGAGGAATGTTTGGAAAATGTTCACCGCAGATTTTGTTTCTGAAAACACTACTACTTCTACTTCTACTTCTACTACTACTACTACTACAACTATTACAGTGAACCCTCGATCATCGCGAGGGTTCCGTTCCAGGACCCCACGCGATGATCGATTTTTAGCGAAGTAGCGGTGCGGAAGTAAAAACACCATCTGCGCTTGCGCAGATGGTGTTTTTGCTTCCACTGCCGCCCGCCCTTCGCCCGCCCACCCCGTTGCTCGCGCCCGCCCACCCCATTGCTCACGCTGTTGCTGGGGCCGCTTCCCAGCTGGGGAGCCGAGCTAGGGATTCCCCAAGCGTGCGCGCTTTCCCCCAGCAACGCGCGCGCGGTCGGGACTCCCTAGCTCGGCTCCCCAGCTGGGGAGCGGAGCTGCGATGTCCCCAAGCGCGAGGGCACCGCCCGCCCGCCCACGCTGTTGCTGGGGCCGCTTCCCAGCTGGGGAGCCGAGCTAGGGAGTCCGGACCGCGCGCGCGTTGCTGGGGAAAGTGCGCGCGCTTGGGGAATCCCTAGCTCCGCTCCCCAGCTGGGAAGCGGAGCTAGGGATTCCCCAAGCGCGCGCGCTTTCCCCAGCAATGCGCGCGCGGTCCGGACTCCCTAGCTCGGCTCCCCAGCTGGGGAGCGGAGCTGCGATGTCCCCAAGCGCGCGGGCACCGCCCGCCCGCCCGCCCACGCTGTTGCTGGGGCCGCTTCCCAGCTGGGGAGCCGAGCTAGGGAGTCCGGACCGCGCGCGCGTTGCTGGGGAAAGCGCGCGCGCTTGGGGAATCCCTAGCTCCGCTCCCCAGCTGGGAAGCGGAGCTAGGGATTCCCCAAGCGCGCGCGCTTTCCCCAGCAACGCGCGCGCGGTCCGGACTCCCTAGCTCGGCTCCCCAGCTGGGGAGCGAGCTGCGATGTCCCCAAGCGCGCGGGCACCGCCCGCCCGCCCACGCTGTTGCTGGGGCCGCTTCCCAGCTGGGGAGCCGAGCTAGGGAGTCCGGACCGCGCGCGCGTTGCTGGGGAAAGCGCGCGCGCTTGGGGAATCCCTAGCTCCGCTCCCCAGCTGGGAAGCGGAGCTAGGGATTCCCCAAGCGCGCGCGCTTTCCCCAGCAACGCGCGCGCGGGTCCGGACTCCCTAGCTCGGCTCCCCAGCTGGGGAGCGAGCTGCGATGTCCCCAAGCGCGCGGGCACCGCCCGCCCGCCCACGCTGTTGCTGGGGCCGCTTCCCAGCTGGGGAGCCGAGCTAGGGAGTCCGGACCGCGCGCGCGTTGCTGGGGAAAGCGCGCGCGCTTGGGGAATCCCTAGCTCCGCTCCCCAGCTGGGAAGCGGAGCTAGGGATTCCCCAAGCGCGCGCGCTTTCCCCAGCAACGCGCGCGCGGTCCGGACTCCCTAGCTCGGCTCCCCAGCTGGGGAGCGATCTGCGATGTCCCCAAGCGCGCGGGCACCGCCCGCCCGCCCACGCTGTTGCTGGGGCCGCTTCCCAGCTGGGGAGCCGAGCTGGGGTGTCCCCGCGCGTGCCGCCCGCCCGCCCACGCCGTTGCTCGCGCCGCCGCTGGGGTCTTACGGGGGCAAGAGGGGGAAGACCCAGGGAAGCCTCTGCCCGGCGGGGAAACTCCACCATCTACGCATGCGTGGAAGGGCACGCATGCGCAGATGGTGGAGTTTACTTCCGGGTTGAAAACTCGCGAAATAGCCCTTTCGCGATCCTTGAGGACGCGAAACTCGAGGGTTCACTGTATTATTATTATGTCAGTACAACACAGCAAACAAGATCACTATGCTGGATTTCATATTTCATCACCAGTCGGGCGCTTCCCAAGCACCTAGGACTGCGTGATGTAGCAGCGAATTATGTTTGCCGATCCCAGTAAAGCGGCCTTTTGCAATTGACAGATGGAGATTTTGTCAATTCCGATGGTTTTCAAATGTCCGCTGAGATCCTTTGGCCCTGCGCCCAGCGTGCCAAGGACCACTGGGACCACTTTCACGGGCTTATGCCAGAGTCGTTGCAGCTCGATTTTTAGATCTTCGTATTTCACTAATTTCTCTAGCTGCTTCTCCTCAATTCTGCTGTCTCCTGGGATTGCGATGTCGATGATCCATACTTTCTTTTTCTCCACGATCACGATGTCTGGTGTGTTATGCTTCAGAATTATTATTATTATTATTATTATTATTATTATTATTATTATTATTATTATGTCAGTACAACACAGCAAACGAGATCACTATGCTGGATTTCGTATTTCATCACCAGTCGGGTGCTTCCCAAGCACCTAGGACTGCGTGATGTAGCGGCGAATTATGTTTGCCGATCCCAGTAAAGCAGCCTTTTGCAATTGACAGATGGAGATTTTGTCAATTCCGATGGTTTTCAAGTGTCCGCTGAGATCCTTTGGCCCTGCGCCCAGCATGCCAAGTACCACTGGGACCACTTTCACGGGCTTATGCCAGAGTCGTTGCAGCTCGATTTTCAGATCTTCGTATTTCACTAATTTCTCTAGCTGCTTCTCCTCAATTCTGCTGTCTCCTGGGATTGCGATGTCGATGATCCATACTTTCTTTTTCTCCACGATCACGATGTCTGGTGTGTTATGCTTCAGAATTATTATTATTATTATTATTATTATTATTATTATTATTATTATTATTCCACTAAAGCAGAAGGAACTCCATCTAAACACAAAGACAGCTAGCAGAATAGGTTATCCAAAATTTAAATGCCCAATATTGCTCTTTCTGCTCCCCAAAAAAGGAAACCCCATGAAACAGCTTTTAAATTTGGAGTCATTTGCTGCAAAGCAAAACTGCAGGATTTTAAATCTTTTTTTCCAAGGGACTGAAAAGGAGATTGTTTTTATTATTGGAGATTTTTAAAGTGACAGATATACGAATTCACACCCTCCCTCCGTTAAGATTTTGTTTGGCTCTAGAAATATAGTTGGATAAAAATAGCCAATTTCAAAGCAGGAAAAATAACTGAAATGACCCTTGTCAATTCTACATCTTTTTTCCTTATTTTAAGAATAAATAAGGAGCTGTTGAAGAGAAATTGTCAGTGAAATATGAAAAATCTGCCGTTGAAAAGATCTCCAAATTGGTCAAAAAAAAACCCCCCTGATCATTTAAGAGATTGGCCTTCAAAAGGCACTTGAGCTCCAGCGGTTGGTTTCCTTGGGAAAAACGCCGGGATGGGGAACTTCTACAAGGCCAGGTGAACTCAAACAAGGAAAATCAATAGAGGTAAATGGAAAGTGTTGAAGGAGAAATGAATGAATGCCCCAGGGCTGTAGGAGCAAGACAGCAATAAATGCAAAAGGCATTTTAAAGGCCATTAAAGACATGAAGAATAGAAAGCTGGCATAAAACAGGAGTCACAACATCACTAAACACGTAAGGAACATCATAAGGCAAATATATATATATGTATAGAGAGGGGTATTTTCAGAGTTGAGTGGAGAGAGGCAATCACAGTGCCAACCTCTTTTAAATGGAAGGCTAATTGAGCTGCCCTCCAAGGGGAAATGATTCAGAGATTCGGAAATATTTATACAGTACAGGAATTGAGAGATGTCCAGTTCCTGTTGATTCAGAGGGTCAATCCAAGGGTGCTTTACAAAAGTCAGCTGGACTTTCTTTCTTGTTTTCTTTTGTCCTTGAAAGGTTTAGTTTAGAAACATAGAAACATAGAAGACTGACGGCAGAAAAAGACCTCATGGTCCATCTAGTCTGCCCTTATACTATTTCCTGTGTTTTATCTTAGGATGGATCTATGTTTATCCCAGGCATGTTTAAATTCAGTTACTGTGGATTGACCAACCACCTCTGCTGGAGGTTTGTTCCAAGGATCTACTACTCTTTCAGTGAAATAATATTTTCTCACGTTGCTTTTGATCTTTCCCCCAACTAACTTCTCTAGAAAGAGTGCAGAGAAGAGCAACCGGGATGATGAGGGGACTGGAGGCCAAAACCTACGATGAACGGTTGCAGGAACTGGCCATGGCTAGCCTAGTGAAGAGAAAGACCAGGGGAGACCTGATAGCAGTCTTCCAATAATTGAGGGGCTGCCACAAAGAAGAGGGAGTCAAGAAGGTAGAACAAGAAGCAATGGTTGGAAACCAATCAAGAGAGAAGCAATTTAAGAGAGTTGTCGAAGCGTGGAACTCATTCCCGGACTCAATAGTGTCAACCCCTAACCCCCAACATTTCTCCCTTAGACCATCCACGATTGACCTCTCCAGGTTCCTAAGAGGTCAGTAAAGGGTGTACATAAGTGCACTAGTGTGCCTTTCGTCCCCTGTCCAATTGTCTTTCCTTTATCTCATATATCATATATATTTTCTTCCTTTCATATATCTTCTCCTCTATTTTTACATATTATCTTTGTATATATTACTACATGTCTATTCTCTTCCATATGTATTGTGTATTGGACAAATGAATGAATAAATAAATAAATAAAATAAAAATTTAG
The DNA here is from genome assembly GCF_031021105.1 of Erythrolamprus reginae. Classification (NCBI taxonomy): domain Eukaryota; kingdom Metazoa; phylum Chordata; class Lepidosauria; order Squamata; family Dipsadidae; genus Erythrolamprus; species Erythrolamprus reginae. Next base: position 53,896,718 of record NC_091958.1, read on the forward strand.
AACTAAGGAGACCATTCCTGACAATTAGAACAATTAATCAGTGGAACAGCTTGCCTCCAGAAGTTATGAATGCTCCAACACTGGAAGTTTTAAAGAAGAGATTGGATAACCATAGAAGTCTTCCAATACTTGAGGGGCTGCCGCAGAGAGAAGGAGGAGGGTCAAGCTATTTTCCAAAGCACCTGAAGGCATAGTTCCCTCTAAGCTGAGCAGTGAGCAATCGCTCACTTAAAAATCATCATCAACTCAGAGTTTTCCAAACCTGCCCAGAAGCCGAGAGGGAAAGAGTGAGAGGGAAGGAGAGAGAGAGGAAGAGAGGAAGAGAGAAACAGATAGAAAAAAGAGAGGAAGGAAAAGAGAAAGAAAAAGAATGGGAGTAAGGAAGAGAGAAAGAAAATCAAAATCGAGTTTGAAACTAGCTCAACTATTTAAGTGGCATTTTGATATTGATAGAGTTGCCTTATTATGAGATCACTGTCATAGACACACAGTACAGTATTTTATTTTGAAATTCTCTGAGGCAAAACAGGGTGGGTTTTTTGTTTGTTTGTTTGTTTGTTTGTTTGTTTATTTATTTATTTATTATTTATTTATTTATTTATTATTTTTGTGCCACCCAGTCCCGAAGGGACTGCCGCTCAGACACTATACTTTTCCGCCCCCCCCCCCCCAAAAAAAAAATTAGAGGGAACACTGCCTGAAGGTCAGACAAGGAATAATGGATGGAAACTAACCAAGGAGAGATTCAACCCGGAAATAAGGAGGAATTTTCTGACACTGAGAACAATCAACTGATGGAACAGAAGTTGCCTTCAGAGGTTCTGGGGCTTTTTCATTGGAGGTTTTGAAGAAGAGATTGGACTGCCGTCAGAAATAGTCTAGGGCAGGGGTAGGCAAAGTTGGCTCTTCTATGAATTATGGACTTCAACTCCCAGAATTCCTCAGCCAATCAATGCTAGCTCAGGAATTCTGGGAGTTGAAGTCCACATGTCATAGAAGAGCCAACTTTGCCTACCTCTGGTCTAGGGTCTCCTGCTTGGACAGGGGGTTGGACTAGATGACCTACAAGGTCCCTTCCAACCCTTCTAATCTATATCTGTATTATCAAAGAAGATTCTTCAGTTGCCTTTTGAATAGCACCTTTGGAGTAGGTTGGTTGACCTGGTGGATTGAGTATCTCCATAGATCTCCAGATGCCAGCTTCCAAAATCCAGCCTTTTTTATTATTTATTATTCTATTATTTATTTATTTTGTCCAATACACAATGAGGGTTTTAGTGGGTATATATCTATATACACATAGTAAAATACATGATGAAGGTTATAGAGGAGATACTCATAGTAAAATAGACATAGAAACATAGAAGACTGACGGCAGAAAAAGACCTCATGGTCCATCTAGTCTGCCCTTATACTATTTCCTGTATTTTATCTTACAATGGATATATGTTTATCCCAGGCATGTTTAAATTCGGTTACTGTGGATTTACCAACCAAGTCTGCTGGAAGTTTGTTCCAAGGATCTACTACTCTTTCAGTAAAATAATATTTTCTCATGTTGCCTTTGATCTTTCCCCCAACTAACTTCAGATTGTGTCCCCTTGTTCTTGTGTTCACTTTCCTATTAAAAACACTTCCCTCCTGAACCCTATTTAACCCTTTAACATATTTAAATGTTTCGATCATGCCCCCCTTTTCCTTCTGTCTTCCAGACTATACAGATTGAGTTCATTAAGTCTTTCCTGATATGTTTTATACTTAAGACTTAGATATATACTAAAAAATATATCTAAGAAAGAATAGAATAGAAGTTATAGTAATAGAACATATCAATGAAAGAATAGAAGAGGAGATATAGGAATAGAAGAAAGGTATAGGAGATATAGGAGAGCAATAGGACAGGGGATGGAAGGCACTCTAGTGCACTTGTACTCGCCCCTTACTGACCCCTTAGGAATCTGGATAGGTCAACCTCCCTCTTTCGATTTTTGTTAAGCTTCCCAAGTAACCTTTTTCTCTTTCCAAAGAACTGATCCAACCACAAGCAAGCCACATTCTGCTGACATAGCTTCTGGCCTGCTTTTCGTAACTCCATCCCAAGGCAGTTAATGGAGCATGTCAGCAGCCTCCCCAAAAATAAACCCGGTGTCCTCCAAAGGGGTTGGACTTGATTTCCAGTAATTCCTAAACAAACATCCAATGTTATATGCGCTCTGCCAGTTTATTGTATGTTGCTTAAAGCAATAGTTCCCTACTCAGTTGTTTGGGCCTGGCTTCCCTATCGGGAGCACCTGATTCTCGCTCCTCTTTAGATGAGTCCTTTGGCGCAATCTGTGGTTTATAATTAGCATCCAGAGGTGTGCTACAAGCTGCCTTCAAACAAAAGCAGGATCCGCTGGCACACCACCGCTTTCTGAGCCAAATAAATGGCAACGGTTTAATGTGCCTATTAAATGTTAGGTCACTCTAAGTCGTTTCTTCCCTCAAAGCAAACAAGCAGGAGCAAGAACAGGTTGCGCACTCTGAATACTAATGCTGGGTTTTTTATACTCATCGTCACCTTCCAAAGCTCTTCAGACATGGCACGGACAAGTGTGGGCCAGGAGAACAAGGATTAATGATGATGGAGGAGGAGGAGGAATTCTGGGTAAGGAGACAAGCATTAATGGAGAAGGGGGAGGAGGAAGAAGAGGAGGAGGAGGAGGAGATGGAATGGTGGTGGAGTAGGGAGAGGAGGAGGAGGAGTAAGGAGAACAAGTATTAATGAAGATGGAGATGGAAATGATGGAGGAGGAGGAGTTCTGAGTAAGGATACAAGCATTAATGGAGAACGAGGAGGAAGAGGAAGAAGAGGAGGAGAAGGAGATGGAATGGTGGTGGAGAAGGAAGAGGAGGAGAAGGAGGAGGAGCAAGGAGTACAAGCATGAATGATAATGGAGGAGGAGGAAGAGTTCAGAGTAAGGAGACAAGCATTAATGGAGAAGGGGAGGAAGAGGAAGAAGAGAGGAGAAGGAGATGGAATGGTGGTGGAGGAAAAGAGGAGGAGCAAGGAGAACAAGCATTAATGGAGATGGAGATGATGGAGGAGGAGGAGGAGTTCTGAGTAAGAAGACAAGCATTAATGGAGAAGGAGAAGGAAGAGGAAGAGGAAGAAGAGGAGAAGGATATGGAATGGTGGTGGAGGAGAAGGAGGAGGAGCAAGGAGAACAAGCATTAATGGAGAAGGAGAAGGAAGAGGAAGAGGAAGAAGAGGAGAAGGATATGGAATGGTGGTGGAGGAGGAAGAGGAGGAGAAGGAGGAGGAGAAAGGAGAACAAGCATTAATGGAGATGGAGATGATGGAGGAGGAGGAGGAGGAGTTCTGAGTAAGGAGATGGAATGGTGGAGGAGGAGGAAGAGGGAGAGGAGGAGAAGCAGGAGGAGCAAGGAGACAAGCATGAACAGAAGAGAAGAATAATTTCACTTACCAAGAATAACCCCATTCGGTTCCTCGGGGGCTTGCCACATAATTTGCACGGACGTTAGCCTCACTTCTGGAAACACCAGCCGGACTGGGGGACCAGGAACTGCAAGAAACCCAAAAAAATATTGTAAGGATGGTTAGTTGCTGAATGGTTCAAGGAGATCCAGATCTTGGCTCTTGATAAACGTCCTGCTCGCAGAAAGCTCTAGACCCAATCTCTAGGATCCAATGGGAAAAGCCCAGAAAATGAAAACTTTTTTGGAGACACCTTTTCCCCCTTGATTTGTCCTCCCTTTCTTGCCTATGAGCTTTAGGGAGTGACCCCTCCTCCTAGTATTGTGTGATAGAGAAAATGATTTTTCTCTATCCACCTTTTCTATCCCATGCGTGATTTTATACACTTCGATCAGGTCACCCCTTCAACGCCGTCTTTCAAGGCTGAAGAGACCAAGGCGTTGCAACCTGGTTTCCTAAGGGAGGGGCGCCATTTCCTTGATCATTCTTGTTGTTGTTGTTGTTATTATTATTATTATTATTATTATTATTATTATTATTATTATTTGGATTTGTATGCCGCCCCTCTCCGCAGACTCGGGGCGGCTAACAACAGTAACAAAACAGTATAATCCAATACTAAAAACAGTTAAAACCCATTATATAAAAATCAGTCATACATACAGACATACCATGCATAAAATTTTAAAGGCCTAGGGGGAAAGTGTATCTCAGTTCCCCCATGCCTGGCGGCAGAGGTGGGTTTTAAGCAGCTTACGAAAGGCAAGGAGGGTGGGGGCAATTCTAATCTCTGGGGGGAGTTGGTTCCAGAGGGCCGGGGCCACCACAGAGAAGGCTCTTCCCCTGGGTCCCGCCAAGCGACATTGTTTGGTTGACGGGACCCAGAGAAGACCCACTCTGTGGGACCTAACTGGTCGCTGGTATTCGTGCGGCAGAAGGCAGTCCCGGAGATATTCTGGTCCGGTGCCATGAAGGGCTTTAAAGGTCATAACCAACACTTTGAATTGTGACCGGAAACTGATCGGCAACCAATGCAGACTGCGGAGTGTTGGTGTAACATGGGCATATTTGGGAAAGCCCATGACTGCTCTCGCAGCTGCATTCTGCACGATCTGAAGTTTCCGAACACTTTTCAAAAGTAGCCCCATGTTGCTCTTTTTTGCACCTTTTCTAGTTCCATTATATCCTCCTTGTGGTGCGGTGACCAGAACTGTACACAGCACTCCAAGTGTGGTCTCACCATTGATTTGTACAGAGGGAATACAACACCTGCCGACCTATTTTCGATTCCTTTCCTAATCATGCCAAGCATGGAATTTGCTTTTTTTTTACTGCTGCTGCGCACTGGGTTGACATCTTCATTGAGCTGTCCACCAAAACCCCAGGATCTTATATCATGGGCTTCCCTAAATATGCCCATGTCACACCAACACTCTGCAGTTTGCATTGGTTGCCGATCAGTTTCCGATCACAATTCAAAGTGTTGGTTATGACCTATAAAGCCCTTCATGGCACCGGGCCAGGTTATCTCTGGGACCGCCTTCTGCCGCACGAATCCCAGTGACCAATTAGGTCCCACAGAGTGGGCCTTCTCCGGGTCCCGTCAACTAAACAATGTTGTTTGGCGGGACCCAGGGGAAGAGCCTTCTCTGTGGCGGCCCCGGCCCTCTGGAACCAACTCCCCCCAGAGATTAGAATATCCCCCACCCTCCTTGCCTTTCGTAAGCTTCTTAAAACCCACCTCTGTCGTCAGGCATGGGGGAATTAAGATATTCTTTCCCCCTAGGCTACTACAATTTATGTATGGTACGTTTGTATGTATGATTGTTTTTAAAATAAGGGTTTTTAGCTTCTTTAGTATTGGATTGTTGCATGTTGTTTTTACCACTGTTGTTAGCCGCCCAGAGTCTACGGAGAGGGGCGGCATACAAATCCAATAAAATGAAATGAAATGAATATATCACAACTGTACTCAACTTCCTGCCCTCTGGATGTTGGAAACTACAACTCCCAACGAGGAGGCACCTTGGGCGGGCAGGTGGGAGCTGGGATGGGAGCTGTAGTCCAAAGGCATCTGCTGGGTGCCATGTAGGTTAAGCATCGCATCCTGTGGAGTTGCTGAATTATCTCGAGAGGGAGAGGTTAATTTCCACATCATCTGGTTCATGAATATTCACCGGGCACATTGCTCGCTTCCCAACTGAATTATCTGCTAATTGCATGTACTCATCGCGAGGGCCTTGATCCTCCTGAGCACCAAAGGGGAGGGTGATGGTTGGGGGGGGAGCGGTTGAAGAGAGACACAGATGACAAATTACCTACACCAAGGTCACCAGGGGGACTTAATGATAATTTGCAAACCTGGAGGCACCTTAAACCCAAATCCCACCTTTCCTGTTACCTGGGATGTTTTTTAATTAAACCGATCGGGGAGAGATCACGCAAGCTTATGTCTGGAGTTTGGGAAACGGAAAAGCAAATAGCACCATTTGTCACCCAGGGCTGGAGGAAGAATGAAGTAGCCAGATTCTGATTTAGTTTAGTTTAGTTTAGTTTATTTAGATTTGTATGCCGCCCCTCTCTGAAGACTCGGGGCGGCTCCGACTCTCTGGAACCAGCTCCCCCCAGAGATTAGAACTGCCCCCACCCTCCTTGCCTTTCGTAAGCTCCTTAAAACCCACCTTTGTCGTCAGGCATGGGGGAACTGAGACATCTCCCCCGGGCATATACAATTCATGCATGGTATGTTTGTATGTATGTTTGTTTAGTAAATTGGTTTTTTTTTAAATCAAACCAGGGTTTTTTAAATATCTTAAATTATATTTGGATTTGTTATAAATTGTTTTATTCTGTTGTGAGCCGCCCCGAGTCTGCGGAGAGGGGCGGCATACAAATCTAAATAATAAATAAATAAAATAAATAAATGTAACAAATCTAATATTAAAAAGTAATCTAAAAAACGCCAATTTAAGAGACCAATCATACCAACAAGCATACCATGTATAAATTCTATAAGCCTAGGGGGAAGGGAGAAAAAAATTTCCATTCCCCCATGCCTGACGACAGAGGTGGGTTTTAAGGAGCTTGCGAAAGGCAAGGAGGGTGGGGGCAACTCTTATATCTGGGGGGAGCAGGTTCCAGAGGGTCGGGGACGCCACAGAGAAGGCTCTTCTCCTGGGTCCCGCCAAATGACATTGTTTAGTTGACGGGACCCGGAGAAGGCCAACTCTGTGGGACCTAACCGGTCGCTGGGATTCATGCGGCAGAAGGCGGTCCCGGAGATATTCTGGTCCAGTGCCATGAAGGGCTTTATAGGTCATAACCAACACTTTGAATTGTGATCGGAAACTGATCAGCAACCAGTGCAGAGTGCGGAGTGTTGGTGTGACATGGGCATATTTAGGGAAGCCCATGACTGCTCTCGCAGCTGCATTCTGCACGATCTGAAGTTTCTGAACACTTTTCAAAGGTAGCCCCATGTAGAGAGCGTTTCAGTAGTCGATCCTCGAGGTGATGAGGGCATGAGTGACTGTGAGCAGTGAGTCCTGGTCCAAATAGGGCCGCAACTGGTGCACCAGGCAAACCTGGGATAACGCCCCCCTCGCCACAGCTGAAAGGTGTTTCTCTAATGTGAGCTGTGGATCGAGGAGGATGCCCAGGTTGCGGATCCTCTCTGAGGGGGTTAGTAATTCCCCCCCAGGGTTATGGATGGACAGATGGCATTGTCCTTGGGATTTGTTAGCTAACCTAGCTAGGGTAAGCCAAATTGTGGGCACACATTTAATTGCCCGTCTCATTCGTATCTTGCGCAAACCTTGGATGGGAGAATTGGACTGGAATCTGATTTATCTCTCAGATGCTATTTGGGGTGCTGACATTAATCATTCATCGGGGAGGGTACAGTCAGTGATGGGCTGCTGCCCCCACGGGAGGGGGGCATTGGGGGTAGTAAGTTTATGCACTATTTATTGAAGACTTAATAGTTTTTTTAAAATTGTCCTTCCTCCTCTAGTACCTTAGTATAATCCTTAATGACTTTTAAAATAGGAAATAATTAAATACTATATTTTTACCCATAAACGCTTTAATCATTTTAATCCTTATATAGAACAGAACTTTTATAGCAATCAAAGAAAATTGAGCTACTTGCCTAATCTGTTATCCTACTGAACCTTGTGGGTTCAGTACAAAACCTTCAAATGTGACTGGGCTCCTCGACAAATGATGCTGTCTATCATTTGTCCTTTTTGTGGCTATTCAAATAATGTGACTTGATCAATTGAAAAAAGTTTCCAAGCATCTATTTGAAAACTGATCTTGGTCAGCAAGCCACTCCCACCCAGTCACATGACTTTTAAGCCACCCCCTAGTCACGTGATCATCAAGCCACTCCCACCTGGCCACTCCCAGTTTGGCAAGCGGGGTAAATTCCTGCTACCGGTTCTATAGAAGCAGTTTGAACTGGGAGCAACCCACGTCTGGTCCTTCCCCTTCTTTCCACTCCTCCTCCTCCTCCTCCTCTTCCTCTTCCTCTTTCTCCTCTTCCTCCTCCTCCCCTTCCTCTTTCTCTTTCTCTTCCTCCTCTTTCTCTTCCTCCTCTTCTTTCTCTTCCTCCTCCTCCTTTCTCTCTTCCTCCTCCTCTTTCTCTCTCTCTTCCTCCTCTTCCTCATCCTCTCTCTCTTCCTCCTCCTCCTCTTCCTCTTCCTCCTCTCTCTCTTCCTCCTCCTCTTCCTCTTTCTCTTCCTCCTCTTTCTCTCCCTCCTCTTCCTCTTTCTCTTCCTCCTCCTCTCTCTCTTCCTCCTCCTCCTCTTCCTCTTTCTCCTCTTTCTCTTCCTACTCTTCGTCTTCCTCTTCCTCCTCCTCTTTCTCTTCCTCCTCTTCTTTCTCTTCCTCCTCTTCCTCTTTCTCTTCCTCCTCTCTCTCTTCCTCCTCCTCTTCCTCCTCTTTCTCTCCCTCCTCTTCCTCTTTCTCTTCCTCCTCCTCTCTCTCTTCCTCCTCCTCCTCTTCCTCTTTCTCCTCTTTCTCTTCCTCCTCTTCGTCTTCCTCTTCCTCCTCCTCTTTCTCTTCCTCCTCTTCTTTCTCTTCCTCCTCTTCCTCTTTCTCTTCCTCCTCTCTCTCTTCCTCCTCCTCTTCCTCTTTCTCTTCCTCCTCTTTCTCTCCCTCCTCTTCCTCTTTCTCTTCCTCCTCCTCTCTCTCTTCCTCCTCCTCCTCTTCCTCTTTCTCTTCCTACTCTTCGTCTTCCTCTTCCTCCTCCTCTTTCTCTTCCTCCTCTTCCTCTTTCTCTTCCTCCTCTCTCTCTTCCTCCTCCTCTTCCTCTTTCTCTTCCTCCTCTTTCTCTCCCTCCTCTTCCTCTTTCTCTTCCTCCTCCTCTCTCTCTTCCTCCTCCTCCTCTTCCTCTTTCTCCTCTTTCTCTTCCTACTCTTCCTCTTCCTCCTCCTCTTTCTCTTCCTCCTCTTCCTCTTCCCTCTCCTCTTTCTCTTCCTCCTCTTCTTTCTCTTCCTCCTCTTTCTCTTTCTCTTCCTCCTCTTCCTCTTTCTCTTCCTCCTCTTCTTTCTCTTCCTCCTCCTTTCTCTCTTCCTCCTCTTCCTCCTCCCTCTCAACTCTGCAAGCCCCTCTCCCTTCTACCACTGATGATATTAGTTGGGTCACCAAACATCTGCAAGAAAACCACAAAACTCAGCGACCCCCAAGGACCCCACAGTTCAACCCTGAGCTGCAAATATTCTCTTCTATTAACATAGGTTTTTTCCCCCTGTTGAGTTCAATCAAGTTAATTCAACGGAGTTAATGCAAAAATTGCTTCCCGTGGATAAAATATTTGTGTGTTTTTTTCTATCACATCTAAACTGACCCCCTTGGTGGTAGCATTTGGAACTTCTTCCGCCTTCCTAGGCTGTGTGGCAACTTGGATGTTTATTTTGCTTATGGTTTCAGCTCTATTATGGGATGTCAGTAGCCCTGAGCTGTTTTGAGCAACTTCTTTAGGGAAAAAGCTGTGATGGGCAGAAAGAGAGAGAGGAAAAACAGCATGGGGTGGATGAAGGTTAGTTCCAAGCCTTCTCCACATTGTCAGAGAGTCACCAGAGGGGCTAATATTTCTCTCAAAGTCAGACTTCAGAGCTCTGCCCCATCATTCAGGGCACTTCTAAGGATTTGCACCAGGCACCCACAAAGACATAATCCAAATGAATTTCTGGAAGTGGTTTATGAGCCTAAGCGTGCATTTTAATGGCTTTTTAAAAGTACCGGTATATATGAGCTTTCTGAATTGCAAAATTCAGAACCTCCAAGTTCCTTTAGAACCAGGGACTGTATTGATTGGTGGGCAGCTCAGGCTGTTTGTTGAACTGAAGGGAAAGGGGGGGGGGGGACGGGACATGATCGAAAAATTTCAATATGTTAAAGGATTAAAGCAGAAAGAGGGAGATTGTGATTCCGCTAGTGAGACCCCATTTGGAATAGAATAGAATAGAATTTATTGGCCAAGTGCGATTGGACACACAAGGAATTTGTCTTGGTGCATATGCTCTCAGCGTACATAAAATAAAATATACATTTGTCAAGAATCATGTGGTATGACTCTTAATGATTGTCATAGGGGTCAAATAAGCAATGAAGAAACAATATACTGTGTTCAGTTCTGGAGACCTCACCTACAAAAGGATATGGATAAAATTGAAGGGGCCCAAAAATGGTAGAAGGTCTTAAGCATCAAACTGACCAGGAAAGACTTCATGAACTCAATCTGTCTAGTCTGGAGGACAGAAGGGAAAGGGGGGGACATGATCGAAACATTTAAATATGTTAAAGGGTTCAATAAGGTTCAGGAGGGAAGTGTTTTTAATAGGAAACAAGGGTCACAATCTGAGGTTAGTTGGGGGAAAGATCAGAAGCCACGTGAGAAAATATTATTTCACCGAAAGAGTCGTAGATGCTTGGAACAAACTTCCAGCAGACATGGTTGGTCAATCCTCAGTTTGTGCCGTAGGTTCACCATCACAGATCTAAGGACCAGAATATCTCCGGGACCGCCTTCTGCCACACGAATCCCAGCGACCAGTTAGGTCCCACAGAGTGGGCCTTCTCCGGGTCCTGTCGACTAAACAATGTCGTCTGGCGGGACCCAGGGGAAGAGCCTTCTCTGTGGTGGCTCCGACCCTCTAGAACAAGCTCCCCCCAGAGATTAGGATTGCCCCCACCCTCCTTGCCATTCGGAAACTCCTTAAAACCCACCTCTGCCGTCAGGCATGGGGGAATTGAAACATCTCCCCCTTGCCCATGTAGTTTCTGTGTATGATTCGATTGTGTGCTTGTTTTTATATATTGGGGTTTCTTCTGGATTTTTTAACCTAAAACTGTAATTTAGATTGCTAAATATTAGATTTGTTACTATATTGTTTTTTACCATTGTTGTTTTACCATTGTTGTGTCCAATAAATCTAATCTAATCTAATCTAATCTAATCTAATCTAATCTAATCTAATCTAATCCAATCCAATCCAATCCAATCTAATACTAGGAAAGTTGGATAAGGGTTTCCATTAAAGAAAACCTTAAGAGACAAGCTGAAGGATTATGCCCGCATCTCTACCTCTTCACCTAACAAATCTAAGTTCTTTCCACCAGAACTTGCAGCAAGCTCCACTTTATTTTTTCCGAGATGTCAAATTCTGAAAAAAACCCCCGAATTTTCATGCTCAGGAAATGTATCTGCGACTAGTACCAAATGTTTATGGGTTTTTTTATATAACGGAAAGGTCATGTTGTTACTCTTTTGTCAAAGGCTGATGGGAGTCCCATTTGTGGGATATGAACCTGCATTACACTCTCGTTCAATCACAGCAAGGTCTGTTTATCACGTCCTGTTATACCAGGGTTCTTTCTGGTTTTTTTTTTTGTTTTTAATCGGTAGAATTGAATTTCGGTAAGAGTCCGTAATTGGACTGTAAAAGTTTCCTTTAGGGCTTGTAGAATGCAGTGCTTTTTTTGAATGGAGTGCCCTTTCCGTCCAATATTTTAAAAAGAAGGTGGCGATTTGGGGAACGGAGGCTCGGCTGAAAGTTAAAGGGAACATTATGCATTGATGCAAGTGGAGGGGGGGGAATTAAAGATTAAAACTGTAATTCACACAGAATATAGAACGGTAAGGATGGAAGGGGCCTTGGAGGTCTTCTAGTCCAGTGATTTTCAACCTTTTTTGAGCTGCGGCACATTTTTTACATATACAAAATCATGGGGCACATTGAGCGGGGGGGGGAGTGGGGGGGCTAAAAAAAGTTTGGACAAAAAAAATTATCTCTCTCTCTTCCTCCCTTTCGCAATATTTCCCTCCCTCTTTCTTCCTTCCTTCCCCTCTCTGTCCATCCCTCTTTCTTTCTCTCTTCCTTCCTCTCCTTTTTGCTCTCTTTCTATCTCCCCCGCCTTCCCAGCCTCTCTTTCTCTCTCTCTTGCTTTCTTTCTTACTCTCTCTTTCTTTCTCTCTCTCTCTCTTGCTTTCTCTCCCTCTCTCTCTCTCTTGCTTTCTTTCTTTCTCTCTCTCTCTTTCTCTCTTGCTTTCTCTCTCTATCTCTCTTGCTTTATTTCTTTCTCTCTCTCTCTTTCTCTCTCTCTCTCTTGCTTTCTATCTCTCTCTCTTGCTTTCTTTCTCTCTCTCTCTCTTGCTTTCTTTCTCTCTCTCTTTCTCTCTCTCTCTCTCTTGCTTTCTCTCCCTCTCTCTCTCTCTTGCTTTCTTTCTCTCTCTCTCTTTCTCTCTTGCTTTCTCTCTCTATCTCTCTTGCTTTATTTATTTCTCTCTCTCTCTTTCTCTCTCTCTCTTGCTTTCTTTCTCTCTCTCTCTTGCTTTCGTTCTCTCTCTCTCTTACTTTCTTTCTCTCTCTCTCTTGCTTTCTTTCTGTCTCTCTTTCTCTCTCTCTTGCTTTCTTTCTCTCTCTCTTTCTCTCTTGCTTTCTCTCTCTCTCTCTCTCGTTCTCTCACTTGCTGAGCTTTGCGGCACACCTGACCATGTCTCGCAGCACACTAATGTGCCACGGCACACTGGTTGAAAAACACTGTTCTAGTCCAACCCTCTTCTCTTTTTTTAATAATAAATTTTATTAATTTTTTATAAAAATAACAAACTGACAGACACACATTTAACATAAAATTGGGGTTGCAATTTCCCCTCTTATTCTAGAAGTCAAATTTCCATACAGAAAAAAGAATACATTATTACTACCTCAAATCAACATATTAATTTAAATGAAAAGAAGAAATTTTGTTTAACCTTATATAAAAAAAACTTCATACATAAACAAGATAAAACACAAGATTTAAATACTTCTGTAGTTCTCACATAAGTTTTACTTCTTCTTATTATTTATCCATATATACACTTTATTCCAAATCACATAAAATTCTGATTCCTCTTGGTTGTTTAACCGTCTTGTCATCATATCCATTTCAGTGCAATCTAATATTTTGTTAATAACCTCTTCCTCTTTGGGAATATTTTCCCCTTTCCAATTTTGTGCATATACAATCCTGGCCGCTGTCAAAATACGAATAACTAAATGTAAAATACATTTCTTGTATTTCTGTTTAGTTATACCCAATAAATAAAATTCCGGGATTTTTTTCTATCTCTTGCATTACTATTTCTTTTATTATTCTTTCTATCATATTCCAATATAACTTAACTTTATGGCAAATCCACCATTGATGATCCACAATATGAACCTATTTCTTTCTTACATTTCCAACATAATGGGGACGTACAGTGGTACCTCATCATACGAACTTAATTGGTTCCAGGAGGAGGTTCGTAAGGTGAAAAGTTCGTAAGACGAAACAATGTTTCCCATAGGAATCAATGTAAAAGCAAATAATGCGTGCAAATCCTTCAGGAAATTCCCAAACTTTAGAAGGGAGGCGAACAGAGGGCAGGGAGGAGCAGCTAAAGGGGGCGGGTGGAAGAAGCAAGGCTAGGCTAAAGGGTGAGTGGGAAGGAAGAAAAGCAAGGGGGGCGCCCCTCCCTTTTCTTTCTTCAAAAGACACCCTTTCAGTGCCTTTGCAAGCACCTTGTTCTCTGCAAAATCTTTCCTCTTCCAAGCCGCCCCTCCCTTTTCTTTCTTCAAAAGAGGGGGAGGAAAGAAACCCCTTCATCCCAGCAGCAGCTGCTTGGGTTCGTAAGGTGAAAATAGTTTGGAAGAAGAGGCAAAAAAATCTTAAACACCGGGTTCGTATCTTGAAAAGTTCGTTAGAAGAGGCGTTCGTAAGATGAGGTACCACTGTATTAGGGAATAACCCTCTTCTCAAGGCAGGAGCCTTACAACATCCTAGACAAATGGTTGACCAGTCAAATTGCACTATTAAGATGAGATGCTGCCAACTAGTCTTTTTAGAGGGCAATGAGTGAATGGACATTGTTTGTGGAAGCTGGAAAGTTCCAGATCAGGGGTGAAATCTAGCAGGTTCCGACAGGTTCTGGAGAACCAATAGTAGAAATTTTGATTAGTTCAGAGAACCGGAAAATACCACCTCTACCTGGCCCCAGAGTGGGGAGGGAAGGGGGATTTTGCAGTATCCTTCCCCCGCCACGTTCACCAAGCCAGGCCCACAGAACCGGTAGTAAAAAAGAAATGGATTTCACCACTGTCTCAGATAGATGCAGAACATGGACCCGCAAACACATACATACTCACCATCGTCCTTGGTTTGCTCAGTGACCGGTGGATTGCTGGGCACCCCGTCCCCAATGCGGGTGAAGGCCAGCACCTGAATCTCATACACCACGTACTTCTGCAGGCCAGCTAGCAGGACCGAGAGGGTGTGGTTCCCTCGGACCACCTGGCTGCTTGGTTGACTTTGCACATCTCTGGCCTTGTACAAAATCTGCAGAGGAAAATAAAAAAACATGATAAAAGGTTCTCGGTATGCATATATTCATACTATTCAGACCAGAATATCTCTGGGATCGCCTTCTGCCGCAACAATCCCAGCGACCAGTTAGGTCCCACAGAGTTGGCCTTCTCTGGGTCCCGACGATTAAACAATGTTGTCTGGTGGGACCCAGGGGAAGAGCCTTCTCTGTGGTGGCCCCGGCCCTCTGGAACCAGCTCCCCCCAGAGATCAGAATTGCCCCCACCCTCCTTGCCTTTCATAAGCTCCTTAAAACCCACCTCTGTCGTCAGGCATGGGGGAACTGAGATATTCCTTTCCCCCCAGGCCTATACAATTTATTCATGGTATGTTTGTGTGTATGTTTGGTTTTTAATAAGGGTTTTTAGTTATTTTAAGTATTAGATTTGTCATATGCTGTTTTATTATTGTTGTTAGCCGCCCCGAGTCTACGGAGATAATAATAATAATAATAATTTGTAGTCTACTCTCCAAGGGCAGTCCCATGTAGAGTGCATTGCAAAAATCAAGATGGGAGGTGATGAGGGTCTGAGTGACTGTGCGTAGAGCCCCCTGGTCAAGACGGGAGGCTCTAGTGTGTACGAATGCTCCTATGGACAAATGGGGGACAATATTTGGGTTTAGATGCCTACCTTATAGCCCAGAATGAGCCCGTTTTGCTCGGGTTCCGGCACGGCCGACCACGTCAAAAGGATCTGAGTGGAACTCACGGCTTCAGCGGACACATTTGCTGGGGAAGCTGAAGGAACTGTGTGTGATCAAACGAAGAGCAATTAAAATCCAAACACGCCATCTGGTCATTCTTTTGAGCTTCTAGGATCTGAGCCATCATCGAAACATCATAGAGAAATATAGATCTAGAGTTGCTTCTAAAACAAAGTACAGTGTAGGTTGAGCCTGAGGGAGGAGTTAAATGTGTCATCAGTCATGAGTCCCTGTACACCCACAAGAGATCTATGTCCAGCCCACCTTGAGTGCCTATGTTATCTCCCGCTCATTTCCCTTGACTGTTAGTTGGCCAGATTCTTCTAGAGAGCAGTAAATATTTATACTCATTTGAACTGCTCAAATCTCTGGATTTCCCGGGCACTTGACATACTTGTAGTCTTTGAGTTACAACTGTGATGGAGTCTGGTCATTATGGTCTTACCCAAAGGTTGTATTTTATAACCATATCTGTGGTGGTTGTCAAGCAAACAGCACAAATGCTAAGCAAAGTCGTGGTTTACTATGGACATGGTTTTGCTGAAAATTGGAAATGTCAACCTTTGATGAAACCATTATAAAATGTGGTCACGTGCCTGTAGGAGGCTACGTGTAGCCATAAATATAAAAGTAGCAATGTTGCTGAAGGATTGAAATGCGCTCATATGATGTGTGTGTGTGTGTGTGTGTGTGTATGTGTCCCCAAATATCAGAATTTCTGATCAAGGTCATAAGTCCCGTTTTGGGGGGGGGTGTCAGTTATAACTTCCAGTAGTGCTTAAGTCATAAGTGGTCATAAGTCATTTCACACGTTAATGACGGCTTTGATAAATGCGATGACCTTCATTCATTGGAAGTCCAGAAATGAGATTTAAACATAGAATAGAATAGAATAGAATAGAATTCTTTATTGGACACACAAAGAATTTGTCATTGGTGCATATGTTAATGATGCATTTAAATATGTTAAAGGATTAAATAAGGTTCAGGGGGGAAGTGTTTTTAATAGGAAAGTGAACACAAGAACAAAGGGGTACGGTTTGGGGTTAATTGGGGGAAAGATCAGAAGCAACGTGAGAAAATATTATTCGACTGAAAGAGGAGTAGATGCTCAGAACAAACTTCCAGCAGACCTGGTTGGTAATTCCACAGACACTGAATTTAAACATGCCTGGGATAATCATACATATCCATCCTAAGATAAAATACAGGAAATAGTATAAGAACAGACTAGATGGACCACGAGGTCTTTTTCTGCCTTCAATCTATTTTTCTTTGTTTCTCTATGCTCTTAGTGTACATAAAAGAAAAGATGTCCTTCAAGAATCCTAAGGTACAGCATTTAATAATAGTCTAGGTATAAATAAGCAATCCAACCATATTAGGAGCCAGTCAACATCAGTTGTAAGGATACAAGCAACAAAACAAGCTCTATTAAATCTTATTTATTTATTTATTTATTCATTTGTCCAATACGCAATACATATGGAAGAGAATAGACATGAAGTAATATATGTAAAGATAATATGTAAAAATAGAGGAGAAGATATACGAAAGGAAGAAAATATATATGATATTTCCTCCCATGTTGACTGTATGACTGTAACTTGTTGCTTATATCCAAAGATTTTTATTAATATTGCTTCTTCATGGCTTATTTGACCCCTATGACAATCATTAAGTGTTGTACCATATGATTCTTGACAAATGTATATTTTATTTTATGTACGCTGAGAGCATATGCACCAAGACAAATTCCTTGTGTATCCAATCACACTTGGCCAATAAAAATTCTATTCTATTCTTTTCTATTCTATTCTATATGAGATAAAGGAAAGACAATTGGACAGGGGACGAAAGGCACACTGGTGCACTTATGTACGCCTCTTGAGGTGTTCAGCTGAATTCCCAGCTACTGGGGTCAGCCCCTCTGAAGGAAATCAAGTTAGTTAGTTAGTTAGTTAGTTAGTTAGTCAGTCAGTCATTCATTCATTCATTCATTCATTCATTCATTCATTCATTCATTCATTCATTTATCAGATTTGTATGCCGCCCCTCTCCGCAGACTCGGGGGCGGCTCACAGCAATAACAATACAATGTAAAACAAATCTAATATTTAAGTTAATTTAAAAACCCCAATTTAAAACCAATCATACATACTAGCGTACCATGCATAAATTTTATAAGCCTAGGGAGAGGGAAAAAGTCAATTCCCCCATGCCTGACGACAGAGGTGGGTTTTACGGAGCTTACGAAAGGCTAGGAGGGTGGGGGCAACTCTGATATCTGGGGGGAGCTGGTTCCAAAGGGTCGGGGCCGCCACAGAGAAGGCTCTTCCCCTGGGTCCTGCCAAACGACATTGTTAACTATCTGATTAGGAATACAGTGGTACCTCAAGATACGAACCCCTCGTCTTACGAACAACTCGTGATACGAACCCGGGGTTCAGAAAATTTTTGCCTCTTCTTACGAACTTTTTTCGAGTTACGAACCGGCGTTTGGAGACTGCTGGGAAGCCACGCGGCTGTTTTAAAAGGTAACAGCCGGGCGGCGGGGCTTCCCAGAAGCCTCCCGAACGCTGGTTCGTAACTCGAACAAAGTTCGTAAGAAGAGGCAAAATTTTGCTGAACCCCGGGTTCGGTTCGGGAGGTTGCTGGGAAGCCCCCCAGGCCGGCTGCGACCTTTTAAAACACCCGTGCCGCTTCGCAGCTGTCTCCCGAAGCCGAACGCGGAAGTTCGGCTTTAGCGTTCGGCTTCAGGAGACAGCTGGGAAGTGGCGCGGGTGTTTTAAAAGGTCGCAGCCGGCCTGGGGGGCTTCCCAGCAACCTCCCGAACCCAGGTTCGGGGTTCAGGGGGTGCTGGCAAGCCCCCCAGGCCGGCTGCGACCTTTTAAAACAGCCGCAGGGCTTCCCAGCAGTCGCCGAAAGCCGTTTTTTTTGCGGGGGGGTTTTTGGTTGCACGGATTAATTGACTTTACATTATTTCCTATGGGAAACAATGTTTCGTCTTACGAACCTTTCGTCTTACGAACCTCCTCCTTGCACCAATTAAGTTCGTATCATGAGGTATTACTGTATCTTCTTCATCTTGAAACATCCTCTTCCTCTTCCTCTCGCCATGCCTCGCCCATCCCTTTCCTCCTACTCTACCTTGTAATGACATGTGAAGATAATGGTTTTCCGCCGTGGCAGCCGTTGTTTCATTTGGCCTGTTAAATATTTTAATGAATTGTACTGTGGAATGGGGTTGTTTTGAATAGTATTATAAGCTGCCTTGGAGATCAATCTGTATTTGAGTGGCTCGCCATAAATCTTTTAGATGAACAAATAAATTAAACACGGGTCCCCAGATGGAGGAGACAGTGTCTCATTATCCGAACCGCTTCTCTCTACCTTTTACATGGCATTATGCATACATATCAAGCCTTGGAAATAAGCATGGCTTCCCACACCTGTCGGCTGTGGCGAGGGGGGCGTTTGCACAGGTACGCCTGGTGCACCAGTTGCGGCCCTATTTGGACAGGGAGTCATTGCTCACAGTCGCTCATGCCCTCATCACCTCGAGGTTCGACTACTGCAATGTCGCTTGGCGGGACTCAGGGGAAGAGCCTTCTATGTGGCGGCCCCGGCCCTCTGGAACCAACTCCCCCCCAGAGATTAGAATTGCCCCCACCCTCCTTGCCTTTCGTAAGCTGCTTAAAACCCACCTCTGCCGCCAGGCATGGGGGAACTGAGATACACTTCCCCCCTAGGCCTTTAAAATTTTATGCATGGTATGTCTGTATGTATGATTGGTTTTTATATAATGGGTTTTAACTGTTTTTAGTATTGGATTATACTGTTTTGTTACTGTTGTTAGCCGTCCCGAGTCTGCGGAGAGGGGCGGCATACAAATCCAATCAATCAATCAATCAATCAATCAATCAATTAATCAATCAATCAATGCTCTCTACATGGGGCTACCTTTGAAAGGTGTTCGGAAACTTCAGATTGTGCAGAATGCGGCCACGAGAGATATTGTGGGGTTACCTAGGTTCACTCACGTCTCTTCAACACTCCATGGCTTGCACTGGCTGCCAATCAGTTTCCAGTCACAATTCAAAGTCTTGGTAATGACCTATAAGGCCCGACATGGCATCGGACCAGAATACCTCCGGGACCGTCTTCTGCCGCACGAATCCCAGCGGCCGATAAGGTCCCACAGAGTTGGCCTTCTCCGGGTCCCATCGACTAAACAATGCCTTCTGGCAGGCCCCAGGGGAAGAAAGGCTCTGTGGCGGCCCCGACCCTCTGCAATCAATTCCCCCCCGAGATCAGAATTGCCGCCACCCTCTTTAACTTTCATAAATTGCTTAAGACCCACCTATATCGCCAGGCGTGGGGGAATTGAGACACCTCCCCCAGGCTTACAGAGTTTTATGTATGGTATGCTTCTGTTGTATGGTTTTTTAAATGACGGGTTTTTAGATGCTTTCTTTTAATTATTAGATTTGTTACACTGTATATTGTTTTTATTATTGTTGTGAGCCGCCCCGAGTCTACGGAGAGGGGCAGCATACAAATCTAATAAATTATTATTATTATTATTATCAGTACAACACAGCAAACGAGATCACTATGCTGGATTTCGTATTTCATCACCAGTCGGGCGCTTCCCAAGCACCTAGGACTGCGTGATGTAGCGGCGAATTATGTTTGCCAATCCCAGTAAAGCGGCCTTTTGCAATTGACAGATGGAGATTTTGTCAATTCCGATGGTTTTCAAATGTCCGCTGAGATCCTTTGGCACTGTGCCCAGTGTGCCAAGGACCACTGGGACCACTTTCACTGGCTTATGCCAGAGTCGTTGCAGCTCGATTTTTAGATCTTCGCATTTCACTAATTTCTCTAGCTGCTTCTCCTCAATTCTGCTGTCTCCTGGGATTGCGATGTCGATGGTCCATACTTTCTTTTTCCCCACGATCACAATGTCTGGTGTGTTATGCTTCAGAATTCGGTCAGTCTGAAGTCGGAAGTCCCACAGTAGTTTTGCTTGCTCATTTTCAACCACTTTTTCAGGCTTATGATCCCACCAGTTCTTTGCCACTGGTAAATGGTAGTTCCGGCACAAGTTCCAGTTATTATTATTATTATTATTATTATTATTATTATTATTATTATTATCCATTATTATCCATTATTATTATTATTACTACTACTACTACTACTACTACTACTACTACTACTACAACTCTCTATCGGTGCATTGTTCTTGTGACCTAGTTGGAGAAGAATACCTGGAGTTACTTTTTCAGCAAGACATGAAAGCAAGGTAAGAGACTTCTATCCCCTATTGTCCAAGATTTGGTCTATTAATTCCGGCTGACCACGGAACTGGTACAATGCTTTCCCTCCCTAAGGAGGTCATTTCAGAGATAACTACCCTAATGGTCCATTTTCTCTCAAGGTAGCCTTAGACGTAAGGAAGAACTGCAACTACTGTGCTTTAGTCTTCAGCCAGTTTTAGGAGGCAGCATCATTAGATGTCCCAACTATCCCACTCCACTGGCTTCAGGCACCTTGGCATGACCATGGGAGGCTTTACAGAGACAAGCAGAGGTTATAATGAGAAGCTGTTTGAGAAATTCAATGGCCTGGATGGCTCAGGTGTGACTCTACCTGAAAATGGCAAAGGTATGAAGATCTTTGATAGCATCTCGCACCAAAGGCCCATCTCTTTTCTCACAGAGGTTCCAAAATTGCTTATACAGTGGTACCTCTACTTAAGAACTTAATTTGTTCGATGACCAGGTTCTTAAGTAGAAACATTCTTAAGTAGAAGCATTTTTTCCCATAGGAATCAATGTAAAAGCAAATAATGTGTGCAAACCCATCAGGAAAGAAATAAAGGCTCGGAATTTGGGTGGGAGGAGGAGGAGGAGGAAGAAGAGGAGGAGGGCAGTCGCTGCTGAAGGAAGAAAGCGAGGTGAGGGGAATTTTAAAAAATCCAAAACTTTAAGGCTTAAAAAAAAAGAGGGACTCTGAGTCAGTGCTCAGAGAAAGGAAAATGCTCCGTTTGCTCTGGGTTGCCCAAAGCGAAGGGAGCATTTCTTTTCTCTGGGCGCTGGCAGAGGTTTATTCCCTCTCCAAGTGCCCATAGAAAGGAAAACGCTCTGTTTGCTCTGGGTTGCCAAAGCCTCCTTAAGCACCACTGAAAGGCTCCTCTGGCATCCCAGAAAAGCCCAAGATGGCCGGGATTAAAGGGGGAATGGCAGGAAACTGGCCGGGCCTTCACGCCACTCTCAAATTTCCTGGGAAATTTTTCCGAGCTCGGGTTCTTAAGTAGAAAATGGTTCTTAAGAAGAGGCAAAAAAATATTGAACACCCAGTTCTTATCTAGAAAAGGTCTTAAGTAGAGGCGTTCTTAGGTAGAGGTACCACTGTACCTCATTTAAGATAGGATGCTTCTATGTTACAAGACAGAGTCATTGGAGACAAAAGCCCCCAGGAGCCAGATACGCAACCACAGAGAGCAAACACCACTCTCTTCTGGCACTGATGACATTAGCTAGTTGGACAATGAAACATCTGCGATCAATCCACTGAGCTCACAGAGCACAGTCCAACCCTGAGCTACAAATATTCTCTTCAACGAACATTGCACAGGATGATGCTCTATTTGTAATCTCATCTAAATGGAGCTCTTGTGGTTATTATTATTATTATTATTATTATTATTATTATTATTATTATTATTATTATTTAGATTTGTATGCCGCCCCTCTCCGAAGACTCGGGGCGGCTAATAACAATATGTATGTACTATATGGGGTTTTCTTTTTAAATCTTAAATGTTTTAAATGTATTCAGATTATTTATGATTTGTTTTTCTCTGCTGTGAGCCGCCCCGAGTCCTCGGAGAGGGGCGGCATACAAATCTAAATAATAAATAAATAAATATAAATAAATATAAAAAGACAATGTGAACAAATCTAATATTAAAAACAATCTAAAAAACCCCAATTTAAAAACCCACTCATACATACAAGCATACCATGTATAAATTTTATAAGCCTAGGGGGAAGAGAAATTTCAATTCCGCCATGCCTGACGACAGAGGTGGGTTTTAAGGAGCGTGCGAAAGGCAAGGAGAGAGGGGGCAACTCTGATATCTGGGGGGAGCTGGTTCCAGAGGGTCGGGGCCACCACAGAGAAGGCTCTTCTCCTGGGTCCCGCCAAACGACATTGCTTAGTCGACGGGACCTGGAGAAGGCCAACTCTGTGGGACCTAACCGGTCGCTGGGATTCGTGCGGCAGAAGGCGGTCCCGGAGATAATCTGGTCTGATGCCATGAAGGGCTTTATAGGTGATGACCAACACTTTGAATTGTGACTGGAAATTGATGTTGACACCTTGGAAAGCCCATGATTGCTCTCGCAGCTGCATTCTATGGGACACAAAGCAGGATCTTTGGTGACCACTGTAGTAGGCTGATACCATAGTTTCATATGGAAGATAATGTCTTGAAACACCCTGAAGCTAATAAACAGTTGAAGCCAAGTCTCAAACTGTTGCAAAAGCCACGGAGACTCCAATTTCAGGCCGATTTAGCTCAAATAAAAGCAAGAGACAAGATTGGGACGTTGCGGTCCTGTAAGTGACCAGCGGAGATCTTTTCCACTAGAGGAGCGAGACACCGAACTCTTCATTTTCGACAGAGGTGATTCAATGACCTACAGCAATATTGGATGAAAGTCCATCTCATCTCGCCTAATCCTGTTTAGAAAGCCAGAAGCTATCCAATTAAGTCCAGCCCTCAATATTTGCTATGGAAACATATCCTGTCGAATGCTTCAAATGAAAAAAAATAACGTTAGGGGCAAAAAGAAGGGAAGGAAACAATGCATCCCCTTTTCAGTGTGATGGCTTTAATTTAAAGGTTGTAATAAAATTACTGTCACTAACCTCCCCGCGATGGGCAGAAATCCCACATCTTCCCTCTCAATTGCCTCTCCATTCTTATGCCTCTGAGCACCGTTTGGAAAGGTGTTAACTCTGTTTGGTTAACACAATTAGATTTTCAGGGTGTTGTAAGTGTCTCGGATGAGGGTTTTATTTCTTTGTGTGTTGCTTAGATCTCTCCCCAGCATTCCACTGTCTGTGTGCGCACAGTGATGTTTAGAAGGCACAGTTTCTGTTCATTATTATTATTATTATTATTATTATTATTATTATTATTATTATTATTACTACTATTATTACTACTACTACTACTACTACTACTACTACTACTACTACTACTATTGTTATAACAGTGCAACACAGCAAACGAGATCACTATGCTGGATTTCGTATTTCATCCCCAGTCGGGCGCTTCCCAAGCACCTAAGACTGAGTGATGTAGCGGCGAATTATGTTTGCCGATCCCAGTCAAGCGGCCTTTTGCAATTGACAGGTGGAGATTTTGCCAATTCCGATGGTTTTCAAATGTCCGCTGAGATCCTTTGGCCCTGCGCCCAGCGTGCCAAGTACCACTGGGACCACTTTCAGTGGCTTATGCCAGAGTCATTGCAGCTCGATTTTTAGATCTTCGTATTTCACTAATTTCTCTAGCTGCTTCTCCTCAATTCTGTTGTCTCCTGGGATTGCGATGTCGATGATCCATACTTTCTTTTTCTCCACGATCACAATGTCTGGTGTGTTATGCTTCAGAATTCGGTCAGTCGGAAGTCCCACAGTAGTTTTGCTTGCTCATTTTCGACCACTTTTTCGGGCTTATGATCCCACCAGTTCTTTGCCACTGGTAAATGGTCGTTCCGGCACAAGTTCCAGTGGATCATCTGTGCCACAGCATCATGTCTATGCTTGTAGTCAGTCTGTGCGATCTTTTTGCAGCAGCTGAGTATGTGATTGATTGTGTCATCTGTTTCTTTACAGAGTCTGCACTTTGGATCGTCTGTTGATTTTTCAATTCTGTCTTTGGCAGCATTTGTTCTAATGGCCTGTTCTTGTGCCGCCAGTATTAGTCCTTCTGTCTCCTTTTTGAGTATTCCACTTATAATTATAATAATAATAATAATTATTATTATTATTATTACTATTATTATTATTATTATTATTATTATTATTATTATTATTATTATTAAGTTTCTACATTAGATTATCCATGGTGGACCTATCCAGATTCCTAAGAGGTCAGTAAGGGGCGAGTACAAGTGCACTAGAGTGCCTACCGTCCCCTGTCCTATTGCTCTCCTATATCTCCTCTACCTTTCTTCTATTCCTATATCTCTTCTTCCATTCTTTCATTGATATGTTTCATGTAAGAATGAACAATAAATCAGCTTAACTGGAGCTAAATGCATGATCCTGATTTTTTGTGAGTCTGAGCCATCTAATATTTAGAGGAGAAACGATATTTCACATTTAAAGAGTCCCGGACTGCTTGTAGAAAGACTCCAGACAATGATGCTTCTTCTCTGTCAATCAAACATGGAATAATAGCCAGTAGCTATTGAAGAGGAAGATGTCATCCTCAAGGATAGAACAGAGTGTGTGGGGTGAGAGGAGGCATCAATGACAGTTGGTGTCAAGTCTCCTTCCTTCTTCATCAATACCATGCACAACATTTCAGATCTGTCAAAACCTCACCATCTGTCACTTTTAACTCCGTACCTGAGTCACACAAGGGTATGCACAAGAAATGCACACATATGCACACAGGTACACTCTGGAGCCCCAGCCACCCTGTTTATGAGGCTCCAGGTTGATCAAGTCACCTCTGCAACAGTTTCTGCATCACCAATTTGTTGGGCTATCAAAAGAAAATTCTTGCCCCCTAGAAACATAGAAGATTGACAGCAGAAAAAGACCTCATGGTCCATTAAGTCTGCCCCTCTCCCATTCCCTCTCTCAGAAGAAAAGGATTTAGGGGCCGTGATTTCCAAAAGTCTCAAAATGGGCGAACAGTGTGGTCAGGCGGTAGGGAAAGCGAGTAGAATGCTTGGCTGCATAGCTAGAGGTATAACAAGCAGGGAGAGGGAGATTGTGATCCCGCTGTATAGAACGCTGGTGAGACCCCATTTGGAATATTGTGTCCAGTTCTGGAGACCTCACCTACAAAGAGATATGGATCAAATTGAATGAGTCCAAAGACAGGCTACAAAAATGGTGGAAGGTCTTAAGCATAAAACTTATCAGGAAAGACTTCATGGACTCCATCTGTCTAGTCTGGAGGACAGAAGGGAAAGAGGGGACACGATCGAAACATTTAAATATGTTAAAGGGTTAAATAAGGTTCAGGAGGGAAGTGTTTTTAATAGGAAAGTGAACCCAAGAACAAGGGGGCACAATCTGAGGTCAGGTGGGAGAAAGATCAGAAGCAACGTGAGAAAATATGATTTTACTAAAAGAGCAGTGGATGCTTGGAACAAACTCCCAGCAAACGTGGTTGGCAAATCCACAGTGACTGAATTTAAACATGCCTGGGATAAACATATATCCATCCTAAGATAATAAAAAGAAAATAGTATAAGGGCAGACTAGATGGACCAGGAGGTCTTTTTCTGCCGTCAATGTTGTATGTTTCTATGTTTCTCTCTTTTCGTTCCTCGGGTTGAAATTTTTCTTTTCATTTTTTGTTACATTCCTCTGCTCCTACATTTATCTCCGGCAAGAATATAATTATGTTAAAGGACTGTAGAGAAAATATGATTTTACTAAAAGAGCAGTTGATGCTTGGAACAAACTCCCAGCAGACGTGGTTGGCAAATCCATAGTAAGTGAATTTAAACATGCCTGGGATAAACATATATCCATCCTAAGATAATAAACAGGAAATAGTATAAGGGCAGACTAGATGGACCAGGAGGTCTTTTTCTGCTGTCAATGTTGTATGTTTCTATGTTTCTCTCTTTTTGTTCCTCAAGTTGAATTTTTTCTTTTTCTTTTTTCTTACATTCCTCTTCTACATTTATCTCCGGCAAGAATATAATTATGTTAAAGGACTGTAGATTGCCAAGAGACACCGGTGTTTTTGGCAGGCTGCCTCGGATTTATCTACAGATCTTCACAAAAGAGAAATACTCTGTTATGAATGACTTCTCGTGGGAGGGAGGGGAGAGGGGGCGAAATGAAAAAAAAAAAACGGCCAGGTTTTGGTGTTAAAGAAGCGACTTGTCATCCAAGCCGCTGTTGTCTTTCGGCTCTCCAATTGCTTCTGACTCTTCGAGGCCCAACGGATGCAATTTCGCCAGCATTGTCTGTCAGTAGCTACTTCTTTGGAGTTCTTGTAAGCTTGCCTTTGTGGGCAGCATATTTCCTCCCAAGGAAAGTTGACCTTTTCATTAAAAAAGTTTCTTAGAGATGGAATCATTTCATTTCTACAAGGGTTAAGCCCTTCGGAATTCTGTACGGTTAACTTCCGAATAAACCTAGGTGGGTCTTTCGAGAGATAGAAACATAGAAGATCGACGGCAGAAAAAGACCTACTGGTCCATCTAGTCTGCCCTTATACTATTTCCAGTATTTTATCTTATGATGGATCTATGTTTAGCCCAGGCATGTTTAAATTCAGTTCCTGTGGATTTACCAACCAGGTCTGCTGGAAGTTTGTTCCAAGCATCTACTATTCTTTCCGTCAAATAATATTTTCTCACGTTGCTTCTGATCTTTTCCCCCAACTAACCTCAGATGGTGCCCTCTTGTTCTTGGGTTCACTTTCCTATTAAAAACACTTCCCTCCTGAACCTTATTTAACCCTTTAACATATTTAAATATTTCCATCGTGTCCCCCCTTTCCCTTCTATCCTCCAGACTCTACAGATGGAGTCCATGAAGTCTTTCCTGATACGTTTTATGCTTAAGACCTTCCACCATTTTTATAGCCCGTCTTTGGACCCGTTCAATTTGATCCATATCTTTTTGTAAGTGAGGTCTCCAGAACTGGACACAGTATTATTCCAAATGGGGTCTCACCAGCGCTCTATACAGCGGGATCACAATCTCCCTCTTCCTGCTTGTGATACCTCTAGCTATGCAGCCAAGCATTCTACTCACTTTCCCTACTGCCTGACCGGACTATTCACCCATTTGGAGACTGTCAGAAATCACTACCCCTCAATCCTTCTCTTCTGAAATTTTTGCTAGCACAGAACTGTCAATACGATACTCAGATTGAGGATTCCTTTTCCCCAAGTGCATTATTTTACATTTGGAAACATTAAACTGCAGTTTCCATTGCTTTGATGTTTAGCTAAATTGCATCCCACTGCCTTACTGTGAAAACCCAACCCCGAAATTTCTGTGGTGTTAAGTGAGACATTTTGTTAAGTGAGTTTTCTCGCCTTGGTTGTTAAGTGAATCACTGCAAGTGATAAATTAGGATCCCTAACTTAGACAGAAGAAGATCCAGAAAAGGGGAAACACCATAATTAATGTACAATACCTAATTGACAAAGTTTCTGCCCGGTAATAGAATTTATTGTTAATATAAAAGTACAAGATGACTCCTATGATTTAAGATGTGTATCATTTCAAAGCTGGTGTATATAATAAATTTAATAGAGCTATAATAGAATGTCAACATAGTTGGCACTGTTTTTTTCTATAGGATATGCTGTAATTCCATCCAAATAATGTTTGTTTTTTAAATATCTTTGTGTTGTTTTGTGTAGTTGTATTTAACTAAAATTAAATTTTAAAAAGAAAAAAATGTTTTGTGGAAACGAGCGGCTGTTGTATTTCTTGCGGTCGGCTATGTTTTGGTTTAAAGTAATCAAAACACTGAAAGAGGCCTTAAGTTTCCATAAAGGAAATGACGGTTTTAGTACTGGCGAAGTGAGAAAAAAAACAGGGGAAAAAACGTAGCAGAAGAGAAGCGAGCACTCCGCAAAGCCAGAGCTACAAATACTGCGACAATGGTGCCCACACATATGTGCCAAACATGCGGCAGAACATTTTGTGACTGTATAGGCCTTACCAGACACCTGTAGATACATCGTAAATAGCCCACAACAATCTGGGTGAGATCATCCAAGGGCATGGGGTGAGGTATCATCAATATGCAGATGATACCCAGCTTTACATCTCCACCCCTTGTCCAGTCAGTGAAGCAGTGGAAATGATGTGTCGGTGCCTGGAGGCTGTTGGGGTCTGGATGGGTGTCAACAGACTCAAACTCAACCCTGATAAGATGGAATGGCTGTGGGTTTTGCCTCCGAAGGACAATTCCATCTGTCCATCCATTACCCGGGGGGCGGAATTACTAACCGCCTCAGAGAAGGTCCGCAACTTGGGCGTCCTCCTCGATCCACAGCTCACATTAGAGAAACACCTTTCGGCTGTGGCGAAGGGGGGGCGTTTGCCCAGGTTCGCCTGGTGCACCAGTTGCGGCCCTATCTGGACCGGGAGTCACTGCTCACAGTCACTCATGCCCTCATCACCTCGAGGCTTGACTACTGCAACGCTCTCTACATGGGGCTACATCTGAAAAGTGTTCGGAAACTTCAGATCGTGCAGAATGCAGCTGCGAGAGCAGTCATGGGCTTTCCCAAATATGCCCATGTCACACCAACACTCCGCAGTCTGCATTGGTTGCCAATCAGTTTCCGGTCACAATTCAAAGTGTTGGTTATGACCTATAAAGCCCTTCATGGCACCGGGCCAGGTTATCTCAGGGACCGCCTTCTGCCGCATGAATCCCAGTGACCAATTAGGTCCCACAGAGTGGGTCTTCTCCGGGTCCCATCAACTAAACAATGTCATTTGGCGGGACCCAGGGGAACAGCCTTCTCTGTGGCGGCCTTGGCCCTCTGGAACCAACTCCCCCCAGAGATTAGAATTGCCCCCACCCATCTTGCCTTTCGTAAACTGCTTAAAACCCATCTCTGCCGTCAGGCATGCGGGAATTGAGATTCCTTTTCCCCCTAGACCTCTACAATTTATGTATGGTATGTTTGCATGTATGATTGGTTTTAAAATAAGGGTTTTTAGCTGTTTTAGTATTGGATTGTCACATGTTGTTTTTACCACTGTTGTTAGCCGCCCTGAGTCTACGGAGAGGGGCGGCATACAAATCCAATAAATAAAAATAAATAAATAACCTGCTAGATGTCAAGGTCCTTTTCGAACACGATGGGCGAGCATCATCAGTGTTTGTTGTAAACCCCCTGGATGGCTTTGCGCAACGCATCAACGGGTCAATCCTCCTTACCTGACCCCATCTCAACCACTTTTGCTCAAGAGAGAAGCACCCTCCATGGTTCTCTTTGGGTTTAATTGATCTCTCCCTCCATTGCCATTAATGAAAACATGCAAATCGGAAGATGCCAGCCATTTCATTGCGAAAAGAAAAAAAGGAGGAACGAAAGGGCGAGTCCCATTTTCAGTGATAAATGAGATTCAACCTTAGACATGGCGGCAACCGGGAAGGCCCTGCATGATTATGGAGACAAATTGCAAATGCAACCCCTACTCATTGGGCAGGTTATCCAGTGCGTGATTTACTCTCACTGTTGAATACTTAATTCCAGAAAGGTCAGTGCGCTCAATTATTCACCCACAGGAGAAAGGTAAATTACACATATGGGACGGGAGTCAAGGAAGAAGCCTTGTTAGAAGTTATCTAGGTAACAGCTTAATAACTACCTCCTGCCAAAGTTCATGAGCTGGCCTGCCTACTTCGGTTTGCTGCTCTGATGGTGCCTTTCTTATGGCTGTAGATCCCGCTGAACCTGCTCAGCTGAGAATCGAGGACAAGTGCACCAGAGTGCCTTCCGTCCCCTGTCCTATTGCTCTCCTATATCTCCTATACCTTTCTTCTGTTCCTATATAGAAACATAGAAACATAGAAGACTGACGGCAGAAAAAGACCTCATGGTCCATCTAGTCTGCCCTTATACCATTTCCTGTATTTTATCTTACATGGATCTATGTTTATCCCAGGCATGTTTAAATTCAGTTACTGTGCATTTACCAACCACGTCTGCTGGTAGTTTGTTCCAAGGATCTACTACTCTTTCAGTGAAATAATATTTTCTCATGTTGCTTTTGATCTTTCCCCCAACTAACTTCAGATTGTGTCCCCTTGTTCTTGTGTTCACTTTATTATTATTATTATTATTATTTATTGGATTTGTATGCCGCCCCTCTCCGCAGACTCGGGGCAGCTAACAACAGTGGTAGAACAACATGAACAATCCAATTAATAAAAACAACTAAAAAACCCTTATTATAAAAAACCAAACATACACACAAACATACCATGCATAACTTGTAGTAGCCTAGGGGGAAAGGATAACTTAACTCCCCCATGCCTGGCGACAAAGGTGAGTCTTAAGTAATTTGCGAAAGACAAGACTTTCCTATTAAAAAACACTTCCCTCCTGAACCTTATTTAACCCTTTAACATATTTAACATATCTCTTCTTCTATTCTTGCATTGATATGTTCTATTACTATACCTTCTTTTCTATTCTTTCTTAGATATATTTTACTATGAGTATCTCCTCTATAACCTTCATCATGTATTTTACTATGTGTATATAGATATATACCCACTAAAACCCTCATTGTGTATTGGACAAAATAAATAAATAAAAAAAATAAAAAAATCGATCCGCTTGGCAAAGTTGGACTGCATGAATCTGTGATGGGATGTCGTATGGAAGTGGATCCTCAAGAGGGAAAGGGTGGATTCCAGAGGAGGAAGAGGCCAATCAGAGGCCAAAGATCACATGCGAGAAAAAGAGGGTGAAGACAGCCCCTCCTTAAATAGTGCCCAGAGGATATTGTACGAGGGTCGCCCAGAAAGCAATGCACCACATTTTTCTTCAACAATTATTTATTTGGTAAAGAAAAAAAATGTATATGTTTGACAATAAGCTTGATTTTGTGTTGGAAACTATGTATTGTTTTTAATGTTGTGTTGGAGAAAAAAAATAAAAAAAATAATGATGAAAAAATAAAAAAAACCAATTATTTATTGAACACAATGAAACTTACACACAAGAAAGAATGATGTTTCTTCTACACACCCTATTTTTCCACGTAATCTCCATCCCATTCTATGGCCTTCCTCCAGAAAGACACAAGGGTGTGTAGGCCCTGTCGGTACCACTCCTTGTTCTGCTCACGAAACCATTTCTGCACTCTGCAAATCACCTCTATTGTCCTCACTCTCTGTGCTTGGTGGCTAACCGTACTTCTGTCAACTGCAGATTCTCCATAAACTGTACACAAATGTTGGTGAATGTTCCCAACAGTTTCTTTTTCCACAGTGAGAAATTCAATGACGCCACGCCACTGGTAACATACATCACTTACAGATGCCATTTCGAAACACTGCAGCAGCTACGTTATCTATCCGAAGAAACGCAAAATTTACACACGCACTCCTTACCATTCAAATAATGTGTCTCTAAAGTTTCACATTCGTACCATTACTATAGGCTGAGAAAAAAAATGTGGTGCATTAGTTTCTGGGCGACCCTCATAGATGCAGATAGTAGAGATTTCGGTCTGGCAAGATTCTGTCTATAGGTATGGAACAATAAAGAACTCGGCTTGGAAGAACAGACAGATGTCATTCTTGGTTATGAACCTGACACAATCGGACTGGTGTAAAAATGCCTTCCGGGTATGAATCTACTCCATCACAATCCCAAGCCAAAGGAAATGCTTGAAAAGAAACATCTACCTACCTACCTACCTACCTACCTACCTATCTATCTATTTATTTATTTATACAAACATAGAAACATAGAAGACTGATGGCAGAAAAAGACCTCCTGGTCCATCTAGTCTGCCCTTATACTATTTCCTGTATTTTATCTTACAATGGATATATGTTTATCCCAGGCATGTTTAAATTCAGTTACTGTGCATTTACCAACCACGTCTGCTGGAAGTTTGTTCCAAGGATCTACTACTCTTTCAGTAAAATAATATTTTCTCATGTTGCCTTTGATCATTCCCCCAACTAACCTCAGATTGTGTCCCCTTGTTCTTGTGTTCACTTTCCAATTAAAAACACTTCCCTCCTGAACCTTATTTAACCCTTTAACATATTTAAATGTTTCGATCATGTCCCCCCTTTTCCTTCTGTCCTCCAGACTATACAGATTATTTAGTCCAATACAAAATGAAGGTTGGAGAGAATAAACATGTAGTAATATATATCAAGGAAAGGATAGAAGAAGAGATATGAAAATAGAATATGTCAATGAAGAAAAGAGGATAAGATATATGAATGGAAGAAAAGATATAAAATATATAGGAGAGACAATTGGATAGGGGATGGAAGGCACTCTAGTGTGCTTATGTACGCCCCTTAGTGACCTCTTAGGAATCTGGAGATGTCAGCCATGGATAGTCTAAGGGAAAAATGTTGGGGGTTGACACCATGGAGTCCAGTAATGTGTTCCACGCTTCGACAACTCGGTTGCTAAAGTCATATTTTTTACAGTCAAGTTTGGAGCAACAAGCGATGCTGCTTACCTGATTCTCGCGTTCGGCCTCGCACCACCTCACTCCAGGGTCCCGACCCAATGGCATTAAAGGCTTGGATCTGCAATTCATACTCAGTCCACTCCTGAAGATCCTCGATGGTGACTTCCGTCTCCAGTCGGTCGCTGATGACCTTAGCCAGGGCAGGACACTGCATGTCCACACACCAGTACTTGATCCTGTAACCCACGGACTCTGGGTTCCCATTGTATTGCGCATCAGGAAGAGGCTGAGTGGGATCAGAAGAAGAAGAAAAAAAAATAAGTGAGGATCAGGTCACTTAATCCTCTACCTGCTGGATGCTTTTTGAAGGACCATCTCTCCTTGATTCCATCTGTGTGTACCAAAAGAGGTTTTGGTACACACACACACACCGGCATTCGGGGGAGATTTGCTGGGATCTGCAGTGACTTTTGTCAGCAGCAGATGATGAACAAAATGAGAAACTTATTCCCGTGGTTAATGGGGTGCTTTAATGACCTGGAGAATACACAAGGAACTTGTGTGTGTGTGTGTGTGTGTGTGTGTGAGAGAGAGAGAGAGAGAGAGAGAGAGAGAGAGAGAGAGAGAGGCTTCCTTCTCTGCAAGATGATGATGGTGGATTTGTTGGAGGATAATAATAATAATAATAATAATAATAATAATAATAATAATAATAATAATTTATTAGATTTGTATGCCGCCCCTCTCCATAGACTCGGAGCGGCTATGAATATTTGACTATAAAATGAATATATACTGTGTACAAACCTAAGTTACTTATAGCAGTGTTTCCCAACCTTGGCCACTTGAAGATATTTGGACTTCAACACCCAGAATTCCCCAGCCAAAAAATGCTGGCTGGCGAATTCTGGGAGTTGAAGTCCAGATATCTTCAAGTTGCCAAGGTTGGGAAACACTGACTTATAGGAAATGATAGTCAACAGGATGGTTGGCACATGTGTTAAATGTTTTGTAAATCAAATTTTTATGAAATCAAGCTGTCCACGTAGGAAGCAACACTGATTGACAATCAATTTCAGCTGCTGTTGTGCACATTCTACTTTGTACAGAACAAAGTATTCAACGAGAATATTTCATTCCTTCAGATCTAGGACGTGTTCTTGGAGTGTTCCCTTTATTTTTTGGAGCAGTATATATTTAATAAAGATTTTTTTTTTTAAAGAATCTAGTCAAAGTTCAATGCTAAATTGGCACCAGATAAGAATCAACAGAATTCAAGAGGGGTTGGATCGTTTGCGGCAATGGAAGGATTCTAAGCAGGTGACACACTTAACTCCTCCATCCAGTTCTGTTTGCTCTGCCTCCCATTATACTTCTAGAAATGATGGGGATGGAGGATGCCCAAGTCCTTTTTTTTCTTTTCTTTTGTCATTACCTGTTAGATCAGTGTTTTTCAACCAGTGTGCCGTGGCACACTAGTGTGCGGCAAGACATGGTCAGGTGTGCTGCGAAGCTCAGCAAGAGAGAGAAAGAGGGAGAGCGAAAGAAAGCAAGAGAGAGAGAGAAAGAAAGCAAGAGAGAGAGAGGAGAGAGAAAGAAAGCAAGAGAGAAAGAGAAAGAGAGAGAAAGAAAGCAAGAGAGAGAGAGAAAGAAAGCAAGAGAGAGAGAGAGAAAGAAAGCAAGAGAGAAAGAGAAAGAGAGAGAAAGAAAGCGAGAGAGAGAGGAGAGAGAAAGAAAGCAAGAGAGAAAGAGAGAGAAAGAAAGAGATAGAGAGAAAGAAAGAGAGGGAGGGAAGGAGGGAGAGAGAAAGAGAGCAAAAAAGAGAGGAAGGAAGGAAGAGAGAAAGAAAGAGGGATGGAGAGAGAGATGAAGGAAGGGAGAGAAAGAGGGAGAGAAATAGAGCGAAAGGAAGGAAGAGAAAGAGAGAGAATTTTTTTGTCGAAACTTTTTTTAGCCCCCCCCCATTCCCGCCCCGCTCAATGTGCCCCGTGATTTTGTATATGTAAAAAATGTGCCGCAGCTCAAAAAAGGTTGAAAATCACTGTGTTAGATGACACCAGTAACTGAGTTCCCACCTGCCTCCCCTGTATTTAATTCCCTATCTGCAATTTCCTCCCTCTTTCTTATCTCCATCTGGTCAGGTATAAATCAGATCCTGACCTTTTCCCTATGCAGGGCTCATATACTAACAGGCCAACTACTAAAATCATAGCAAGACATTTCCAAGGCAACGTAATGGGACTCCACCATATGTTGCCTCTTTGTTTACTAAGGCAATGTCACTCTAAATGGAAATGAAAATGAATTCTCGGCCACGCAGAGATGATGCTTTCGGTTGAGTTTCATAAAAAAAAAGTTTTTAACTCTGAAGAAAATGGTTTTCACAGTAGAAACAGGAGTGAAGGCGGAGGTTATATCTCCGTGATAGATTAGAGAGCTGAGTGATTAACTCGGGAACCGGGTGATAAATGGCACGGCCCTTGATAAATGAATTTATCTTGTGCCTTTGACTGCTGACCCATCCTCGCTTGATGAAAATTCATTCAAATATTCCAATTTCTGACTGCTCGGCCATTCCAAGACGCCTTCCTGTTCTGCTGTCGAATGCAAAATGAAAACTCGGCTGCAGGAAATACGACTTTAGTAATCCCGTAGTTGATGCCTGGAACTCACTAGCAGACTGTGTAGTATCATCTCCTAACCCCCAAAACTTTACCCACTTAGACTCTCCACTGTTGACCTCTCCCGATTCCTAAGAGGCCAGTAAGGGGCGTGCATAAGTGCACCAGCGTGCCTTCCGTCCCCTGTCCCTAATGTTTCTTTTTTTATTTTATTTTTACTAGTATCATGTATATGAATTTTATTATATCTTTACATACCCCAATATGTACTTGACAAAATAAATAAATAAATAAATAAAATTAAAAAAACAACCTTTGCTCCCCAATAGGACCAAAATACCTCCGGAACCACCTTCTACCGCACGAATCCCAGTGGCCGATAAGGTCCCACAGAGTTGGCCTTCTCCAGGTGCTGTCGACTAAACAATGTTGTTTGGCGGGCCCCAGGGGAAGAGCCTTCTCTGTGGCGGCCCTGGCCCTCTGGAATCAACTCGCCTCAGAGATTAGAACTGCCCCCACCCTCCTTGTCTTTCGCAAGTTACTTAAGACCCACCTGTATCACCAGGCATGGGGGAACGGAAACACCTCCCCCAGGCTTTTATATTTCATGTTTGGTATGTGTGTGCTGCATGGTTTTAAATGATGGGGTTTTATATATTTTTTAATATTAGGTTTGTTTCATTGTAATATTGTTTTATTATTGTTGTGAGCCACCCTGAGTCTTCGGAGAGGGGCGGCATACAAATCTAATAAATTATTATTATTATTATTATTATTATTATTATTATTATTATTATTATTATTATTCCTTTCAATAAATTTCATTCTTATTTGTATCTTTGTATTTATAATAACTTCGAGTAATTTTTATTTTCATTCACTTAATTGTTCTTTTACTAATTGTGTTTTGTTTTAACAATGATTTGTCTGTTCAAGTAATTGGCTAGATTCTTGTGTAGGCTTGGACATCAAAGCTTCGAACCGCAACTTTGCATATGGTCCTGATGCTTTGTGCCTGACGTATTCTCAAACATCTCGGGGGTTCTCAGGGCTCACATTCCACCCATAGGGAGGTCAATTCGAGGAGAAGGCTCTCCGAAGAGAAACATTTAGGAAGCCATGATTTCTTTTACGCAGTTCAGTTATTGGTAACTTACCACCCAGCGGACCCACAAGCTTGTCTCACTGGCCGTACGCACGGTCACACTCCCTGGTGCCACATCTGGGGGTGCTTGGAGGGTCTGAATGACCCGTGAAGGTTGGCTGAATGGGCTTTGGCCAACAATGTTCTCCTGCTTCATCCTGAACCTGTTGGGCAGAGAAGAGACACAGGGTTGAGAAGGTGGGAGCTCAGGTCTACAGTGGCACCTCTACTTACGAACTTCATTCGTTCCGTGACCAGATTCTTAAGTAGAAAAGTTTGTAAGAAGAAGCAATTTTTCCCATAGGAATCAATATAAAAGCAAATAAGGCGTACAATTGGGGAAACCACAGGAAGGGTGGAGGCCCTGTTTCCTCCAAGGAGATTCCTAGAGAGGCCTCACGGAGGCTTCTCCCCGCCTTTTCCGGCCCTGTTTCCTCTCAGGAGATTCCTAGAGAGGCCCCACGGAGGCTTCTCCCTGCCTTTTCTGGCCCTGTTTCCTCCCAGGAGATTCCTAGAGAGGCCCCACAGAGGCTTCTCCCTGCCTTTTCTGGCCCTGTTTTCTCCCAAGAGATTCCTAGATAGGTTCTACGGAGGCTTCTCCCTGCCTTTTCCGGCCCTGTTTCCTCCCAGGAGATTCCTAGAGAGGCCCCACGGAGGCTTCTCCACACCTTTTCTGGCCCTGTTTTCTCCCAAGAGATTCCTAGAGAGGCCCCACGGAGGCTTCTTCACACCTTTTCTGGCCCTGTTTTCTCCCAAGAGATCCCTAGAGAGGTTCCATGGAGGCTTCTCCCTGCCTTTTCCGGCCCTGTTTCCTCCCAGGAGATTCCTAGAGAGGCCCCACGGAGGCTTCTCCACACCTTTTCTGGCCCTGTTTTCTCCCAGGAGATTCCTAGAGAGGTCCCACGGAGGCTTCTCCCTGCCTTTTCCGGCCCTGTTTCCTCCCCGGAGATTCCTAGAGAGGTCCCACGGAGGCTTCTCCACACCTGTTCCGGCCCTGTTTTCTCCCAGGAGATTCCTAGGGAGACCCCACGGAGGCTTCTCCCTGCCTTTTCCGGTTACAGTTTGAGAGGCTCAGGTTTATAAGTGGAAAATGGTTCTTGAGAAGAGGTAAAAAAATCTTGAACACCTGGTTCTTATCTAGAAAAGTTTGTAAGTAGAGGCGTTCTTAGGTAGAGGCACCACTGTACAATGGCAAGTCCAATTAATTAACTAAATAACTAACCTAAAATCCCATATACTTTAAAAATCAAGCGTATGCATCAGCCCTCAGCCATAAATAGCATTCATTGGCCAGGGGTGCCTAAGAAGGCGAGGAGGGTGTAGGTAGTGTGAATCTCTGGGGGGAGCTGATTCCAGAGGGTCGGGGCTGCCACAGAGAAGGCTCTTCCCATAGGCTCCGCAAAGCAACATTGTCTGGTTGATGGGACCTGGAGAAGGCCGACACTGTGGGACCTAACCTGTGGCAGAAAGCGATCCCACAAGTAATCTGGCCCAATACCATGTAGGGTTTTATAGGTTGTTACCAACACTTTGAATTGTGTCTGGAATGTTGGAGAAACAGGGGCATATCTGAGAAAGCCCATGACCAGTTCCACAG
Source organism: Erythrolamprus reginae (assembly GCF_031021105.1). NCBI lineage: Eukaryota > Metazoa > Chordata > Lepidosauria > Squamata > Dipsadidae > Erythrolamprus > Erythrolamprus reginae. The sequence goes on from NC_091958.1 coordinate 53,934,586, forward strand.
TTCTCACTTTTTCCTCTTCCTCCTTCAACAATTAATGGGACCCGGATTTGCAACAGCTGATGGGGTGATGGGACAAGGTAAGACGATATATGGCGAGTAGGATCCTAGACCAAGCTATAAGAAACAAGTTGGAATCACTCTATGTAAAGAAATATTTCACTCTTGGGTTTAATAAATGATTCATACAAGAAATACCCCCAGCTGGTGGTGAAGTATGATTGATTGTCTGGTGGTGGGATCACTGAGCACATGTTATATGTAATATGTTGTGTGTGTGTTTTATATTCTAAAAATCAATAAAAATATTAATAATTTTAAAAAAGACAATTAATGGGACCCACAAGTCCAGTTTCACCTAGATGGGGTATTTTCTTCAATTGTTGTGTCGAGGCTCGTGCAATGGTTTCTAGGAGGCTCAACCCAAACATGACAAATGAAATTCAGTCGGGAGAGCCATCTACAATGGCTTAACAGATGGACGCGGAACAGGTACATCCAAGGCAGCTTTGCCAAAGGCCTCCAATGACTTTCTCCATCAAGCAATGTGTCTAGGATGTTGCCAGCTTTTTTAAAAAAAGAAAAAAAAATGGCCCCGTTCTTGTGCCACAATTTCAGACAAAGATACAGAGCAGGTGGCACATTCATCAACACAGCGATCCGTGGAAAGTTTGGGATGCTGGTGCTTTTCCTGCCAACGAACCTGGGGGAATATCGGTAAGTGCTGAAGGGCTGACACGACGGACAGAAATCTCAGATTTCTTTAAAGTGAGCATAACAGGAGGGTTCTCCATCTTTTTTTCTTTCATGGAAACATAGAAGACTGACGGCAGAAAAGGACCTCATGGTCCATCTAGTCTGCCCTTAATACTATTTCCTGTATTTTATCTTAGGGTGGATCTATGTTTATCCCAGGCATGTTTCAATTCCTGTGGATTTACCAACCATGTCTGCTGGAAGTTTCTTTCAAGCATCTACTACTCTTTTGGTAAAATAATATTTTCTCACATTGCTTCTGATCTTTCCCCCAACTAACCTCACATTGTGTCCCCTTGTTGTTGTGTTCACTTTTCTATTAAAAACACTTCCCTCCTGAACCTCATTTAACCCTTTAACATGTTTCAATCATGCCCCCCCTTTCCTTCTGTCCTTTAGACTAGACAGATTGAGTTCATTAAATCTTTTTTATGCTTAAGATCTTCCACCATTTTTGTAGCCCGTCTTTGGACCCGTTCAATTTGATCAATATCTTTTTGTAGGTGAGGTCTCCAGAACTAGACACAATATTCCAAATGGGGTCTCACCAGCACTCTATACAGCGGGATCACAATCTCCCTGTCACTGCTTGTTATACCTCTAGCCATGCAGCCAAGCATTCTACTCGCTTTCCCTACCGCCTGACTGCACTGTTCACCCATTTTGAGATTGTCAGAAATCACTACCCCTAAATCCTTCTCTTCTGAAGTTTTTCCTAACACAGAACTGCTAATACAATACTCAGATTGAGGATTCCTTTTGCCCAAGTGCATTATTTTACATTTGGAAACATTAAACTGCAGTTTCCATTGCTTTGACCACCTTCCTTTTTCCTTTCCCCCTTTTTTAATCTAGCCTCTTCGGTGCCACCATCGTGCCCCTGTAATCTCAACTTTTTTAACAGATGTGCAACTCTAGTTCAATGGAAGAGCGTAGCAACGCTCCAAAGCCAGAAGAATGCCTCCGTGTGATCGTATCAAAATAATTATGTACCAGTCGGCACTGAATGCATCTTTAACAGGCCTTTTCTATCGCACGGCTGGGCCAAACTACACCGGGAATCCAAAATAACTGCAGAAACAATTTATTCCAATTTACGATTTTTCTATTGTGCCTCTTGCTATCTCTCTTCGGCCCTTTTGACTTCCATGGTACAATTTACATTACAACAGGAGCATAAATAGCCCCAAAAACCTCAAAAATCTAGACTTTACGATTTTTATAACGTAATGTAAGATTTACATTACAAGCAGAGAATAAATAGCAAAGTTGACGGCACCCGCTTCTGATCTGAATCTCGTCCCTTTGATCGCGACGCCGTTGCAAAGCATGATTTTTTCTGTTTCGTATTCAAACAGGCACAGATTAAAACTGCAACACTGCACGGCATTGTTTTTATTCCTAATTCTCCGAATCCGTTCAAAACCGTCTTTGTCAAAAAGATGCTAGATGGTATCGGAACACGGGCAGAAATTTTCATTGCATCTGCCAGCGTTGTGCTGAGGTTTAAAGGCCTTAATTTGATGTCAGGGCTTAATTTGAGGGGAGGGGGAATCGGAAGCAATAAAAGAACCTATGGCAGTTAAGAAAGTAATTTACGTAAAAATGGGGAGGGAAACTTACATGGTGCCACAATCTTGTCTATTTTTGGTATAGCTCCTATGGTAAATGATTTTTTTTTTGCACATTTCTTATATGTTCTGTCGGGCTCTCTGGTAGAATCCTCCCAAAAATTCACAGGTACAAATTTCAGACACACACACGTTTGAAAATTCAAAACAATGTTCTTGATAATGAAAATTCACTTAAACCAAGCCCTCTTTTGGTATAGCAAAGAGCACTGGTCTCCAAACAAACTGGTAATTGGTACAAGTCCCTTATCAGTTCTGTGATACTTAGCTTGCAGCTGTGAGGCAATTCACAGCCCTTCTTCTTTCACAAAGTGAAACACACTTTGCTCTGGTTTAGTTTCAAAGCGGGGAAAAATCAGCACACAAAAGGTCCAAGTCAGTAAAGCAGTCACGAAACACAACGATCAGATAATCCTCCACAATGGCCAAACCCACAGGCTGCTCTTTATAGCAGCCTCACTAATGACCACAGCCCCACCCAACCACAGGTGGCCTCATTTTCTTTGATAATAATCTCTCAGTTGTTGCTGCCTATGCATCGCTCTCCGCATGCGTGGCTGTATCATTAACTCTTGTTCTGAATCCAAGGAGGAGCGAGATAATTGATCTCCTTCTGAGCTGTCTGCCACACTCTCCTCCTCCCTGTCACTCATGTCTTCTTGGTCAGAGGAGCCTTCATCAGCAGATTCCACCGGGGGCAAAACAGGCCTGCAGCATGTGGATGTCTCCCCCACATCCACAGTCCTTGGGGCAGGAGCTGGGCCAGAGCTAACCACAACACTTATATAAACGTCTTCTTATATAAAAAGTATGCCGGTGTGCTATTCAAGCACCACGGCATAAAAGCAGTCATGATTTTGAGTTGGTGTGCTTCAGATCTGCCTGGTCTACTTTTTCCAAAATTCCTAGTGAATAAGACGTTGCAGATTCTTCATAGGTCAAGCATTTGTTCTTCACAATATGCTCCAGCTCCAGTCTCAGTCTCCAAGAGTTAGGCAAGACCTTTGCCAGAAATCCCAGGAAATAGACACGGCAGGGGAGAATGGCAATACCTCCCGAACACTCACCTGGTAACCTAATCTTCTCAGAATTTTCTGACCATTTTTAACACTGTTGTTTGAGACTTGACTTGACATATGGAGACCAAATGAGAATGAAGAGAGCAAGTTTGGTATTATGGTTAAGGTGTTGGCCTACTAACCAGGAGACAGTGAATTCCCGCCTTAGAGATGAAAGACAGTTGGGTGATTTTTGGACCAATCACCAAGAGACAGTGAGTTCTAGTCCTGTCTTAGACATGAAAGACACCTGGGCGATTTTGGGGCCAATCACCAGGAGACAGTGAGTTCTAGTCCCGCCTTAGACATAAAAGACAGTTGGGTGAGTTTGGGCCAATCACCAGGAGACAGTGAGTTCTAGTCCTGCCTTAGATATAAAAGACAGTTGGGTGATTTTTTGGGCCAGGAGACAGTGCGTTGTAGTCCCACTTTAGACATGCAAGCCGGCTGGATAACTTTGGGCCGGTCGCTAGGAGATGTGGAGTTCTAGTCCTGCTCTAGATGAACGATCTAAGGCCGCTTTCCCTTTTTTCAGCCCAACTTACCTGGGGAAAAGAGGAGGAGGAAGGCGCGTCAAACACGTTTGCATTGAGTTACTTATAAAGCCAGGGCAGAAATCCAATAAAGGAAGATAAATAACCAAGCCATGTCCCTGACCCACATCTTGATTTAATCCTGAAACCTCTTTTGAGTTCAGCTACACGCGAGAGAGAGATGGAAGAAGCAGAGCACTCTACAATCATATTCATAACGCCGTTGGCTCCATTTACAAAAAGGAAACCATGGTCATATAAACAGGCACCTTCAGGGCTGTTTTACCTGCGAAGAAGCCCCAGAATCAATTATATCAGGAGAGATTTAAGGGGAGGGAAACTCTCAGCCGGCGGGAAGTGTGAACGTATTCAACGGTGCTGTTTAGCAGGCTGCTCTGCACCTTGTTGTCTCCCCTGGATTAATTATTTTACTCGCCGGAGAATGGCAACGAAAATGCACCAAGCTGAGTCATTCCAGGCCCAACTCTTCGGAGGTGCAAATTTAAGCTTGTCAGAGTAAGCATCTCCCCCCCCCCCCCAAAAAAAACCTCCTACTGTCCCTCCCACCGGCTGCTTGGGGATCCTAATGGGGCTCCCTGCTGCCGGCAACATGCCAGTAGATGCAAGCGATGAATTACCAGCTGTTCTTCTTCTTTTATATATATATATTACCTGTAATGAGTGTAAGGTGTGAGGTTCGGGATCTCCAACAACTGAGCATTCGACTCCTTCTCCACTTCGCACAAAGTGATCCACTCTTCTTCCTCTCCTATCACGCCCACCTGCGGAAAGGGGAGAATTTATGCATTTTGGGTACACGTACACACACACACACACACACACACACACACACACACACATGAGCAGAGTAAAAGAGTTGGAAGGGACTTTGGAGGTCTTCTAGTCCAACCCCCTGTTCATGCAGGAGATCCTATAACCAGGGGTCGGCAATCTTAAACATGCAAAGAGCCATTTGGAAAGAGGCAGGAAAAAGAAAACACCGGGAGCCACAGAATCCTTTCGACAGATAAAATTAAGATTCTTCTTCTTCTTCTTCTTCTTCTTCTTCTTCTTCTTCTTCTTCTTTTCTTCTTCTTAATCTTCTACTTCTTTCTTCTTCTTCTTCTTCTTCTTTTTCTTAATCTTCTTCTTCTTCTTCTTCTTTTCTTCTTCTTAATCTTCTTCTTCTTTCTTCTTCTTCTTCTTCTTCTCTTCTTCTTCTTCTTAATCTTCTTCTTCTTCTTTCTTCTTCTTCTTCATCTTCTTCTACTTCTTCTTCTTAATCTTCTTCTTCTTTCTTCTTCTTCTTCTTTTCTTCTTCTTCTCTTCTTCTTCTTCCTCTTCTTCCTCCTCCTCTTCTTCTTCTTCTTCTTCATCTTCTTAATCTTCTTCTTCTTCTTAATCTTCTTCTCATCATCATCATCATCATCATCATCATCATCATTCTTAATTAGATTTGTATGCCGCCCCTCTCCGAAGATAATACTGCATATATTGTTTTTTAGCCTTTATGCTATGTATAAAAATACTATAGTGTGTTGCATTTATGAAATTAATGAACTGCTACAGAATTTTTACATTTTGAACTCCAAAAAAAAGAAGATAGCAGTAGCAATAGAATTTAGACTTATATACTGTTACACCGTGCTTTTACAGCCCTCTCTAAGCAGTTTACAGAGAGTCAACCTCTTGCCCCCAACAATCGGGGTCCTCATTTGACCCACCATTAAGTCTTTCTTGATAAGTTTTATGCTTAAGACCTTCCACCATTTTTGCAGCCCCTCTTTGGACCCGTTCAATTTTATCCATCTCTTTTTGTAGCCGAGGTCTCCAGAACTGAAGACGGAACCTAAATACTTCATCCCTTCAATCTAACCGCACAAAGTTAACAACGGGAGGAATAAATGGCAAAAACTGCAAGAGGATATTAATAGGATGTTAAATCTAAGATGGATAATTACTAAGGAAATGGCAGCATTAGTCAAAAGCAATGAGATGGGAGAATTTAGAGAAATAAAACAAGCAGCGATAGAAAGCTCAGGCGGTCATAGTCCTGGGTTGGAAGGATGCGACAAAATGGACAATGCAAAATTGGTACCGGTACATGGTGGACCACATTCAATTTGAGATTATGGATAAAAGGATGAATCCGGTTAATGAAACTGACTTGCGACAACTGATGGGATGGTGGGACAAGGTAAGGCGATATATGGTGAGTAGAATCCGAGACCAAGCTACAAGAAACAAATTGGAATCACTTTATAATATGTAAATAGATATTTTGCTCTTGGGTTAAAATGGTTTATACAAGAAACACCCTGATTGGTGGTGGGGTACGAATCTTTGTCTGGTGGTGGGCACCAGCGTTCCCCGTAAGCTGCGTGCACAAGCGCGCGCCCCAAAATACACCCCTGCACACCCTTTTCCATGGGCGCGCGCTCCCCATCCCCCTGCCAGCCCGCAAGGGGTGGGGGGTGGGGAGGTACGGCAGTAGGAGGAAAGGGAGCCGCGGCCACCCCTGCCTCCCCACGGTGCCTCCGGCCCTGCCCCCCGCCCGCCCGATCCGGCCCCTCTCCTCCTCCGCCACCTCCTGCCTTGGGGAGCGACTTCTCCTGCGGCAGTGGCGGCTGCAGGACGAAAGCGCTGCCAGCCAGGGGGCTGCGAGAGAGGGCTTTCTCCACAGACTTCGGGAATGCCCGCCCTGCCCCTCTCGCAGCCCCTTCACTGGGAGCGCTTTCGTCCCGGACTTCCAGCAAGGGGGCTGCAGTAGAGGCAGGGCAGGCGTTCCCGAAGCGCTCGGAGAAAGCGCTCTCACAGCCCCCTCGCTGACAGAGAGAGAGGGAGAGAGAAAGTAAGTGAGAAAGAGAGAGAGAGAGAAAGGGGGGAAAGAGAGATAGCAAGAGAGAGAAGAGAAGAGAAAGAAAGAAAGAGAGATAGAAAGAAAGAGTGAGAGAGAAAGAAAGCAACAGAAAGAGAGAAAGAAAACAAGAGAGAGAGAGAGCAAGAGGGGAAGAGAGAAAGAGAGAGAAATGATTCATTCATTCATTCATTTATTTATTTATTTATACTTCTATGCCGCCCAGTCCGAAAGGGACTGTCGCTCAGACACTATACTTTTCCGCCCACACCGAAAAAAAATTAGAGGGAACATTGGTGGGCACAATTCACACAAACACTTGTTTTATGTTGTGTGAGTCTTATGATGTAATAAAAACTAATAAAAATATTAATTAAAAAAAGTAAATATAAACTGAATTTGAATGCCTGTGCCAAAGGAGCAGCGAAGGAGCCCAGCGTCTCCGGCGGGAAGTGCCACAGAGAGGGAGAAAAAAAAAATAATCCAAGGAACTGGAACAGTGGCAACCATCTGAATGTTATCTTTGTTCAAATGTTGTCCTTCTGGAGCCACAAACGGAGCTGCCTTGGCAAGCGCTGAGAAGAAGCGTCCCCGGTGAGCATTCAAACCGAATGGCAGGTTTTTGTAATTAGAGGAGATTATTGGGATGGTCTCGGAGGAAAGAGCTGACTCAGGACATGTCTGGAATGTGGAGAGATTCCTCCTCGAAAAGCCAGCTGGATGACAGGTGGCGAGATACCTGCGTAGGGGGCTCCAGAGGCCGCCTGTGATCTGGGGGACCATCATTATGTCGCGCGCGCACCTGGAAATGGCCCAGAGCTGTTGCCACAATAGTGACAAAGGCAGCCGAGCACATCGCCTGCTCTCTGTAGAAATGCCTAGCAAGCATCCAGACCTGAGCTTAAATTAGTTGGACACCAGGAAAAAAGAAGAACATACAATTCACCTCCTGAGATGGAAACGCAAAGAGGACGAGGGGCAGAGGGACCTTCTCTGCTCCAAGTTGGCAGAAGCCGCCGTCTCCATCTGGGATGTGCCCTAGTTACGAGAGTATCATTCTACCAGGGGTGGGCTGCTAAGGGGGAACAGGGACATGGGCTCGCCCCCCTGTGGCTCTGAGGGCTAGTGGAGTCCAGCGCAATTCTGCTTCGGCCCCTGGGCAGGTAGCAAAAATCCCTCTCTCTGTCTATCAATTATCTAATCTGTCTGTCTGTCAGTCTGTCTGTCTGTCTGTCTATCTATCATTTATCTATCTGTATATCATATATCTATTATCAAATCTGTCGTCTATCTATGTATCTATCTATCTGCCTGCCTGCCTGCCTACCTGCCTGCCTGCCTGCCTGCCTGCCTGCCTATCTATCTATCTATCTATCTATCTATCTATCTATCTATCTATCTATCTATCTATCTATCTATCTATCTATCTATCTATCTATCATCTATCTATCTATCTATCTATCATCTATCTATCTATCTATCTATCTATCATCTATCTATCTATCATCTATCTATCAATCATCTATCTATATCTATCATCTATCTATTTATCTATCTATCTATCTATCTATCATCTATCTATCTATCTATCTATCTATCTATCTATCTATTTATCTATCATCTATCACCTACCTATTATCGATATAACTTCCCTGTTTTATGTCTGTCTGTCTGTCTGTCTGTCTGTCTGTCTGTCTGTCTGTCTGTCTGTCTGTCTATCTATCTATCACCTACCTATTATCGATATAACTTCCCTGTTTTATGTCTGTCTGTCTGTCTGTCTGTCTGTCTGTCTGCCTGCCTGCCTGCCTGCCTACCTACCTACCTATATCTATCTATAACCTACCTATTATCGATATAACTTCCCTGTCTTACAGGAAGTGGTTCTAGCCACAGTACAACAATCAAATAAGAACAACATTGCCTGTCTGTCTGTCTCTTATCTATCTATCTATCTATCTATCTATCTATCTATCTATCTATCTATCTATCTATCTATCATCTATCTATCTATCTATCTATCTATCTGTCTATGTATCTATCTATCTATCACGTACCTATTATCGATATAACCTCCTTGTCTTACAGGAAGTGACTCTGGCCACAGTACAACAATCAAATAAGAACAACAATGATGTAAAGACGGAAGAACATTGTAGGAATTAAAAAAAATATTAATATTGAAAACTACAATATATTAACCAGGAAAATACACAAGCCAGAGGCAAGGAATGAGTGAAGGCTTCGTTATCGGAGCCACCTGAAGATCTTGTGGGTTCCCTGGGAGGTCCCAGCTATCCCCAATCACATAACCAGGTCTTCAGAGGATTCGGGGACATTAACGGGGATGGAGATAACCTGACTTCGAATGTTCCGCCACTCAGTGTATCAACAAACGAGAAAACGATTCTGTAGATGATTTTGCGATTCATAGCTTGGCCACCTGCCCAGAAAACCTGTTAAAACATTACAGCTGCAATTCTATCCTCATCGACAATGGAGAAACACTCTTAATGCTCAATGGGCTTTTCTTCGGAGTCATGATGTCGAGCTGGCCAAATTCCCTACCATCTTGATGACCTGATGGGGAGACCGGAGCGAAGTCCTGCCGGTTTCAATTTATGCGCTAGCGAACTCGGCAAAAGCCTCCGAGAAGCTGGAACCTGGCCTTTCTCCAAGTTATCCTCTCCGAGTGCCATCTGTCATCCCCCCAAAATGATGGAGTTCATTTACTGCTGATGAAAAGGGCTGCTTTAAACACAGCCAGAAAGCATTCTTGCAACTTCTGTTTCAAGTTAGGAGTGTGGGGGGGGGGAGAGTGGGGGGAAAGAGAAGGACGGGAGCAGGCACCCAGGACCAAGCCAAAGGATGCTGGAGAAGAGAGCTTCATTCTGCAAAGGCAGCCTTAATCAGGATTGGAAAGGGACTAGGTTTCCAGGAGAGGAAACCGAGCAACAGGCCTCCTGGTTAAGGATAATAATAATAATAATAATAATAATAATAATAATAATAATAATAATAATAACAACAACAACAACAACAACAACAACAACAAGAAGTGTTCGGAACAACAACAACAACAACAACAACAACAACAACAAGTGTTCGGAAACTCCAGATCGTGCAGAATGCAGCTGCGAGAGCAGTCATGGGCTTTCCCAAATATGCCCATGTTACACCAACACTCCGCAGTCTGCATTGGTTGCCGATCGGTTTCCGGTCACAATTCAAAGTGTTGGTTATGACCTATAAAGCCCTTCATGGCACCGGACCAGATTATCTCAGGGACCGCCTTCTGCTGCACGAATCCCAGCGACCGGTTAGGTCCCACAGAGTGGGTCTTCTCTGGGTCCCGTCAACTAAAGAATGTCGCTTGGCGGGACCCAGGGGAAGAGCCTTCTCTGTGGCGGCCCCGGCCCTCTGGAACCAACTCCCCCCAAAGATTAGAATTGCCCCCACCCTCCTTGCCTTTGGTAAGATGCTTAAAACCCACCTCTGCCGTCAGGCATGGGGGAATTGAGACCCTCATCCCCCTAGGCCTTTACAATTCTATGCATGGTATGTATGTATGTATGTATGTTTGGTTTTTTTATATTAATGGGTTTTTAATTGTTTCTAACATCAGACTACTATTGTACACTGCTTTATTGTTGCTGTTAGCCGCCTCGAGTCTCCGGAGAGGGGCGGCATACAAATCCAATAAACAAACAAACAAACAAACAAACAAACAAACAAATAATAAATAAATAAACAAACAAACAACAACAGAGTTGGAACCACCCGTCCACAATTCCTACACTACTATTCTACTCAATAATAATAATAATAATAATAATAATAATAATAATAATAACAACAACAACAACAACAATAACAATAACAACAGAGTTGGAAAGGGACCTTGGAGGTCTTCTAGTCCAACCCCCTGCTTAGGCAGGAAACCCTGCACGACTTCAGACAGATGGTTATCCAGCATCTTCTTAAAATCTTCCAGTGTTGGAGCATTCAAAACTTCTGGAGGCAAGCTGTTCCATGGATTAATTGTTCTAACTGTGTCAGGAAATTTCTCCTTAGTTCTAAGTTGCTTCTCTCCTTGTTTAGTTTCCACCCTTTGCTTCTTGTTCAACCCTCAGGTGCTTTGGAGAATAGGTTGACTCCCTCTTCTTTGTGGCAACCCCTGAGATATTGGAACACTGCTATCCTGTCTCCCCTGGTCCTTCTTGAAGGAAAGTCATCAATGGGTTATAAAAAGTAGAAAGAGACACACTGCAGGCTCAAACAGCAATATTCTGCAGATGTCTTGGGCATAGGTTGGAAACTCAACCCTTCTGGGATGGACATTGGACCTTTAGTGAGAGCTCCAGGTGGACCAACAACTGGTGGTTTTCAAGAAAAAAATGGACAACCATTCCTTCCTTCCTTCCTTCCTTCCCTCTCTCCCTCCTTCCTTCCTTCCTTCCTTCCTCGGTGGTTCAGTGGTTACAGTGCAGTACTGCAGGCTACTTCTGCTGATCACCAGTTGCCAGCAGTTTGGCAGATCGAATCTCACCACTGGCTCAAGGTTGACTCAGCCTTCCATCCTTCCTTCCTCCCTCCCTCCCTTCCACTGCAAGCTACAAGCTGATCTCCAGCTGCCAACAGTTTGGCAGATGGAATCTCGCCAGCAGCTCAAGGTTGACTTAGCCTTCCTTCCTTCCTTCCTTCCTTCCTTCCTTCCTTCCTTCCTTCCTTCCTTTCTTCTTTTCTGGTGGTGTAGCGGTTAGAGTGCAGCACTGCAAGCTACTTCTTCTATTACCGTCTGCCAGCAGTTTGGCAGATCGAATCTCAGTAGGCTCAAAGTTGACTCAGCCTTCCATCTTTCCATGGTGAGTAAAATGAGGACCCAGATTGTTCGGGGCAATGGGCTGACTTTCTGTAAACCGCTTAGACGGGGCTGTAAAGCACTGGGAAGCAGTAGAGAAGTCAAAATGCTAACGCTCTTGCTATGCCTGCAGAGATGGTCCATGTGTCACCTGTGGCACGTACGCCATAGGTTCGCCATGACGGATCTAGGGATTCTAGCTGATGCCTCTTTTCACTCTGCCTCCACTTACAAACATAGAAAGATGGATCTGGTATTATACTGATTGCAAATTCAGAGGGTTTTAAGGGAAAGGAGCTACATTTTATATGTGGGTTTGTCTCATCTGTTATCAACCATCTTTTCTGATGCGTGCATTTCATTCCCATCCCTCCCTCCCAAATCCCTCCAGATTTTCATGTTCTCCTATAAAATTTTCACTAGCCTGCTGCCATTTGGAAGAATTTTTTTGCTAATGCTTATTTTTAATTATACTTGAAATGAAAGGGGAAGTTTGGGATATCAACTGAGCCTATGCTTTGGAAGCCTGAACATATTGTCCCCATAAATCTGCATCAGACTACAAAAAATAAAAACGAGAACAACCCCAGAGAGAGTTATATATTGAAGATTAGCAGTGGATCGTGGCAGAAGCATTTTCATTTATCCTTTACATTACGGGATATTAAATAGGTTCTCACATTGCATTTCAAAAATTCTATTTTTTTAGTAGTTAAACAGACGGCCCTACCCAAAACTGTTAGAACTGTTAGGACAAAAAAACTCTTTTAAGTCCTCTTGTTTGTTTGTTTGTTTTTGTGTGTATAAAACAAACACCTACCCAGATGCCAGGTTTGATTCTGTCTAATGAAGCATAATAAAAGCTTTCAATCTGTGACCCGCAAACAATTTCCAAGGATATTGCAGGCATATCCATTCGGAACGAGGGAAAAAAAGTAAAAAAGGCAGCGAGACCTTGCAAAGTACAATAAGAGATGTGGAACGAAAAATGAGAAAATCGAAGCAGTTCAGTCCAAAGGCAGCTGCTGAAGAGAGAACCTGGGTTGCAACTATCAAAAATTAAGAGAAGAACAGAGAATGAAAGGGACCTTGGAGATCTTCTAGTCCAACCCCCTTCTCAGGCAGGAAAAACTGAACCATTTCAGACTAATCGTTGTCCAATCTTATCTTTAAAACGTCCAGTTTGGGGCACCCACAACTGATTGTAACTTGACAAAAAGATAATTGCAAGGCTTCATCTGACAAGAACATAAGGAGAGTCCTGCTGAATCGGGCCAAAGCCCATTGAGTCTAGCATTCTGTGTCCCACAATGGCCCACCAATTGTCCATGGGGATTTTGAGCAGAAAGAGAAGGCAAAACCCTCCCTTTCCCTTGACCCCCAACAAATGGGACCCAAGGGAACCATACTTGCTTCAACTCAAAGAGAGAGGGAGGGAGGGAGGGAGGGAGGGAGGGAGGAAGGAAGGAAGGAAGGAAGGAAGGAAGGAAGGAAGGAAACACAGAGAGAACATAAGAACCTAAGAGCCCTGCTGAATCGGGCCAAACCCCATCAGTCCAGCATTCTGTATCACTCAGTGACCAACCAATTGTCCATGGGGATCTTCAGCAGAAAGAGAAGGCAAATCCCTCCTGTTCCCTTGACCCCCAACAAATGGTACCCAAGGGACCCCTGCCTGCCTCAACCAACATAGAGGCAGCACTTGGACTTCCATTTCAATCACCACCTGTGATACACTTGGCATCCATGAATCTGTCTAATCCTGCCTTGAAGCTATCCAGGCTGACAGCTGTCACAACATCTTCTGGAAGGGAATTCCATCAACCAACGAAGAAATATTTCCCTTGATTTGTTCTCACTTTCTTACCTATGAGCTTTAGGGAGGGCCCCCTTGTCCTAGTATTGTGTGATAGAGAAAAGGATTTTTCTCTATCCACCTTTTCTATCCCTTACTTCAAGAAGTATCCATCCACCTTTTCTATCTCAAACCTTAAGAAGTACCCATCGATGCCATTTATGAGGATGGGAAGGAAGGACCACAATCAGACTAACTGAAGAAAACAAGAGGGAAGGTTTTCGTCTGCAGAACAGAACGACAAAAACAAGGAGGGTATTTCTCTGCCAAAGGGGGCGAAGAGGATCTCCCCAAGCCCTGAGAATTTTCAAAGCTATCTATCTCTGGCATTAACCAATGAGTCGGGCGCATGAATGATTGAAAGCCCATTGTGGAAGGCAAAGCCATCTAGTTCTGCTTTTCGAGCTCCCCTTAATTTAATCCCCCTGACATTCTGTTTAGCATAGAGACTCCCCTAACAGAGGCTAAACTCCGACTTCTCCACCCAGGAAGAGATAAAATTCCTTGGATTCTGAATGAGGGCAGCCCCCTCGGTGAAGTTTTCATGGCCCCCAAGACCTCCAAAGAGCTGCTGCGCCTAGAGACAATCTCACTTTTGGCTCTTTTATGCTGATTATTAAAGGCACCGATTTCTTGGAAAATAGGATCTTCTCCTCTTCCGACACGAGCTTCTACTCTGATTTCTCTGGAGACGGTTATAAATCTTTCGCAAGCTTGGAGGGAGGACCCGTTTCCGAGATCAAACATTGTGCAATATGCTGCCCTTCTCCAGCACTTGAAGACCTAATTAATTGCAGCACAGAGACTTTGGAGAGGATGAGCGATGTTTCTCAACCTGGAGTCCTTGAAGAAGAGAGGACTTCATAGGCTGAACAGAATGCCAGAGTTGAAAGGGACCTTGGAGGTCTTCTAGTCCAACCCCCTGCTTAGGCAGGAAAACTAAAGCGTTTCATACAAAGGGTTGTTCAGCCTCTTCTTAAAACCCACAACTTCTGGAGGCAAGTCGTTCCACTGGTTAATTGTTCTCGCTGTCAGGAAATTTCTAGGTTGACTCTTGGTTGCTTCTCTCCATCGGTTGCTTCTCGTCTGATCTTCGGTTACTTTGGAGAATAGTTTATTCTCTACTCTATTTAGAAACAGACTGACGGCAGAAAAAGACCTCATGGTCCATCTAGTCTGCCCTGTTTTTCATAGGAAAGTGAACCCAAGAACAAGGGAACACAATCTGAAGTTAGTTGGGGGAAAGATCAAAAGCAACATGAGAAAATATTATTTGACTGAAAGAGTCGTAGATCCTTGGAACAAACTCCCAGCAGACGTGGTTGGTAAATCCACAGTCACTGAATTCAAACATGCCTGGGACAAACATATATCCATCCTAAGATAAAATACAGGAAATAGTATAAGGGCAGACGAGATGGACCAGGAGGTCTTTTTCTGCCGTCAGTCTTCTATGGTTCTAACATTTGAGACCTCCGCCTTCCTTTCCCGAACTCAGAGGGGAGAACTTTCTTTCCTACCATGACATTGAAAGACACAAAGGAGCAAAGAACTTCGGGCTCCGTTGGAGAGACGGCCATTTCATCTGTGATTCTACGGGCACATCTAAGGTTGAAAGGGCCTTGCCATGCAAAAACATCTGCAGGGCATGGGTTGACCTCCTCCTGACACCAGCTTTTATGGGTTGCACAGAGATACCTGTGAAGTGTTAACCGACTGCTGGCAGGCATAAAAAAATTGTACACTAGCGGGGCACCATTAAAAAAAAAAGCCAATAGACAAATTGTTCTGTTGGGCTCTCTGGTAGAATCCTCCCAAAAATTCACAGGTACAAATTTCAGACACACACACGTTTGAAAATTCAAAACAATGTTCTTTATAATGAAAATTCGCTTAAACCAAGCCTTCTTTTGGGATAGCAAAGAGCACTCTGTCTCCAAACAAACTGGTAATTTGTACAAGTCCCTTATCAGTTCTGTGATACTTAGCTTGCAGCTGGGAGGCAATTCACAGTCCTTCTTCTTTCACAAAGTGAAACACACTTGGCTCTGGTTTAGTTTCAAAGCGGGGGAAAATCAGCACACAAAAAGTCAAAGTCAGTAAAGCAGTCACGAATCACAACGATCAGATAATCCTCCACAATGGCCAAACCCACAGGCTGCTATTTCTAGCAGCCTCACTAATGACCACAGCCCCACCCAACCACAGGTGGCCTCATTTTCTTTGATAATAATCTCTCAGTTGTTGTTGCCTATGCATCGCTCTCCGCATGCGTGGCTGTATCATTAACTCTTGTTCTGAATCCAAGGAGGAGCTAGATACTTGATCTCCTTCTGAGCTGTCTGCCACACTCTCCTCCTCCCTGTCACTCATGTCTTCTTGGTCAGAGGAGCCTTCATCATCAGAGTCCACCGGGGGCAAAACAGGCCTGCAGCATGTGGATGTCTCCCCCACATCCACAGTCCTTGGGGCAGGAGCTGGGCCAAAGCTAACCACAACACAAATATGATTCCAGAGAGGCTTCAAGGGATGGGAGAGAAACAGGTTTGAGTCGATGGCATTTATTCCAGTTGGAATAAATGTATTAGACACTAAAATTCCAAAAACACCAGCCCCAAATATTATTAAACTAATAAAATTGTGAACCATGGAGCAGTTGGGTAAGCTTCATAAAATCCCAAATATGTTGGCTGTAAATATATGTCTTTGCAGCCCATTTTAGCTCGATCGGATGTGTTTCAACTCCATTCCCTCTTGAGAACGGTCTCTGCAACTCTCACGAAAGAACGGTGGGTATTTGTGTCCCGCATCATAATAGGCAACCATTAATATCTTGAGTTTAGAGCAGAAATGTGTACTCGGCGAGCATTATTATACAGAAGTGGTACTCTACTGCAAGAGGGGGGGAAAAAACTGCTGAAGGAAAAAATAAAGCAGGCTCGTCAAGATCACAGAAGGCTTCTTCGACAAAACGTACGTTCGTGTGATTAATCTATTTCTTTGGAAGGCAAATATATATGGCCACCAAACTCACGTAATCCCAAAGTGGTGTACATCAAGAAACTCCTAAAGTCAACACGGCGAATTAAAGAGAAAAATCAACCAAATAAATAAATAAAAATCCGTAAACGCTTTGAACAACACATCAATTGCGGAATCTAGTTCCCAAATAGGAAACCGTTAATAATAATAATAATAATAATAATAATAATAATAATAATAATAACAACAACAACAACAATAACAATAATAATAACAATTCCTAGGTGCTTGGGAAGCGCCCGACTGGTGATGAAATATGAAATCCAGCATAGTGATCTCGTTTGCTGTGTTGTACTGACATAATAATAATAATAATAATAATAATAATAATAATAATAATAATAATAATAATTCAATTTCAATTCAATTTATTAGATTCGTATGCCGCCCCTCTCCGAAGACTCGGGGCGGCTCACAACAATAATAAAAACAATATTCCAGCGAAAACAAATCTAATATTAAAAAGCACATAAAACCCTATCATATTTAAAAAAGCAAACAACATATACATACCCAAACATAAATATATAAAAAAAAGCCTGGGGAAAAGGTGTCTCAACTCCCCCATGCCTGGCGGTATAGATGGGTCTTGAGTAGTTTACCAAAGACAAGGAGGGTGGGGGCAGTTCTAATCTCCGGGGGGAGTTGATTCCAGAGGGCCGGGGCAGCCACAGAGAAGGCTCTTCCCCTGGGGCCCGCCAAACGACATTGTTTGGTCGACGGGACCCGGAGAAGGCCAACTCTGTGGGACCTTATCGGTTGCTGGGATTCGTGCGGTAGCACTAATCATAATAATAACAACAACAACAACTACAACAATAACAATAATAACAACAACAACAGAGTTGGAAGGGACCTTGGAGGTCTTCTAGTCCAACCCCCTGCTTAGGCAGGAAACCCTACACCACTTCAGACAGATGGTTATCCAACATCTTCTTTAAAACTTCCAGTGTTGGGGCATTCACAACTTCTGGAGGCAAGCAGTTCCACTGATCAAACGTTCTATTTCAAATCATTTTAATTTTAATGAAAGCATCATTTGTAGGTGGGATGCTTTGGCCATCACCGCATCCACATGTGAAAGAAGCAGCTGTGGATTTTAATCCACTGTCTGGTCGCGCAGTGATTAAAATGCAGTATTCCAGGCTACTTTTGTGGCCTATAATTTGGCAGTTCGAATCTCGCCGGGCTCAAGGTTGACTCCGCCTTCCGACCTTCCGAGGTGGGTAAAATGAGGACCCAGACTCTTGGGGGCAGGAGGCTGACTTTACAAAGTACTTAGAGAGGGCTGTCAAGCACTGTAAAGCAGTATATAAATCTAAGCGGATTAACTCTGCCCATTGCCAGCAGTTCGATCCTGACCAACTCAAGGTTGACTCATCCTTCTCTCCTTGCAAGGTTGGTAAAATGAGGACCCAGTTTGTTTTGGGCAATAGGCTGACTCTTGTAAACTACTTAGAGAGGGCTCTCAAGCACTGTAAAGCAGTATATAAATCTAAGCGCTACGGCTATTGCAGATTAACTCTGCCCATTGCCAGCAGTTCGATCCTGACCAATTCAAGGTTGACTCATCCTTCTGTCCTTGCAAGATTGGTAAAATGAGGACCCAGTTTGTTGTGGGCAATAGGCTGACTCTTGTAAACTGCTTAGAGAGGGCTGCCAAACAATGTAAAGCAGTATATAAGTCTGATTTGCTATCCATGGATCGAGAGAAAGAATTTGACTCCCCCCACCTAGAAATCTACATGCAAATGTGCTTTCTTGGTTTGCAAATGAAGCCAATTACAGATTAATTAAAGATGCTAAACAGGATGGTTACAAACTGACACATTAGGTGGGTTGTGGGGGGGTGGGTTGGGGGGAAGTACCTGGCCCTCCACTATCCATTTAGAGACAGAGGTCTTGCCATCATATCCAGGCCGGAACTGAAGGGTTGCAGATCGAGGGCTGATGTTTGAGATGACCAAATTGGAAGGTGGACCAGGAAGTTCTGCAGAAGTCAACAGGCAGAATAAAAAGAGGAAAAAAGTCAAGAGCTTAAAGCAGAAGGATAAACTCATCACTCAATATTGGGACTTTTCACTCCATTTCACAAGACAGAATGAAAATCCGGGCTATAAAGAGAGCCCTGGGGATCCACCCAACCCCACACTCCCCCCCCCAAAGTGTGATCCATCGCTTGCTTCTAGGGAGATCCCTAGCCCTTCCGTCCAGCATGACGCCTCTCAATTGGACAGCTGCACAATTATTGATTTTGGAATTAAAAGTCATGTCCTTCTTATACTAATAGTCTTTTATTTCTAAGTAAAATCCAGTCTTTTCCCCATGTCATTCATTCATTCATTCATTCATTCATTCATTCATTCATTCATTCATTCATTCATTGGATTTGTATGCTGCCCCCCTTTGGAAGTCTAAATCCACCTCTTTCTCTAACGTCTTGTAACTTTTTAAAAGTTAATCCCTGGTCTCTTCCCTTGCCATATAAATTTCATTGTCGTTTTATTTAAATACAGTATTTCTACCATTGGGCTATAAGCCCAGGTTAGACTGCTGACATCCACAACTTCTGGAGGAAAAGCTATTTCCCACTGATTAACTGTTCTCGCTGTCAGCAAATTTCTACACCCTATTTCCATCCCCCAAGTAGTTCTTGTGTTCCTGAATAGTGATGGGCGAACCCAATGGTGTTCGGGTTCGGCAAGTTCGGACGAACTTTATGTAAAATTCGGCCGAACCTGAACTCGAACCCGAACGGGGAATCCCTCCCACGAAGAGATTCCGGGGGTGGAACTTTGACGTCACCGGCAGGTTGCTAAGGACGCCAAGGTGATCACTTCCTGCATTCCATGGAATCCAGGAAGTGATCACTTTGGCGTCCTTAGCAACCTGCCGGTGACGTCAAAGCTCCAAACGCCGAACACGACCCCGAACTTTGCCCGAAGTTTGAAAAAATTTCGGGTTCGTGTTCGGCATACCGAACACTGCAAAATTCGGTACAGACCCGAATTGTGCGGGTTCAGTTCGCCCATCACTATTCCTGAACAATCCCCGGGGCATTAAAGAAAGGCAACCCAGGTGTTTTCTTGACCCTATCCAAATGCTTCTTCGACTCACCTGGGGGAACCCCGGATGAGATGGTCGACGAAGTGACCAGGCCGGTTCCCATGGCTGTCAGAGCTGCTACTTCGATGGTGTAGGTGGTGAGAGATGACAAGCCTGTGATTTTGTACTCGAGGGTTGTGTTAGATAGAGTCCGCGCCAGGCGAGATTCGTTCCTGCTGTAGACCTCCCAGGAGATTTGATAGCCTGGAGGGGGAAAAAACAGGAGGAGGCAATGAAGCCACGCTGATAGACTATCAGAGGCATCTTCTAAAGTCTCTCCCAGTGGAGCTGGGTTAAAGGACATCTCCTCCAGAACTGAGCAAGGAACTCCTGAGGTTTTCATTACTTCGGCTAAAGAGGAAAATGCTTCATTTAAGGAAAACCGGCTTGGTAACTGTTGTGGTTAGCTCTGGCCCAGCTCCTGCCCCAAGGACTGTGGGTGTGGGGGAGACATCCACACGGTGCAGGCCTGTTTTGCCCCTGGTGGAATCTGCTGATGAAGGCTCCTCTGACCAAGAAGATATGAGTGACAGGGAGGAGGAGAGTGTGGCAGACAGCTCAGAAGGAGATCAATTATCTAGCTCCTCCTTGGATTCGGAACAAGAGTTAATGATACAGCCACGCATGCGGAGAGCGATGCATAGGCAGCAACAACTGAGAGATTATTATCAAAGAAAATGAGGCCACCTGTGGTTGGGTGGGGCTGTGGTCATTAGTGAGGTGGCTATAAATAGCAGCCTGTGGGTTTGGCCATTGTGGAGGATTATCTGATCATTGTGTTTCGTGACTGCTTTACTGACTTTGACCTTTTGTGTGCTGATTTTTCCCCGCTTTGAAACTAAACCAGAGCAAAGTGTGTTTCACTTTGTGGAAGAAGAAGGACTGTGAATTGCCTCCCAGCTGCAAGCTAAGTATCTCAGAACTGATAAGGGACTTGTATAAATTACCAGTTTGTTTGGAGACTAGTGCTCTTTGCTTTACCAAAAGAGGGCTTAGGTTAAGGGAATTTTCATTATAAAGAACATTGTTTTGAATTTTCAAATGTGTGTGTGTCGGAAATTTGTACCTGTAAATTTTTGGGAGGATTCTACCAGATAGCCCGATAGAACAGTAACCAGAAGCCAGCTATCAGAAACCAGTCTTCTGCCAGGTTCTTTGATCTGCTACCAATGATTTTTATTAATATTGCTTCTTCACTGCTTATTTGACCCCTATGACAATCATTCAGTGTCGTACCACATGATTCTTGACAAATGTATATTTTATTTTATGTACGCTGAGAGCATCTGCACCAAGACAAATTCCTTGTGTGTCCAATCACACTTGGCCAATAAAATTCTATTCTATTCTATTCTATGAAGATTGCAAAAAGTTTTTACTAACACACTGTGGGTGTGGCTTATTTTGTGGGTGTGGCCTGCCTGTCATGTGACCAGGTAGGAATGGCTTGACAATCATGTGATCAGGGGAGGTGGCTTAAAGGTCATGTGACTGGCTTAAAGGTGGCCAACTTGACGTCACTCACATCAAGGGATTGGGTTAGGGATAGGGTACCTCTCCTCACCTCAAAGAGAGACAATTTCCCTCTCTATTTACTATGACTGAACATCCAATATAGACTATTTAATTATATATATGTACACCATATGTGTACATACATATTACACAAAGGCACACAAAAATATACACTGCTCAAAAAAGTAAAGGCAACACTCAAAGAACACATCCTGGATCTCAATGAATGAAATATTCTCATTGAATAATTTGTTCTGTACAAAGTTGAATGTGCAAAACAGCAGGTGAAATTGATTGTCAATCAGTGTTGCTTCCTATCCTGTTTCCCCGATAGTAAGACACCCCCGATTGTAAGACATATCAGGGGTTTCAGGGGGGTCGGCTAATATAAGCCGTACCCCGAAAGTAGGACATATGTCTTACTTTCGGGGAAACACGGGGGTATTGCCGGGGGGGAGCCCGATGACGTCGCTTCCAAGCTCCCCACGCGCCCCTCGCCTTCGCCTCGCCACGGCGCCACCGCCTCTTCCCCGGCTTGGCAAAGTGAAGGATGGCGCTGGTTCGAAGCGAGCCGAGCGGGCGGCGGCTTGCAGCGAAGGCCGACCAGCTCCGAGGCGAGCAGCCGGAGCTGCACCCTCCTTCGCCCGCCTCCTTTCCGGCAGGCAGGTGGAGCTGCCCAACTGCGCAGAGCGGCTCCTCCCCTCCAGACACATGCTTCCCCGACATGCGTCTGCAGCTCCACGCGTGCACACCGCTTGGAGCCCTGAGGTTGAACTTGGAAAAGGGCTCACGAGGCTCCTGTCCCGCGGCTGCCCTTCTGGACTCTGGGGAGATGCCTTCGGGAACGCGACCCTTTCAATTTTTTTCCAATGTAAGACATACCCCGAAAGTAAGACGTAGTGGGGCTTTTGGGGGTAAAAAGAAAGTAAGACACTGTCTTACTTTCGGGGAAACACGGTGAGTTGACAGTTTCATTTCACAAAAGCTTGATTTAAAGAAGTTATATTCTGTTGTTTAAGTGTTCCCTTTATTTTTTTGAGCAGTCTACATTATCTACTATATAAAATGTACACACACACACACACGCACGCACAGCTCTTCTAAAATTATACACATTCAACCTCATTTACTGCGATAGGAAAAACATGCCCAGAGCCCAGAAGAGAAAAAAAGGAAAAAAAATTCAAACTGTTTCTACCAGTTCTGTGCACCTGACCAAAGTTTTTCTACTGATTCTGGGTACCTGACCGTACCTGTAGGAGCCCATCACTATCTGCTACCTTGAGGAGCTTCAAAAACAAAAAATGGAGAAGCAATCGCTCTCAACCCTAGTTGTAGCCTTACAACTACTGATATGTGGCTTCACCATCCTTTAGATCAGTGTTTCCCAACCTGGGCAACTTGAAGATATCTGGACTTCAACTCCCAGAATTCCCCAGCCAGCAAATGCTAGCTGGGGAATTCTGGGAATTGAAGTCCAAATGTCTTCAAGTTGCCAAGGTTGGGAAACACTGCTTTAGATAGTCTTCTTGGTATCCTGAAAAATCACCTTTTATCCATGTCTCCCCTACCAATGAATTCAAAGCTTCACATGTACATACATACATACATACATACATACATACATACATACATACATACATACATACATACATACAAGATTGACAGCAGAAAAAGACCTCATGGTCCATCTAGTCTGCCCTTGTACTATTTTCTGTATTTTATCTTACAATGTATGTTTATCCCAGGCATGTTTAAATTCAGTTACTGTGGATTTATCAACCACGTCTCCTGGAAGTTTGTTCCAAGGATCTACTACTCTTTCAGTAAAATAATATTTTCTCATGTTGCTTTTGATCTTTCCCACAACTAACTTCAGATTGTGTCCCCTTGTTCTTGTGTTCACTTTCCTATTAAAAACACTTCCCTCCTGGACCTTATTTAACCCTTTAACATATTTAAATGTTTCAATCATGTCCACCCATGTCCTCCAGGCTATACAGATTGAGTTCATTAAGTCTTTCCTGATAAATTTTATGCTTAAGATTTTCCACCATTCTTGTAGCCCGTCTTTGGACCTATTCAATTTTTTCAATATCTTTTTGTAGGTGAGGTCTCCAGAACTGAACACAGGATTCCAAATGTGGTCTCACCAGCACTCTATATAGCAGGATCATAATAGAAACATAGAAACATAGAAGTCTGATGGCAGAAAAAGACCTCATGGTCCATCTAGTCTGCCCTTATACTATTTTCTGTATTTTATCTTAGGATGGATATATGTTTATCCCATATATCCATTTTATACATTTCTCTCTCATATCCAAAGGTCACCATTTTCATTTCCAGCTCCAAGTCTGACCACCACCACAAAAAAAACCCCCGCTCTCTTTTTCAAATTACTGAATGGCCCTGATTTTTCTTCATTTCTCTTTAAAACTGATTTAAAGGCCCACATCTTGAAACGCAGCCTATTTTGTACCCCAGAGACATGAAATTTAATTTAATTCAATTTATTAGACTTTTAAGCTGCCCAACTCCTTGCGGATTCTGGATGGCATATAGTAAAAATAATATAGTACAAAAGCAATATAAACAATCATAAGCAACATGATAAAAGAGTAGCAATATAAAACAATTAAGAAACCCCAAGATAAAACAATCATTCGGCAAACATTCATACTTTGGTTTATCTTACATGTTTTCATCCTCCAAGAGATGTCCATAAGACAGTTATAATCAGAAGATCCACAGCATGAGAACAAGGTCAAACAGGGCATCTAAATTGAAGAGGAGTGAAGCTGTCCCACAGGATCAAACAGGGCATCAAAGATAGCCAAAATTTGGCAAAAGCCCGTTAAATACCAACTTTGAACTCTTATATTTCTTCAACAACTTGAATGAAAGTGCTGCAAATTGGAAGTCCTCATTCCAGCTGTGTACTTAGTACACCTGCCAAAAATCAACCTGAAAGGCCAAGTAGTTTTGAAACTACAGCAGCCTGAAGGTTGCTGTAAATTCATTTTTGAGGATCGTTTTGCCAGGTTTGAGCTTGAACCATGTAAAAAGTAAGAAGACTAGGTACATGGGGTTTTGCCAGTTTATAAAGACTTACAAGGGGTGCAGGTTCTCCAAATATCTCCAACTGAAACCGCCGCGTTTACAGCTTCTGGAAGTTGGCCGAAAATGTCATTTTTGCGGACTCAGCAACCCTTTACTTAATGTCTCCTAGAACTCCCATTTTTTAGTCTTCTGAACTAAAATTTTGCACAGCATAGTTTTATATCATAAAGAAACTACATTTATTTATTTATTTTATTTTATTTATTAGATTTGTATGCCGCCCCTCTCCCAAGACTTGGGGCGGCTAACAACAATATAAAAAGACAATGTAAACAAATCTAATATTAAAAACAATCTTAAAAACCCCAATTTAAAGAACCACTCATACATACAAGCATACCATGTATAAATTCTATAAGCCTAGGGGGAAGGGAAAATTTCAATTCCCCCGTGCCGGACGACAGAGGTGGGTTTTAAGGAGCTTGCGAAAGGCAAGGAGGGCGGGGGCAACTCTGATATCTGGGGGGAGCTGGTTCCAGAAGGTCGGGGCCACCACAGAGAAGGCTCTTCTCCTTGGTCCAGCCAAATGACATGCCAAATTTCATCAAAATCTGAGATGGTAAGGTGGAGACCACTGGTCCACTTGACACGGAATGACTCCAATTGCATCTTCTTGTACAGTGATGGGAGCAAATAAAGGATTGAACTTCATTGGCAAGAGTCATTGTCTCGTCTCTGGGCTGGGACAGACAGGGAAACACGGATGCAAGAACAGACAGAAGTGTTCCCTTCGACAAGAACCAAAGGACGCAAATGAGATGCTAATTGGCCCAGGGGAAACGCATTGCAAAGTCAAAAAGAGTGTGAAATGCCTTTGTTCAGTGTCGCTGCCCTAGCCTAGACACTACGCACTTGGCAAATCATTTTGTCTTGTCATTTCGCGCAAAGCCATTTCCCCCGATGTGCTGAAGACCTAAACCCTCCACCTCGCTTACCTATTGTGGACTTCTGGGGCGAGCTATTCATGCCTTTTTTCCTTCCTTTCTCCCTTCCTTCCATCAACTCCCCATTTTTCTCCCCCACCCACCCACTCAATTCTGCTTCTGATTTTACTTGTTCTCTTCTCTCCCGGCCTCTGAACCTCCTGCAACAACTTCAATCGCCCCGAAGCTCTTTTATGACGCTTGCTGGCGATTGTGGCCCCAGAGTGCCTGGGGGATAAAATATATATATAGGCTTGATTGCATCTTCCTTGGTGATTAGACCCGGGGAAGACAAGACGGATCTTGTGGAAGTGAGGTCGGGGGGAGAGCATAGGCGACAAAGCATCAAGAGGCTGGGGTGATTCCCACCCATCCACCCGCAAAGAAAGGATATTTAGACTAGAATTCTTTATTGTCCAAGTGTGATTGGACACACAAGGAATTTGTCTTTGGTGCAGATGCTCTCAGTGGACATAAAAGAAAAAATACATTTGTCTAGAATAGAATAGAATAGAAT
The DNA here is from genome assembly GCF_031021105.1 of Erythrolamprus reginae. Classification (NCBI taxonomy): domain Eukaryota; kingdom Metazoa; phylum Chordata; class Lepidosauria; order Squamata; family Dipsadidae; genus Erythrolamprus; species Erythrolamprus reginae. The sequence goes on from NC_091958.1 coordinate 53,960,359, forward strand.
AGAATATAATTCTTTACCTACCTACCTACCTACCTACCTATCTATGTATCTATCTATCTATTTATCTATCTATCTACCTCTAGCTCTATCTATCTATCCCTATCCTATCTACCGTATCTACCATATCTACCATATCTATCTATCTATCTATCTATCTATCTATCTATCTATCTATCTATCTATCTATCTATCTATCTATCTAATAGAATAGAATAGAATAGAATAGAATAGAATTCTTTATTGGCCAAGTGTGATTGGACACACAAGGAATTTGTCTTTGGTGCAGATGCTCTCTGTGGACATAAAAGAAAAAAATACAATTTTCTAGAATAGAAAAGAATAGAATAGAAAGAATAGAATAGAATAGAATTCTTTATTGGCCAAGTGTGATTCATTGGTCAATGAGGCTTCTTCTGCAAGCTTAGCTCTGAATAGAATAGAATAGAATAGAATGGAATAGAATAGAATAGAATTCTTTATTGGCCAAGTGTGATTGGACACACAAGGAATTTGTCTTTGGTGTAGATGCACTCAGTGGACATAAAAGAAAAAGAGACATTTGTCAAGAGTCATGGGGTACAACACTTAATCGTGGGGTCAAATAAGCAATTAGGAAACAATCAATATTAATATAAATCATAAGGATTCAAGCAACAAGTTACAGACATACAGTGGGAGGAGATGGGTGGTAGGAATGACGAGAAGACTAATAGTAATAATAATGCGGCCTTAGTTTGACAGTGGTGAGGGAATTATTTGTTTAGCAGAGCGATGACGTTTGGAGAAAAAAAACTATTCTTGTGTCTACTATTCCATTCGTAGTTCTTGACAAATGTATCTTTTCTTTCATGTACGCTGAGAGCATCTGCACCAAAACAAATTCCTTCTGTGTTCAATCACATTTGGCCAATAAAGAATTCTATTCTATTCTATTCTATTCTATTCTATTCTTTCCTTATTCTATTCTATTCTTTTCTATTCTATTCTATTCTTTCCTTATTCTATTCTTTCCTTATTCTATTCTATTCTTTTCTATTCTATTCTTTCCTTATTCTATTCCATTCTATTCTATTCTTTTCTATTCTATTCTTTCCTTATTCTATTCTATTCTTTTCTATTCTATTCTATTCTTTCCTTATTCTATTCTATTTGATTCTTTTCTATTCTATTCTATTCTTTCCTGATTCTATTCTATTCTATTCTTTCCTTATTCTATTCCATTCTTTTCTATTCTATTCTTTTCTTTTCTATTCTATTCTTTCCTTATTCTATTCTATTCTATTCAGAGCTAAGCTTGCAGAAGAAGCCTCATTGCCCAATGAATGAGGCAGATAAAAAGAACCTAGAAAGGCAAATTAAAGATGTTTTCCTTCTGTTGAAAGAAAAAAAGTTATCTTAAAAAAAAAGTTATCGAATGTGACCGATGACTGACCAATAGAAGACTCAATGCAAGCAGCAAAGGGGCTTTCCTTTATGCTCTGGCCTTAGTAACATCTTTTTAAGCAGCGGTGTAACTGAAACGGATGACCTCAGGAGCATCAGAAATAATTTTCTGTTGATCTGGACTAAATTCTGGACGAGAGAGCTGTACATCCAATCAGAAACTGTCCACCTGCATCCAGGCCCTCATAAATCAGAATTTATCCAGGGAATGAGGAAGACACTGAAATTTACAATGGGCAATTTACCAAAAACCCGCTCGTTCCCTCCGGTGGCCCCTTATTCCTCTTATTCTATGGGTTAGATTTAAAGACAAAGTCACAGTGGATCACACCTTCGCAGCCAAGTGACAAAGGAGGAATCTCCTAGGAATTCTGAGTTATCTCAGCAAACAGCATCCAAGCCACCTCGTCCTTCGCAAGCTGTGAATGGTTTTTGTCACTTCTAGCCTTCCAGTCTAAACAATGCAAGTGTTTCTCACAATATGAGATGGTTTCCAGCAGTGACTGTAGTAGGGGATCGAAATATGCAAGATGGCATCATGATCGAAGCTTGGGTGGGGGTGCCCTAACCAATGTATTTTGGACCTGGATCTTCCATGAAGGTGATCCAATGCTTTGGTCTCATAAACCTTGACCGATGCATCTCTAGAAATTGAAGGTGGTTGAGTGGGGACACCCGGTCCACTTGGCAAAGAATGACCCCAGCTAGCAGTTAGCTGAAGGAGCCTGCAGTGCTGCACTTTAACCATTGCACCACCCCAGCTCAAATCACCCTATTATTATTATTATTATTATTATTATTATTATTATTATTATTATTATTATGTCATGTAGCGGTGAATTATGTTTGCCGATCCCAGTAAAGCGGCCTTTTGCAATTGACAGACGGAGATTTTGTCAATTCCGATGGTTTTCAAATGTCTGCTGAGATCCTTTGGGACTGCGCCTAGCGTGCCAAGTACCACTGGGACCACTTTCACGGGCTTATGCCAGAGTCGTTGCAGCTCGATTTTTAGATCTTCGTATTTCACTAATTTCTCTAGCTGCTTCTCCTCAATTCTGCTGTCTCCTGGGATTGCGATGTCGATGATCCATACTTTCTTTTTCTCCACGATCACAATGTCTGGTGTGTTATGCTTCAGAATTCGGTCAGTCTGAAGTCGGAAGTCCCACAGTAGTTTTGCTTGCTCATTTTCAACCACTTTTTCAGGCTTATGATCCCACCAGTTCTTTGCCACTGGTAAATGGTAGTTCCGGCACAAGTTCCAGTGGATCATCTGTGCCACAGCATCATGTCTATGCTTGTAGTCAGTCTGTGCGATCGTTTTGCAGCAGCTGAGTATGTGATCGATTGTTTCGTCTGTTTCTTTACAGAGTCTGCACTTTGGATTGTCTGTTGATTTTTCAATTCTGGCATTATTATTATTATTGTTATTATTATTATTATTATTATTATTATTATTATTATTATTATTATTAATTAGATTTGTATGCCAGCCCTCTCCAAAGGACTGGGAGCGGCTCACAACAAAAATATACAATACAAATCCAATGATTAAAAACAAAACCATTAAAACCCTCGATATAAAAACAATCATACATCCCAAACAAACCATACATAAAACAGGACGGCCGAGGGGAATCCATTTTTTAGGAGTTAGCGAAAGGCAAGGAGGGTGGGGGCAGTCCTAATCTCCAGGGGAAGTTGATTCCAGAGGGTCAGGGCCGCCACAGAGAAGGCTCTTCTCCTGGGTCCTGCCAGACGGCATTGTTTTGTCGACGGGACCCGGAGAAGGCCAACTCTGTGGGACCTAATCGGTCGGTGGGATTCATGCGGCAGAAGGCAGTCCCTAAGGTCCCTATGCCTTCTGCCATCTTTAAAACTCCTGGAAACCATGTTTGAAAAATTTCACTTGGGTTTCCATGGAAATGTGGGAAGCTAAATTGTGGACTCTTAGCTCAGGGGTTAAATCCAGCAGGTTCTAACAGGTTCTAGAGAACCGATAGCGGAAATTTTGAGAAGTTTGGAGAACTGGCAAATACCACCTCTGGCTGGGGAGGAAATGAAGATTTTGCAGTATCCTTCCCCCGCCACATCCATCAAACCATGCCCAACGAACTGGTAAATAAATAAAATTGGATTTTGCCACTGACTTAGCTCCTTCTGTTCTTTTTCACTTTTTTTTTAAAACTGGATATGCTGGAATGAACACTTTGTCTATGCAACATAAATTATTTTCCCTAGAATGATGGATGGTCTTCTTTTGCTGTCCTTGGATTTCAGATTCGTTTATCATAATAACAAATGTTTGCTAACAAACCCTTCCCTTGCCTACTGTAGCTCAAATGTGTAATGCATTGGTTCCCAACCCCTTTACTTTTTGGCCGTGCCCTACCTGAGCATCTGTAAAATCCATATCGTGGCATATAATCCTTACTATTCAAAAGCTGAACTTCTACTCACACGGAGAAAGCCTAAATGGCCATTAAACTCCATTGCTTCCGCCATACCTGCCTCTCCCCAGCAAGACTGGGATATTTTGACCCTCTGCCACCCCAGAGATAAGTTAAGTCCAGTGACCGGTTAGGTCCCACACAGTGGGCCTTCTCCGGGTCCCATCAACAAAACAATGTCGTTTGGTGGGGCCCAGGGGAAGAGCCTTCTCTGTGGCAGCCCCGGCCCTCTAGAACCAACTCCCCCCGGAGATTAGAATTGCCCCCACCCTCCTTGCCTTTCGTAAACTCCTTAAAACCCAGCTCTGTCGTCAAGCGTGGGGGAACTGAGACATCTCCCCCTGCCTATGTAGTTCTACTGCATGATATGACTGTATGTATGTTTTTTATATTGGGGTTCCTTGCTTTTTAGACTTTTTAAATGTGTAATTGTTATATTAGATTTTAATTATTAGATTTGTCATTATATATTGCTTTTGTCACTGTTGTGAGCCGCCCCGAGTCTGCGGAGAGGGGCGGCATACAAATCTAATAAATAATAATAATAAATAAATAATAATAATAATAATAATAATAATAATAATAATAATAAACAAGGTTGCAATTGTCCCCCATTTTTGGGAATGACTGGTATAATGGGAATAAGAAGAGAATACTCACAATATACAAGACGTGTTACATGGTTCTGCCAGTTTTAAGTGGCAGAAAAGTCCAGTATTACAATGTTCTGACAATAATAACACAACAAATGGGCTTTATTGTTCAGAATCTCGCCAAAATGGAGAAGTAGAAGGGAACTTCTAGGTTCTACCATATTTGTGAAAGAAGCTTATGGACCTCTGTCTGGAAGCCCACACCACATTTCGGACATAAACACTCTAGAAAACGTCCAGAGATGCTTTACTAGAAGAGCCCTCCACTCCTCCACTTGCAAAACCTATGCAACTAGACTCACAATCCTAGGTTTAGAAAGCTTAGAACTATGTTGCCTTAAACACAGTCTAAGCATAGCCCATAAAATCATCTGCTACAACGTCCTTCTTGTCAACGACTACTTCAGCTTCAACCACAACAACACACGAGCACAAAACAGATACAAACTTAAAGTAAACCGCTCCAAACTCGACTACAGGAAAAACAACTTTAGTAACCGAGTAGTTGATGCATGGAACTCACTACCAGATTCTGTAGTATCATCATCTAACCCCCCAAATTTTACCCTTAGTGTTCTGTCGGGCTCTCTGGTAGAATCCTCCCAAAACTTCACAGGTACAAATTTCAGACACACACACGTTTGAAAATTCAAAACAATGTTCTTTATAATGAAAAATCACTTAAACCAAGCCCTCTTTTGGGATAGAAAAGAGCCCTCGTCTCCAAACAAACTGGTAATTTATACAAGTCCCTTATCAGTTCTGTGATACTTAGCTTGCAGCTATTAGGCAATTCACAGTCCTTCTTGTTTCACAAAGTGAAACACATTTTGCTCTGGTTTAGTTTCAAAGTGGGGAAAAACCAGCACACAAAAAGTCAAAGTCAGTAAAGCAGTCAGGAAACACAACGATCAGATAATCCTCCACAATGGCCAAACCCACAGGCTGCTATTTATAGCAGGCTCACTAATGACCACAGCCCCACCCAACCACAGGTGGCCTCATTTTCTTTGATAATAATCTCTCAGTTGTTTCTGCCTATGCATCGCTCTCCGCATGCGTGGCTGTATCATTAACTCTTGTTCTGAATCCAAGGAGGAGCTAGATAATTGATCTCCTTCTGAGCTGTCTGCCCCACTCTCCTCCTCCCTGTCACTCATGTCTTCTTGGTCAGAGGAGCCTTCATCAGCAGATTCCGCCGGGGGCAAAACAGGCCTGCAGCATGTGGATGTCTCCCTCACATCCATAGTCCTTGGGGCAGGAGCAGGGCCAGAGCTAACCACAACACATAGTTTATCCACTCTTGACCTCTCCCGATTCCTAAGAGGTCAGTAAGGGGCGTGCATAGGTGCACCAGAGGGCCTTCCATCCCCTGTCCTATATTTGCTCAACTGAGAAGCAACTCAACAAGCTGCTTCCAACTCTGGAGAGCAAAGTAACATCTTACACACCTTGGTGTAAATTTAGGCAGCCATCTAATCTCAGAGGGGTGGTAGAACAGCAAATAAAATGAAGTGTGTACCTTTAATAGGGGTGGCAAGACATGATATTTAGGAAGCTCAAAGCTGGTGGAGATGTGTTTTCTCCCACAGATTGTTCTTGGCAAGGTCAATTATTGTCAAAAAGCAGTAACTGGTCCTCATATATCTCCAACCGCTCTCTGGAGGACTTCTCAGCTCCAGAGAAGTCAAAGCCAAGATCTTAACATTTCCACTCAGCCAGAGGCTCTTCACAAACACACGATTCTCCGAGCAGAACAATTTTCTCAGCCTTCCTTTCTCCTACCTTCTCTGCGAGTCCATTTGTCCCCCTTTTGCAAGGTTTTTTTCCTAACAGCACTTTGCGGATACTTGCCTGTAATAATGCCGTTTTTCTCCACGGGTTCTTGCCAGCTGACCTTGAGAGAAGTGTCCAGAATCTCTGTGAAGCTCAGGTGTCCCACCGTTCCTGGGACTGGAAAGAGAAACAAAAACAGACTGTTAACAGGAAAAGCTGCTTTTTATTTGGGGATCAGATTCAGGTCAGCGGTTGGGTGGATTGAAGAAATGAAAAAGAGCCAGCCGCCAGGGTTAGCCGGGAGTGAGAAACCGAGAGCTGTCAAAAACACGGAGGTGCTAAAGATGATTGCGGTTATCTCGCTGGTACCCAAGTTTTTACTCACGTCCTCCCAAGCTGTTCACAGAAGGGACCCGAGTGGGTTTGACAGCCCAGATTTATAAATAGAAAGAGGAATGGTCTTCTCTGAGAAAAAAAAAAGGAAAATCCTGTGGGACTAAGTGTCAAAGCACAGCTCACATATAAAGCATCTCAGAATACTATAGTTAGAAGGCATCTATGGGGTCTTCTATTCCAGCCTCCTTGCTCAAGCAGGAGATCCTATGCCAGTGATGGCGAACCTATGGCATGGGTGCCACAGGTGGCACGTGGAGCCCCACGGAGGCTTCTCCCCGCCTTTTCCGGCCCTGTTTCCTCCCAGGAGATTCCTAGAGAAGCCACACGGAGGCTTCTCCCCGCCTTTTCCAGCCCTGTTTCCTCCCAGGAGATTCCAAGAGAGGCCCCACGGAGGCTTCTCCCCACCTTTTCCAGCCTGTTTCCTCCCAGGAGATTCCAAGAGAGGCCCCATGGAGCTTCTCCCAGCCTTTTCCGGGTCTGTTTCCTCCCAGGAGATTCCTAGAGAAGCCCCATGGAGGGTTCTCCCCGCCTTTTCCAGCCCTGTTTCCTCCCAGGAGATTCCAAGAGAGGCCCCACGGAGGCTTCTCCCAGCCTTTTCCGGGTCTGTTTCCTCCCAGGAGATTCCTAGAGAAGCCCCATGGAGGGTTCTCCCCGCCTTTTCAAGCCCTGTTTCCTCCCAGGAGATTCCAAGAGAGGCCCCATGGAGGCTTCTCCCCACCTTTTCTGGGTCTGTTTCCTCCCAGAAGATTCCTAGAGAGTCCCCATGGAGGCTTCTCCCCGCCTTTTCCGGCCCTGTTTCCTCCCAGGAGATTCCTAGAGAACTCTACCTAAAAATGGCAAGGTATGAAGATCTTTGATAGCATCTCGCACCAAAGGCCCATCTCTTTTCTCACAAAGATTCCAAAATTGCTTATACAGTGGTACTTCTACTTAAGAACTTAATTTGTTCGGTGACCAGGTTCTTAAGTAGAAGCATTTTTTCCCCATAGGAATCAATGTAAAAGCAAATAATGTGTGCAAACCCATTAGGAAAGAAATAAAAGCTCGGAATTTGGGTGGGAGGAGGAGGAGGAGGAAGAAGAGGAGGAGGACAGTTGCTGCTGAAGGAAGAAGGTGAGGGGAGGTGAATAAAAAAAACTTTAAGGCTTTAAAAAAAGAGAGACTCTGAGGCAGCGCTCAGAGAAAGGAAAATGCTCCATTTGCTCTGGGCTGCTCAGAGTGAAGGGAGCGCTTCTTTTCTCTGGGCGCTGGCAGAGGTTTATTCCCTCTCCAAGTGCCCAGAGAAAGGAAAATGCTCCGTTTGCTCTGGACTTCCAAAGCCTCCTTAAGCATCACTGAAAGGCTCATCTGGCAGCCCAGAAAAGCCCAAGATGGCCAGGATTAAAGGGGGGATGGCAGGAAACTGGACGGACCTTCGTGCCTCTTTCAAATTTCCTGGGAAATTTTTCCAGGCTCGAGTTCTTAAGTAGAAAATGGTTCTTAAGCAGAGGCAAAAAAATCTTGAACATCCGGTTCTTATCTAGAAAAGTTCATAAGTAGAGGCGTTCATAGGTAGAGGTACCGCTGCATGTATGTGTATGTCTGTATATTTTTAAAAAAGTAAGTAAAAATAGAAAAATAGAGATGGAAGGAGGGAGGAGGGAGAGAAACAGACATGAAGGTGAAGAAAGTGAGGGTGGGAAGGAGGGAGGGGAGGAGGGGAGAAGAGAGAGAGAGAAGAAGAGAGAGAAGGGAAGAGCTAACCTTTTGACCAGCTGGCAAAGAACAAAACAAACCCAGCAGTAGCCAAGAATAACTGGCTTGAGGCCATGCTAGTTAGATGGATGTCCAAAAATGCTGGATCAATAGTGCCGGCTTAATGTGCGTCAAAGTAAGTTCTGAAGACTTCAAAGCAGATGGATGTCTGAGGACGTCCTGGACTTCAGTAAACCCGTGTAAAACTAAGTGATGCAACAAGCCTAATGTGGTTTTCAGATTAATCCTTTCCCTGCGTTTGCAAAATAGACTAGATCCGAATCTCACCTAGAAGACGACCAACCGAGATCAAAACAAGCCACGTTTATGAGCATAGGGCCATGGCGGCAATGAGGTCCTTCCTCGACCTTGTTAATTGGGTTGTGCGAAACCCAGACCAGGGAAGCTTCCCTACGAGACTAGACTTTCAATCCTGGGCCTAGAAAGTTTAGAACTAAGACACCTTAAACAAGATCTAAGTATTGCCCACAAGATCATATGCTGCAACGTCCTGCCTGTCGGCGACTACTTCAGCTTCAACCACAACAACACAAGAGCACACAACAGATTTAAACTTAATATTAACCGCTCCAAACTTGACTGTAAAAAATATGACTTCAGTAACCGAGTTGTCGAAACGTGGAACTCATTACTGGACTCCATAGTGTCATCCCCAAACCCCCAACACTTTACCCTTAGATTATCTACGGTTGACCTATCCAGATTCCTAAGAGGTCAGTAAGGGGCGAGTACAAGTGCACTAGAGTGCCTTCCATCCCCTGTCCTATTGTTCTCCTATATCTCCTATACCTTTCTTCTATTCCTATACAGTGGTACCTCATCTTACGAACGCCTCTTCTAACTAACTTCTCAAGATACGAACCCGGTGTTTAAGATTTTTTTGCCTCTTCTTCTGAACTATTTTCACCTTACGAACCCAAGCAGCTGCTGCTGGGATAAAGGGGTTTCTTTCCTCCCCTTTTTTGAAGAAAGAAAAGGGAGGGGCTGCTTGGGGGAGGAAAATTTTTGCAGAGAACAACGTGCTTGCAAAGGCATGAAAGGGTGTCTTTTGAAGAAAGAAAAGGGAGGGGCAGCTTGGAGGAAAGATTTTGCAGAGAACAACGTGCTTGCAAAGGCACTGAAACGGTGTCTTTTTAAGAAAGAAAAGGGAGGAGGGAGGGGCAGCTTGGCGGAGGAAAAATTTTGCATTAACATCCACCCGCCCCCTTTAGCTGCTCCTCCCTGCCCTCTGTTCGCCTCCCTTCTAAAGTTTGGGATTTTCCTGAAGGATTTGCACACATTACTTGCTTTTACATTGATTCCTATGGGAAACATTGTTTCATCTTACGAACTTTTCACCTTACGAACCTCGTCCTGGAACCAATTAAGTTCGTATGATGAGGTACCACTGTATCTCTTCTTCTATTCTTTCATTGATATGTTCTATTACTATAACTTCTCTTCTATTCTTTCTTAGATATATTTTACTATGAGTATCTCCTCTATAACCTTCATCATGTATTTTACTATGTGTATATAGATATATACCCACTAAAACCCTCATTGTGTATTGGACAAAATAAATAAATAAATAAATAAATAAATAAATAAATAAATAAATAAATAAATAAATAAATAAATAAATAAAATAAAAATAAATAATCAGGCAGGCGTTAATTATCCTCTCTGCCTGCAGATTTCACGAATGAGCGAGAAAGAATGCCGTTGCATGCTGGAACGGTTGAGCACAGCTGAGAATCCCTATAGCTCAGGCCCACCACGGGTTGCAAATCTTGTAAGCGTTGACAGGCAGACAGCTCTAATACCTCCTCCCAAACTACCTGCATCTTCCAGGCTCTCAACCCCAAATATAAAACAAGATATATTTATATGAGATGGGCTTGTTCCCCTTGGCAAGCTGCAAGGCGATGGTGTGACAAATGCCCGCGCAGCAGAAACCCTCGTGAAATATACCGAGATCAGCGAGAAAACGCTGCTATAACTCAGCGAGGATGGGACAGGACAAGACCTCGGTGTGTAATGCCCAGGGGCATTTATCTGCTGGTTGAAAGGCTCTAACCTGGATTTTTTTAAAAAACTTTTTTATTTATTTTTATAACCAGCCGACTCGAATCCTCCAGAGATTTCAGAACGGCCCTCTTGATGTTTCAATATTGTCTTTGAAGTCTTGAAGGGCTCCTTCTGCTTGGCTGGTATGAATCAATAATTCAACCTGGTGGTTCATTTATCGGGTCTGTATCTCAAAAGAACCCTGGAGCTGCCTTTAATGGGTCCTTAAAGGGGGTCGCGATCGGGCTCTAGGGCCCACCCAGATTGATTCTTCCTGGATGTCAGCAATTCATCGTGGACCTCAGCCTCCAAAAACTCAGGAGATTGGCAGGAGGAAAGAGGTCTGAATGCATATTAGTTGTATGGGATGTTTTTTGGAGATACCTGTTCTCTCTTATCACCAACAGGAAATACAGTGTCTAAACTCAAGCTTGGCAACTTAAAGAAGTTTAGACTTCAACTCCCAGAATTCCCCAGCCAGCTCTTTCCAACAACAATTATTACAGCATCTGTACCGTTGTTTCCCCAGTTGAAATTCTGGGAATTTACAACAACAACAACAACAACAACAATAATTTATTAGATTTGTATGCCGCCCCTCTCCGAAGACTCGGGGCGGCTCACAACAACGGTAAAAACAATATTATACAGGCACAAATCTAATATTTTAAAAAACTAAAAACCCTATCATAATTAAAAACCAAACAGCACATACATACCAAACATAAATTATAATAAGCCTGGGGGGAAGGTGTCTCAGATCCCCCATGCCTGGCGGTATAGGTGGGTCTTAAGTAGTTTACGGAAGACAAGGAGGGTGGGAGCAGTTCTAATCTCCGGGGGGAGTTGATTCCAGAGGGCCGGGGCCGCCACAGAGAAGGCTCTTCCCCTGGGGCCCGCCAGATGACATTGTTTAGTCGACGGGACCCAGAGAAGGCCAACTCTGTGGGACCTTACGGATGCTGGGATTCGTGCGGTAGTAGGCGGTTATGATATAATGATAACAACAACAACAACAATACAGTGTTCCCTCGATTTTCGTGGGGGATGCGTTCCGAGACCGCCCGCGAAAGTCGAATTTCCGCGAAGTAGAGATGCGGAAGTAAATACACTATTTTTTGGCTATGAACAGTGTCACAAGCCTTCCCTTAACATTTTAAACCCCTAAATTACCATTTCCCATTCCCTTAGCAACCATTTAGATTATTTACTCACCATGTTTATTTATTAAAGTTTATTTTAAAAAGTATTTATTAAAGGCGGATGAAAGTTTGGTGATGACATATGACGTCATCGGGCGGGAAAAACTGTGGTATAGGGAAAATAACCATGAAATATTTTTTAATTTATATTTTTGAAAAACCGTGGTATAGACTTTTCGTGGTTTGAACCCGCGAAAATCGAGGGAACACTGTAATAAACAGAGTTGGAAGGGAACTTGGAGGTCTTCTAGTCCAACCCCCTGCTTAGACAGTAAACCCTACACTACTCCAGACAGATGGTTATCCAACATCTTCTTAAAAACTTCCAGTGTTGGAGCATTCACAACTTCTGGAGGCAAGCTGTTCCACGGATTAATGGTTCTAACTGTCAGGAAATTTCTCCTTAGTTCTAAGTTGTTTCTCTCCTTGTTCAGCTCCCACCCGTTTCTACTTGTTCTACTACCAGGTGCTTTGGAGAACAGGTTGACTCCTTCTTCTTTGGGGCAACCCCTGAGATATTGGAAGGCTGCTATCGTGTCTCCCCTGGTCCTTCTTTTCATCAAACTAGCCATGCCCAGTTCCTGTAACCGTTCTTCATAGGTTTTAGCCTCCAGTCCCCTAATCGTCTTTGTCGCTCTTCTCTGCACTTTTTCTAGAATCCCAACATCCCATTTGCATCGTGGCGACCAAAACTGAATGCAGGATTCCAAGTGTGGCCTCACCAAGGCCTTGTAAAGTGGTATTAACACTTCACATGATCTTGAATCTATCCCTCTGTTAATTTCCCCAATAGGAATTTTGAGAGTTGAAATCCAAACTTCTTACAATTGCCAAGGTTGAAAAAATCACTGATCTGCACCATAAATCCCAGCAACCGGTCAAGTCCCACAGAGTTGGCCTTCTCCAGGTCCCATCAACCAGACAATGTTGTCTGGCGGGGCTCAGGGGAAGAGCCTTTTCGGTGGTGGCCCTGACCCTCTGGAACCAGCTCCCCCCAGAGATTAGAATTGCCCCCACCTTCCTTGCCTTTCATAAACTCCTTAAAACCCACCTCTGCCTTCAGGCATGGGGGAATTGAGTCATCTCCCCCGGGCCTATATAATTTATGCATGGTATGTTTGTGTGTATATTTTGCTTTTTAATAAGGGGTTTTTAAGTGAGTTTTAATTATTAGATTTGTTATACATTGTTTTATTGTTGTTGTGAGCCGCCCCGAGTCTGCGGAGAGGGGCGGCATACAAATCTAATAATAATAATAATAATAATAATAATAATAATAATAATAATAATAATAATACAATGTCGTTTGGCGGGGCCCAGGGGAAGAGCCTTCTCTGGGGCGGCCCTGACCCTCTGGAACCAACTCCCCCCAGAGATTAGAACTGCCCCCACCCTCCTCGCCTTTCGTAAGCTCCTAAAAACCCACCTTTGCCGTCAGGCATGGGGGGACTGAGATATTCTTTCCCCCTAGGCCTTTACAATTTATGCATGGTATGTTTGTTTGTATGTATGGTTGGTTTTAGAAATAAGGTTCTTTTTAGCTGTTTTAGTATGGGATTTACATGCTGTTTTTATTCTGTTGTTAGCCGCCCCGAGTCTGCGGAGAGGGGCGGCATACAAATCCAATAAATAAATGAATGAATGAATGAATGAATGAATGAATGAATGAATAAATAAATAAATAAATAAAATAATAATAATA